>NC_142253.1:1831153-2136346 GCF_052056855.1 Sturnus vulgaris | reverse complement strand
AATGTCACTCCAGGTTTGGCTGTGACGTGACCAAGAAGTCCCAGGGCTGTGGAGTGAAATAAAATCCCTCCTGGAAGGGCACTTCTCCCTTTAAAACCCTAATTGTGAGGGATTGTGGCTGTTATTCTTACACTGAAAATAAGAATTCCTATCCACTGTAGCTGACAGCTGACAGAACTTCATCAAACATCAGGAGCTGGATCAGAATTGGCCTCAGAGCTGACCCGGGTTGTGTTTTACAAGCTTGTACTTGAACAGCTCAGAATTTCTGCAGCTGTTTGTCTCATCCTTGAACCCTCCACGTCCTTGAACTCTCCACGTTTAGGGAGAGAAGGAGAAATGCTGCAAACGGGGGAGATGCTCAGCCCCATCTCCCTTTCTGTGCCGTGATAGGAGTGTCCAAGGTAACCTGGCATTCCCAAGGGAACGCAGCAGGTGTTTCACAGCCAGAAGAACCATGAGATCCATAACAAAAGATGACTGGGAGGGAAAAAAAAAACAAAAAAAACCTGTCCTTGGCATGAGTGTTGTGTGTGCTGTGCTCTCTCCAGCTTTAAACCAGCCTTAGGTGCAGGCTGAGTGCTGAGTTGGAGGGATGCGTTTTCAAGGACAATATTCTCACAACAGCAGGCACGGGGCTGACCCAGAAAGAGAATTGAGGATTTCAAATCCTAGAACGTAAAATTTGCCAGGAGACCGGGCAAAATAAGTAGTGACAACGCTGATAAGGGATTATACAGGATGAAAAAAAAATGATCATACTTTTGGCAGAGTAATTTTGATAGAATGTCAGGGCAGCCGAGGCACAAGTGACTTTTGTTTTCCTGTGTTTCGTCTTGGATAAAAATGTTTCACCCAAAACACTCAAGAAAAACCTGCAAAAACAGCTTTATGATCAATCTCTGTGATTAAATACATTTGTAGAAAGTAACTTTTTAAGGCTAACCAGGCATTCAGGGACACAAGGTGAAATCCATGCCCTCCTTACTCTGGTGAAGATTTCCTTGACACAGAAAGGACAAATCTTTTCAGCATCCTCCTGAACCTGAGCTGAAATTGTGCTCAACATATTTATGAGCAATTCAGCTCCTCATTTATAAAACTAAAAGCATATTCATGCATGCAACACTCAGTTTCCATAGCAGAACTTGTCTTTTCAAAGCTGATATTAAGACTCTGTTCCGATTCTCCAGGCCAAGTGCAAACACAACAAAAAATAGGAGAACCATTCCCTTAGGTCCATATCCAGCCAACTTGTTAAGATTATTTCATCTAAAAACAAGTCACAACAACAAAACTCTCTGCAGAAATGTTGTGGAGAGGGTTTTTTTATCCCAGAATTGACATTTTTTAATCGCTGTGCAGGTGTTGGATGGGTCAGTGGATGGGTGTGAGTTGAAGTCCTGGGTTCTCTGAGAAGGCAAAGCAAGAATGATGAAGCTGTCAGCAAACCCATGTAAAATTCCGGGAGTTAATGGAGCTGCACTGGTTTTTACTGGGCTGGAGAAAAGGTCACAAATGCCTCCAGCTCCCGAGTGATCAAGGGCTGTGTTTGCATTTCAACAGCTCCTGCAAACCCGAGGATGCAGGCACAGATTTACACATTTTAGTGACTGGTAGAGGAGGAAACCCAACCTGAGCCAGAGCAGAGCCAAGCCAACAGCATCTCCTGGCAATTGTCTCCAATTTTTGTGTGGATGCTCTGAAAAATCCCTTCAGCTCCCAGCAAACCCCGAAGGGCTGGGAGTGTCCAGCTGAAGTTTGACAGAAATGGACTAAGAATTAGGAAATAAGTACAAACCCTGGAGATTATTTGCATTCTAAAACAGGTTCTGAGGCATTGAAGGCAGTAAAATACACAACCCTTTATAAAACAGAAACTGCTGAAGGTTCTTTGCTGTCCCACAGCCCTGCTGGAGGGGGAAAACCAGATTAATTTGTGTAGCCATCATCAGATCTATTTTTTTGGGGTTTGTTTTCCCTGATAAAGGACAAAAATAAAGTTCCAGAGGTGTGGTCCCAGCACCTGGGATGGCTCTGCCCTTGCAGGTGATGCCTCCAGGAGTTTCCCTCCTGTGCAATGGAATTATTCCCACTTCCTTTTTTGCCTTTTGGCTTTTAAACAGATCCATCTTCTCCGAGAACATGATAAACTGAGCCACTCTTAGAAGGTTTTTGAAGGCATCAGGAATTATGCCTTTATTGAAACTAAATATGAGTGATTTGTCCCTGCTGAATCCAGGATACAACCTGCTACAGCATTTCTAGAAGCTTATAATTATTATTATTTCCATTCCATATGGATCTTAATTGTAAATCTGCCAATGAATTTACTTTAGCATTGCACTCGCCCGCCTGGATGAGTTTGGAATTTATTATTTCAATTTTATTCCCTGCACTTTTTTTTTTTTTTTTGGTCGGAAATATTTGGTGTTCTTTAGTGAAAGAGCTCATGCTGAATTTACAGCCCTTCCTTCATCAATAAATTCGGAAAAATCAAATTATTGTTAGGCATAAAATCCCCAAATACTATATTATTAAAGTACATTTTGAGACAAGGCATCATCTTGGTTTATGAGGAGTAGTTCAGTGCTAGGCTGGTGTTAGAGCCTTGTCTGAGACACTTGGAGTCATTATTTTTATTTAAAAGATTGAGAAGGGACAAAAGTAATTACTGGTGAATATTTTTTGCTACAATAACTTGATGCTGCTTGTGTTCTTTTCATGTTTAAATGTGGGCTCACTCTGAAATTACCAAAATTGAGGCATTTTAGATAAAACCTTATAATCTCTGTATGATAAAATGAACAGGAGGATGGAAATGCAGGGTAGGCTCAACAATCATCCTTTGGTTTAGAATTCGTGGTCTGTCACATCCATCCTAAAGCTCCCCAAGATAAACCCATGCCTTAAAATGCAGCTGAATTTTAGGCATGGACTAAAAATAATGCAATGGAAAAGGTTTTCCAGAGGGCATTGGGAGGCTCTGCATTTATTCATTTAATCATGATGAGAACCACAGTGGTGGGGAATCCATTTCCTAAAAGACTCCCCAAAAGCTCAGTGAACTTAGAATTGTCAATAATCAAGAAGGAAACCAAATCTGAGGTTCAAAAATAATGGAAAAAATTGTTTGGAAAACAAAGGAATGATTTGTTAATTTGAGCCCTTCTGAATTTCCATCTATTCAGGAAACTCTGCAAAAGACTCGAGTCCAATATCAATCCTAAGGAGATTAAATACTTAAGCATTATACTGTCCTCTAAATTAAGGAAGTTGTATAAGCTTAATTTCCAGAGGATTCTAAATGTGATTAAACAGGATATGCCATGATTAAATATCTTGCTGCTATCCATTTCTGGGTGGATTAACTCTGTTAAAATGAACTCTTCCACAATATTTGTTTCTGATAACTCCCTGAGTGATTTTTGTGTGTGTGTGTGTGTTTTTCAGAAGCTTGCCTATATTTTGCTACTTTTGCATAGAAAAATAAAGAGTCTAAAAGCACAGATATTGCAGAAATTTACTGGCAGCTCAGGATTTCTCCTCAGATTTGTGTTCCAGCCCTCTGGAAGCTGCATTAGGTTAAAGGGGGAATCTGAAGTTCCACTTTTGGAGGTTCCTAACATTGGATTTTCCAAGACTCATCCAATACCTGTTCAGAAAAAAACATTCCAGAAACGTCCACCTGTTGCTCCCAACTAAAACAAAACTAATTTCCTTTCTTTGTGTCTGACTCTGATATCTCTAAATGGGCAAAACAATATTTTTGTAAGAATGAAGAGGTAATTTCACCTTGTACCGAGGGCCAAAAGATTTCTTGATGATTTCTTTGAGTGTTTCTCTACACTCTACAAAGGTATTGAACCTTCATTTACCCTGGGAACTGGTAAATATTGGAAATGTTAATTTCATATAATTTATTGTCAGGAGATTGTGAGGATTTAACTGAGGTCTCCAGTTCCTAATATTCCATAAATAAGTTCATTTCATGGAAGTTTTCATTCCTCATTTCACAATAAAGATTTCAGGAGCATTGCATCCTTTCAAAACTGCAAGAGATTGCAAAGTGGAAAAAAAAATCCTCTTTAAAAAAGATTTTTAATAATATTTTTCTTTTTTAAACTGTTGCCCAAAAGAGGCACAAGGAGTCCAGCCCTTGTGGGATTGGTTGTGGAACTTCCCACTCCAGCCCTGCAGGCTGATCTGAGCATTAAATTTCACACCTGTGAACTCTTTCTTCAGCTGCAGGTTTTTTTCCCCTGGCAAACCTCTCCCTTTTTCTTCCTCTCACATTAGATCTGGGATTTTCTGGGTGTAAGAGGGAGGTGAAAGTTCCTTAACCTGCAGCTGGCAGCAGTTAGGAGGAGAATTTGCAGGAGGATGGAGAGAAACCTGGAATAAACCACACATAGACTTCCAGAAACCCCCTCAAATCTGAATTTTGAGAGGGAGCAGCATCCCCACCCCCCCAAGGATGGAGCATCAAACTCATGTCTAATTTACCACAAAACTTCAGCAGGACTCCTGCTGTACATCAATAAGGGATGGTGTTTGCTTTTTGTCCACCTATCATGTCCCACTGCTCCAGATCTGAGACTTGCAGGAACCAAGGAATCATTTACCAGTTTCTTTAACCTGCAAATATATTAATGCCTGCCATTTTTATACCCTCATTATCCATTTATTGCGAGGTGAACCACTCTGAGTTCATTAGGATAAGCTGTCTAAACTATTTCTGAGCTTCTGCTGATGCTTTAATGGCTTTTGTTGAGTTCATCCATTATCCTTTGTGCTTTATAAACACGAGCTCCTTCTGTGAAACTCCCTCCTGCTCTCCCTGCCCTGATGTCTGTGTGTGTGTATTTGGCTGATTTGCCAGCTCTGCTTTCAGCTGGCCTAATGGCTAAATCAGACACGGAACAGAGGGGTGGAAGCCACAGTTTTGTTCTTCCATTTAAAGCCAGTTCAATTCGAATAAACATCAAATCTACCTAACTGCATCTGCCTGTCAAGTAGGTGAATGTCTAAAATCCAAAACCTCCACACGTGGGAACTCCTGAGACTCAAAGTCAGCAATTCGGGCAAAACAACCTTTAAAAAACTCCCTTGACACGTGCAAAAGAACTGTGGAAAATGCAGGGGAAAAAAAAAAAATAAATTGCAAAGCATGAGATGCTATCACACTCTCTAATGCCCTTCAGTGCCCCAGCCCTCCAGCAGGAGCAGTTTGCTCACAGAAATGCCATCTCAGCCGAGTGAAAGGAAATCGTCATGCTCTCTTCTCTGAGTTTCTTACCCCAAATGCCAGTGCCCCCAGCCCCTGCTGCCAGTGAATGAAGGCTCTGTCAACAGCCGAGTTAGCACCACTGCTGATGTGATTTGGGCTGAAGCTGCAGCCCTGGCCCCGAGCAGCAGGACCCAGTTTAATGTCACCACTCCAGCTCAGTCCAGTGTTACAAGTTTCTCAGTACAGTACCAACCAGGCCCTGCAGAAAGGCAGTGGCAGCAGCAATCTGTCAGCTATTTACTGAGCCTTTCCCTAATTCCCTCCCTCGCTGCTGGCCCCAGCATCTGTCTGTGGAATATGGAGCTGGGCTCTGCTCTAACCACTTCCCTCCTTTTCTATCCTATAGAAAGAGATTTGCTCAGCTCCCAGCCTTCCTCTGCATGCTGAGCACCCCCTGATCTCTGAAAGAAATATTGAGATCAAGCTGGAGGAAAAAAAAAAAACACTAAACTGTGTTTATTTCTGTTTCTGTCTACAAAAAAAGCCGATTTTCTGAGCTTGGATGTGCAATCTGGCTCACCTGAGCACCTCATTGCTTACACCTTCTATGGCAGGATCAGGAAGCACATCCTCAAAATGGACATTTCATGGTGATTCAATTGAAGTTAGGAGCTGAAAGTGTTGTTTTAATGTGGAATATGCAGAGTCCTAAATAACCAAAAAGGAGATAGGGCTGATCTGAGTAAACATGATTTTTCAGCCCTTACCTGAGACAGCTGTCAAATGGCAAAAGGATCTATTGTCAATATGGCCACTGTTGAGTTAGCTACAATATTCCTCTCTCCCTATAATTTTCCTTTTCACCTGCCAAACCTACCCATTTATATGCTTATATCCTGTTATTATAGAAAATCCGGATGACAAATTGTGTGTCTGCAGCCCTCTTTGTTCCCATTCTCCAGCCCAGTGAACATTCCTGGTGTACATCAGTTTTATGTGAATGTAGGATGTTTGGGGTTTGTGAAAAATGTTGCTCTGCATGATTCATTTTACTGCAGCTAATGCCAGGGAGAAAAAAAAAAAAATACATACAACACCTCTATTGAAAATAATGGCCTGCTTCTTGGACTTTGCACATATATTTCTTTTGTCTGCTTGTTCTTTTGTTTAAGCCACTATCCAGGTGGAATAATCAGGTCTCTGCAAGCAGGAACCCATCAGCTCTGGCATTATAGATCATGGTTCCCGAGCATCAGTCACTGTGCCAGCTCAGGGTCTGGTTTAATTTCAGCTTTCCAAAGCTGTGCCCATCCAGGGGCAGCTTTGGGGTGGGGAGGGGGCACAGGGTGGGATCTGAGGAGGATTCAGGGCAGGTTAATCCAGTTAATTCCAGTTCCTCCCCTCTCAGTGCCAAGGGAGGAGCTGAGCCTGGGCTCCCAGGCAGGAGAAGCTGTAAAAAAGCAGAGATGAAACCTTGGTTCCACTCACGTCAGGCGTAAAACTCTCATTGACTCCAGCGGGGCTGGGATTTTATTCCTGATATGAATTTTCCCTGTCAGACAATTTAAAGATGCTTTTACGAGGAGAGGAATCTCACCATCTAAAATAGCATGTTTGCAATTCTGGAAATGTCTGACATATGTTTTAAGAGTGTGTCATATTTCCTACCAGGAGACTTTATGATCCCATAGCTTTGTTGGGAGATACCTTCACAGGGGCTGTGATAAAGCAGCTGAGATATTCTGTGATGCTGCTGGAGGTCATTTTAAAGTTACAACTTTTTTTTTTTTTTTTTTTTAACCAAATTCCTATACCTCACTGGGATATTAAAGTAAAAAAAAAAAAAAAAAAAAAAAAAAAAAAAAGAGTGTTTTATTTCTTTCAGTCAGATTTGGTGCTGAGAGAAGCTGTCCTTGGCTTTTTTATTCTCATAGAATTCCAGAATTGTTTGGGTTGGAAAGGGAATTACAGATCTTGTTCTACCCCTTTACCATGGGCAGGATATTTTCCACTGTCCCAGGCTGCTCCAAGCCCCATCCAGCCTGGCCTTGGACAATTCCAGGGATCCAGGGACAGCCACAACTTCCCTGGGAATCTATGCCAGGACCTCCCCACCCTTCCAGGGAACAATTCCTTCCCAATATCCCAATATCTAAACCTACTTGCATTCACTTTGAAGCCATTTTCCATTGTCCTGTCACTACAATACCTGATGATTTTTGTGAATTTCTTTATTTTACTTTATTATTTCAGTAACACACCAAAGACCTGATCCAAAAGCCTTTCACAGCATTACATGAATTTCCCTTTTCTTTCAGAGGAGCCTGAATCATTGACATGAAGAATAAATGCTTTTTTTTTTTTATTTTTGTTTGCAAGTACCACAAATATTCACATGCTTCTACATCTTTGTCTATAATTGAAAAGAACCCACTTTGCTGGGTGGGAAATCAGCTTTGTTTCCTTGCTGAAGTTCCCCTGTTGTATTCCAAGTGTGCAGTTATCAGCAGAATCCCATGCAGGATTTGGTGGGAGCACAGTGCCTATCTCGTGTCACTGCTCTCAGTGAGTTTAGCACAAAATATAACCCTATTAAAATTACAATGCATTTATCACCTCGCTCAGTTCAAAGAACTCACGAGCTGCAAAGAATTTAATTAAAACATGATGATTTAATAGGCAGGCTCCATCTATTGTTTACTCAGGAGGTTGAGATTCTGTTTAAAAATTAGGTCCCAAATTTAATTTAGGTTTCCACCAAGCTTGTGATAGAAATGAGACTCCTGGAGAATGAAGTGAGTGCAGACAGTGAGAGCATTGCACAGAATAGTTTGGAAACTTGAAGGTGATGGGGTCTGTATTTCTTTCCTGTGATGATCATGAGGAAAAAAGAAGGCACTGAGGAACAAAGTGCTTTGTTATAGGATCATGGAATGGTTTGTGTGGGAAGGAACCTGAAATCTCATTTGATTTCACTGCCACTTTCCACCTCCCAGGTTGCTCCAAGCCCCATCCAACCCATCCCTCTTGCACCCAAGGATCCACAAAGATATTTTCTCACCTGCTCATCATCACCACTGAGGTTGGTTTAACCCTGCCACATTTCCTTATTTTCATTTATCAATCATGCAAAGCAGCCAGCACTGGGCTGGCATGGCACAGGGTTTGGGGGCAGCACGTTTCCTTCTCCTCTTTCCAAGGCAAATCTGTCTTGATCCAGATGGATCTTGGTGTGACTCAAGCAAGATCTTGTACAAGACTTCTATAAAGAGGAAAAAAAAAAAAAAAAAAGTACAGATCCTGCCACAAAATGTATGATTTAATGTATAGATAAGAAAAGGCACTGTGCCAGATTCTCAGTTTCTGTCACAGTTTTAATGAAAAGTGATTTCAGCATTTGAAAAACCTCAAAAGCTGTCCCAGCCAAATGCCATGTTTCTATATATTCTGAGCTATACATCTGAATTTGAGTAGGATTGTCCTTACATCAATTGATAAAAGACAGCATTTAATAACTCCTTACTATGAAATTAATCCTTATTTATTACAGCCATAGCTATGTAACGAAACATTTCAGGGAAATTTCCTCTCTGTAGCAAAATGATCCATGGGAAAAAGATCTTAATTGAGTTTCTTTGCACAAACCTATCATGTACTCACTGCAATCTCAATTCAGTGGCTCCAGCAATCTGCTTGGAGAGTCAGGACATGTGTTTCCTCATAGAGATCCCAGCTTTAGCAGCCATGCCTTGACTCTGAGCAGAAAACCCAAGCTGCAGTGCCTGCATGGCAGCAACCCCAGATTATTCAAATCCCCAGCCCTGCAGGCACCAGTGCCCACCTGGCTTTGGGAAATGGGGGATTCTGCCCCAGCCCTGGGAGCAGGGAGGGTTCTGGTCTGGCACACTCAGGTTCTGTCAGCCCTGGGGGCTCTGCAGAGCTCTTGGCTGCTGGTGTCACACCTCCAGTCTGTGCCCATCTGGCTGTTGGATCCCAGGAATCTGGAGGTTTTGGAGCTTTCTGTGCTTCCTGGCACAGACAACACTGCACTGGACATGAAACCTTGGAGAAAATTTGTAAATATAAATAATAAGTTAGAAATCACAGATGTGTGGTGGGTTAGATGTGTGTGCTTTCACTGGGTGATGGGTTTGAAATTTGAGGTTTTTACAGTATAGTGGTAGTTAGGGGACAAGATGGAGAATTTTGGGTGGTGTCTTTTCTTCTTGTTCATCTTCTTCTCTTCCTTCTCCTTCACGGAACTCAGGTGGTTACCTTTGGATTGGTCAGTCTAAAATCACTCTAAGGCTCATGGGAATCTATTATTGGATGAAAAGTATAAATAGTGTAGGTGTAAAACTTTTATTGGTGTGTTTGGCTTTAAAAGGCCTTGAAACAGACTCAGCTTAGAGCCATTTTTGCTGCTTCTAGCAAGCAGCTAGAAGTGCTGCTATGCTTTCTGTAAATTTTGATAAGATATAATAAACTTCCAAGTCTGAACACGAGAAATTGTCCCAATTGTCTTTCTAATAATCCTGGATCCAAACAGAAACAGATGAGACTGAGACAAAGCACTAAATATTGGTGCAAAGCTCACTACACTCTTACATCTGGGCATATCCTTGGGGTAAAAGACTCTTTATTTCATGTTCAAAAAGCCCCACTCCCATTTTTTATCCATGAGCTTGGCTGGTGACCCCAAAGCCACCAAGCAGCACCAAATCCTTCCCAGGAACTTACAACACCCACAGGCTCAGATCTAAAATCTCCTGTCACCAGTGGGTTTCTACCACTGTCTGTGGGGTTTAATTGTGATTTTAGCAGAGCTGGGCCAGGTCCTGCTGCCTCAGCCTTGCTGGGCCCTGCTCTGCTGAGAACTGCAGCCTGTTCCTGCTGAGCAGAGCCATAAATTATTGACGTTGCCTTCATATAGCAACTTATTGACTACAGCATTGTAAAGTACCCTATTAATGTTTTAAGCATTTCGCTTTATTTTAATACAAGTAAATTATTTAGGAAATGTTAAAATGCTTTATGCTTTGACTAATGAGAGCGAAAAGTGTACACAGCATCTTATTTTAATTGGATGTTTACCCTATCCTGTAGAAATCAGGCATTTATTATTTCATCCTTAATTAACTGTGCGTGCAATCCCTGATGGATACACGTTCAGTTTTTTTTTTTCCCACATGATCGAGAAATTAAGAGGCATAAACGTGCAGATTATTTTTATTGGGGAAATATGAAATAATTCTGGTTTTTGGTTTACTCGGTTGCCCTGTAAAGGACCAGTTACTCCACACGGGGATGTGTTGGTTGCCTAAATTAATGCAGTGCAGTACATAAAATTTGGATAATGTAAATTGATTTGAGAGGTGCAAAACCCAGCCAGCCTGAAATGAGGGATGCCTTTGAGCCTCTCTTTTATCTTTGTTAGCACAGCAATAGTCTGCAAGATCATTTCTGTTATGTCATAGTGCATTAGAGTCACTTTTAGGAATATTGCAGAGCTGTGTGTGGACTTAGGAATGTTTGTGGTATTTCTAAATTCTCCTGATGGCCTTTTGGATGAGGATGTGGAGCATCCACTCTTGCTCTAAACTATGTCCTGGCATGACAAACAGGACATACAGAGATGGGATGAAGGACCTAGCAGTAAACTCAATTTTGTTTTATCCCCCACCTCACCACTGGAGTTTTTCTTTAGAGAAATCAGACTTAAATTTGTGAAAAAAAAAAACCAGCAGAATTACTACAAAAATTACCCCCCACCCTATTCTGAGGATGAGGCAGCCCCTGGCTTGAGGCAAAACTCACTTTTAGCTCGATTTTGTCTTTATTTCTCTTCCCCTAATTTTGGTCATAACTCTGAAAAGTCCTGATTAACAGAGATTTAAGCTGCTGCCTGATCCTGAGCCAACTTGGGAGTGAGGAGCAGCTGAGTCTGGGAGTGTTTGAGGCCAGGCCTTTGACAGACAAGCCCTGTAATGTGCTGTAATGTTGTACCAGAGCAAAGGAGCCCTGGCTGATGACTCCAGGAAAAAGCAGAGCTCTAAAAGAGCAGGCAGCAGATTCCTCCTTATGTATATTTGATCAGCCAGCTGTTGTGGCTGAGCTTTCTTACAATGGCCACGTTTTCTTTTGAAACAAAGCACTTCAGCCTTCACTTGGAGCAGGGGCAGATCGGCAGGAGCACGTTCCCAGCCAAGGAGGAGGCAAAAATGAAAAGAAAAGAAATGTGCAGAGGTGATGGGAAGGTGTGAGTGGGGCAGAACTGCTGAGGAAGATTGGGAGGATGAGGATGGCAGAAAACTTCCACAGCAAAGCAGAGATGGTTCCTGTCATGAGGATGGAGTTGCTGTGGATTTGTGTTTGAATTTTAATGGATTTCCAGGTTGGTTTGGGCTGAAAGGGACCTAAAGCTCATCCCATCCCACCCCTGCCATGGCAGGGACACCTCCCACTGTCCCAGCCCCAATGTCCAGCCTGGCCTTGGGCACTGCCAGGGATCCAGGGGCAGCCACAGCTGCTCTGGGCACCCTGTGCCAGCCCTGCCCACCCTCCCAGGGAGGAATTTCTTCCCAATATTCCATCTAAATCCACCCTCTGTCAATTTGAACCCCTTGTCCCTTGTCCCGTCACTCCAGTTCTTGATGAAGACTCTTCTCCAGCTTCCCTCCTCACCCTCACAGGGAACAATTCCTTCCCCATATCCCATCTAAACCTACTCTTTTCTAGTGGGAAGCCATTCCCTGTGTCCTGTCCCCTCACCCCTTGTCCCCAGTCCCTCTCCAGCTCTCCTGGAGCCCCTTTGGGATCTCTGAGCTCTCCCTGGATTCCTCTCCTGTCCAGGTGAGCACCCCCAGCTCTCCCAGCCTGTCTGCAGAGCAGAGGGGCTCCTGTCTGAACACCAAAACCAGCAGGGATGAAGCAAAGTGCTCGGATTTTCCAGCCATTGAGCACCACCCCATCAGATCACTCCTGATCCTGATCCTGATCCTGGCCCTGATCAGATGAACTGGAGGTCAAGGCAGTAACAGGAATTCCACAATGGTGGGTTACAAGAAATTAAAACAAATGAGTTTTTTCCCAGCCTGCAATATCACAGCAATCTTCTCACCATCCTTTTGCAAAGTTGTCACACAGTCTGCATCAAACAATTGTAAGAGTGCAAACAAACCCCATCACTGATGAGCTAATTCCCCTCCAGGCTCCTGATCTTCTGAGTTGCCTTTGAGGTGCAAAAACTGAGGCTTGGGAGTGATCCCTGATGCACCTTTTACTTGTGTGCACATTATAAATGCACCACTTCTCGTCTGCAACCAATTCTGTCCCCGTGCTAGCTGAGTTTTAGAAGTTTCCCAGGTATTTCCAAATATTCTACTTTTTCTTTTCTGTGGAAAAACACATTTCTTCTTATGAGTAGTTATGAAATATGCTATTAGCCCAGATAGCATTGTTGGCAATACGGCCTCCTGCTGAGCTTTCAGCAAGAGTTTGATAGGAAGAAATGCATCCCTGTGATAAAGACTAAAATAAAAAGCTACATGGAGCCCTTAGCTCAGAAAGAAACCACGGATATTTCAGTGCTAGCGACCTGTTTATTCCAGAGGTAAAGCTGGAAAAATCCTGCACTAAACACTGGTGCTGTGGGATAAACCTGGCTGCTCATCCCATACCTTTCAACAGGAGAAAAGTGTGATTTTGTGAGGCTGTCTTAGAAAGGGTTGAAGTAAGAATGTTTTTAATTAAATACTAAACTGAAAGAGGGGAGATTTAGGTTGGGTGTTAGGAAGGAATTGTTTCCTGTGAGGGTGGGAAGGGGCTGGGCTGGAATTCCTAGAGCAGCTGTGGCTGCCCCTGGATCCCTGGCAGTGCCCAAGGCCAGGCTTGGAGCACCTTGGGATCATGGAAGGTGTCCCTGCCCATGGCAGAGGATGATCTTTAGGATCCAACCCACACCAGTCTGAGATTCTGTAGCATTTCTGCTTATTTCTTTTGCATTTCAGGACTTGTGATCCCTCCCGTGCCTCTGGATTCATTGCTTCCCTGCCTCTGCACATGCCATGGGTAAATTAGCCTGAAAATGCATTAATTGTGCATGAACCCTTCCTGTGACCCTCTCTCATCCCACTGCTCTCCTGTTGTGCAAGAGGCAGGGAGACATCCAGCTTTCAGTATCGTTCCTAACTCATTTTTACATCCTTGTAAAGCTGCTGCAGGATAAAGAATCACAGCTCTGTTCTGCTGTATTAGCCCTTTGCAGGCAGCTCCTCCAAGCAGCATTCCAGGCTATAGATATCATGGAAAAGGTGCCAAGAGGAAAATTGTTCCCTCTTTACACAGAGAAATAAAAGTCATGCTCAGCTAGGATGAGCTCATCTCTCCTGCTCTATTTTGTTGGGGATTTTTCCCCCAAAAAATGTAGGTTTATTGTTTGAACTCTGTTCCAGACCTGAGCTCCTTTCCTCCTAATCCACAAAATAACATCCAGGAGTTCTGCGTGGCCAAAACTTTTCCTGATCTCACCCAGGCAACTTCTCGAGGAGCTTTCCTGTTTGTTTTCAGAAATATTGAAAAATGGAGACATAAAGAAAAGAACATATTAGCTATTTTTATCACTTAAGCCATTTCAGTCCAAACTGACTTTTTGGAGATGAAAAGCCAGCAATCGAGATACAGATGGATAAGGAAGAAAAACTATCCCCCAGCAATTCTTTATGTATTGAGATGTCAACAGGCTTATCATCCCTGCTGGGGATGAAGTGCCCTGAAAGAAGAAGGGAAAAGGGTTCCTCCAAAGAGTCACGGAATTATGGCTGAGATACTTCATCAAGATCACTGCACCTGCAGCAAATGCAGGTAGAAGGGTCTCAAAAAGCCATTTATTTCATATCCCACAGATAGGATTAACCACACCATCCCTGTCCTTAGAAATTTCCAGTGGTAGAGATTCCACAGCTTGAGAATGGAAATATTGTATTGCTTCATGGGTATCCCTGTTAAAATATCTTTTATTTTCTTTTCCTTGTGTTCCTCCTTCATCTTTCTCCCAGATATTTCTGTGGCAGAGTGAGGAAGAAATTATCTTTGAAGTCTGCCAGTGCCTTAAGTCTGTTCTTCCTTATTTACACCACAGCAAGACCAGGTTTCTAGTTAGAAATGTCATTGGAGATTGATAAAATTGGTAAAATCCTCCATTGTGGATTGCATTTTTTCATGTTTTCTTATAGGTGCTTTTATACAAAAACCAAAAAAAAAAAAAAAAAAAAGAAGAAGAAGAAGGGGACATGCACATATATTTATAGCAACATATATACACAAAGGTTTAATTATTTATAATGGTGAAGACACCCAATTCTGTTCATTATAATGTCATTTTCAGGAGCTATTTTTTACATCAGCCATATGGAGCTGTGAGGGATGGCTGAGCTGGCTGCGTTGTTCACAGTTTACCATGGAAGGGCTGCAGATTCTGTATTTTACAGAAAAAAAATAAAAAATCCCTCTGGGGGGAGGCAGGGCAGAGCTGCTGGCTGGTGCCCTCCTGGATGGATGGCCCTCGGGGCAGGACACAGAGGGGAGGAAAATCCATGGATGAAACATTGGGAAAAAGCCCTGGGAAGAGCTCTGGGTGTGCTGGCAGGAGGGAGGAGGTTGGTGCAGATGTGACAGAAGGAGGTTGGGCTTTCCAGGGCCTGGGATGGATTCTGGGGGCTGGTTGGAGCCAGAAGCTGTGAAACTGCAGGATGGCAAGGAAGGGATGCAGGGATGCAGGGATGAAGAGATGCAGGGATGCAGGGATAAAGAGATGCAGGGATGCAGGGATGAAGGGATGCAGGGATGAAGGGATGCAGGGATGCAGGGATGCAGGCATGAAGGGATGCAGGGATGCAGGGATGCAAGGATGCAGGGATGCAGGGCTGCAGTCTCAAGCTGTGTCACGGGAGATACAGGTTGGATATTAGGAAAGAGTTTTTCACAGAAAGAATAATAAAGTATTGGAATGCTTTGCCTGTGGAGGTGGTGGAGTCACCATCCCTGGATGTGTTTAAACAAAGCCTGGATGTGGCACTCAGTGCCATGGTCTAGTTGAGGTGTGAGGGCATGGGTTGGACTCGATGATCTTGGAGGTCTCTTCCAACCTGTGATTTTGTGATTGTGTGAATCAGCAGGACTTCCCTCTTCCCCCAGTTCAACAATTCCTCGCTGCTCTCTGGAAAATAACTGGTTTTCTGTGCCCCTCAGCACCCTGAGCATTTATCAGGAGTCTCTCAGGAGCTGTTCCCCCCTGGAGCACCTGATAAATGTCACCAGTGTCCCCTCCCTGTGTCCCCCACAAATCACGGTGACACGAGCAAGGCTCTGCTCACCCTGGGGCTCACCAGCTCGGGGATGAGGGATTTGGGTGATCACATGCAAGGAAAACCCTAATCCAGCATCTCCCAAATTACCAGGGGTGATGGATGGGCGTTTGTGAGGGCTGGGAGGGAAATGTTGCCTGTTGTGTCCTCTGAGCTCTTTGCTGCTCTCCTTCCTGACATGGCCAGTGCCAAAAAGAACACAAAAGGGACAATCCTTTGGCTTTGAAAAATGGAGCAGCATTTTTCAGGAATTTCATTTCAAGGAATGCTCTCAGGCAGTGTTTATGGTGTGGGATTTGCAGCATCTCCTTTCCCTCTCAGCTGCACTGCCCAGGAATGTATCAAGACCTCTGTTCATTTGTTGTGATGAAAAAGGGACTTTTTGTCTTTGTCTTTCTTTTCAAACACAGCATTTCACATAAATCTAAAGATTCTGTAACTGTGTGATTGAGTAACATTTCATGGTTAAATCACAGAATCAACAGAATAACCTGAGTTGGGAGGGACCCACAAGGATCAGAGTCCCTGCACAGACACCCCAAATCCCAGCCTGGCCATCCCTGGGAGGGTTTTCCAAACTCTCCTGGAGCTCTGGCAGCCTTGGGGATGTTCCCATTCCCTGGGGAGCCTGGGCAGTGCCCAGCACCCTCTGGGAGAAAAACCTTTCCCAAAAATCCAACCTAACCCTGCCCTGGTGCAGCTCCAGCCATTCCCTGGGTGCTGTCCCTGTCCCAGAGCAGGGATCAGTGTTGGTCCCTCCCGTTCCCATCACGAGAAGCTGTAACAGTGAATGTCCCCTCCAGTCTCCTTTTCTGGACAGACCAAGTGCCCTCAGACCACACCATGGAGCTTTTTCCATCTCCCAAGGTTTTCCCAGGAGCAAAGATCACTCCCCAGTCTGCCCACCCTGCCCAATCCTTCTGTTTTAATGTGAAAAAGGTGGTTCTGGCTGACCAGGTGAGATGGCACAAATCCCAGCAGGACCCTTACAAACCCCAGACCTCAGTTCCAGGGTGAAGGTCCCTCCTTCCCAATTTCCCTGCCCTTGGCTCTTGGGGGGTTTCCCCATGGCTGGAGCTGGTGCCCAGGGTGGGATAAACCAAGGCCAAGCCGTGCCTGGGGCTGCCACACCACACCTTCCCCTCAAAGCAGCCTTTGGGAGGCTAAAAAACTGATTTTAACGCTGTCTGTGCATCCTCTTTGAAGGAGAAAACGCCTCAGAGCATGTTTTACACAGCGAGCAGAGCCGAGCACAGACACAGCTCCAGACGAAGGAAATGAGTGCTTTGTTTATGACAGATTTCTGTTTTTATTCCCAAGGTTCAGAAGTAAATTACTACAAAAACGCAGACAGAACCTGCAATGCTTGGCTCGGCATTATTCATCCAGCAATCTGGGAGCTGCAGATCAGTGTGTGAGAGACAGCAGCTAAAAAATATGGGGCTGCTCCAGCCTCTTCTGCACTGGTGTAAATCAAGAGTAACTCTCAGCAAAACCAATGGAGCGTAAAATTGGTGTAAGTGAGAATCAGTACTATCTCCTGTACCTATACGTCAGGGAAACTATTTGTTTAAAGTGTTTATAGACCCTGCTAGCATAAATAGCTTATTTTCTTACACATTAAAAAGATCAAAGGTAGCCAGAGTAATTTTCTAGCCCGAGTAAAACAAACATGTATATTTATTGCTGCATAACTTGCAGGAATCACGCTCGTGTTGAGTCTGAAGCCAAAAATAGTGATTGATTTTTTTTTATTTTTTTTTTCCCTGGGTTTAATAAAAGGCATCGCAGCGCTCTATGAAAACATGCATTCATTTGATTTGATTGGCACCTTCAATTTTGGATGTATATCCCAACTAATGGAATGAATATTGCAATGCACGAATCAATTACATTTGTTCAGTTGTCAGGTTTGCAGAGTGAGAACTGTTTAAATTATATATCATCCAGCTGTCTATACATTGGGTTTTCTTTACAGACAATACTATCATCAATACATTTGTTTTAATGAGGAGCTTATCAGCATCCCCAGCTCATCTCTCATCCTCTGCTATTTAGGGAAGCAATGGAGTTTTAGCCTCAAAATAAAACATTCCTCACTTCAACACCAGCGGAGTAGAGCTGATGAAGAAAGATTTGCTGCTGTAATTAACATCACTTATCATTATTGAAATCACTGGTTTACAGCCCTTACTATTTATAATATTTTCACAGAGTATTTCACCCTGGATTTTAGGCAATATTCTCAAAATACTCAAGTCTTAATGCTGGGTAATCTCTAAAATTATTTCAGTATGGACTAAAAGCACCCAAGCAAATGTTTTGAGACTGTAATTCAGCAAAGGAATGGCCCTTTGAAGGAACAATACTGCAAACCTCTATTTGCTATAATTTTCCCTTTCTTGACCCTTCCTATAATTTAGTAATCTGATATTTATTAAGTTTTTAGAAATAATCATCTGGCAAGGCAAAAATCGGCTGCAAAACTCATTAGACAAGCAAGGAATCCATGTTTCCTTATAAAAGGGGAAGGGATACATCAAGTGGGATTTTGTAGGAGCAGTACGTAATAGTTTTATTAATTATCTAAATGGTTGAATATAAAACTTCTAAATATTTGAATCTGGAAGAACTGGGAGCACTTGGAAGGATAAAAATCGAATTTCAGATTACCTTGATTTCATTTCATTTCCTTTCCTTTTCTTTTTTTTTTTTTTTTTTTTTGATTGCAGTAATCATTTGTATTATGCAAATATTGAACATGGCCAAACATTACAAATCAACCCAATAAGTTTTTTCTAGAAACTGGGTAAGTTCTCAGTTTTGTAATTAGAGTAACTTCAGATTTGCAGAGTATTTAAAGAACTGAATTTGGAAGAAAAAGGGTGAATTTTTGTTTACTTGACCAGTAAATCTGGAAAGAGTTTAAAAAATCTGCTGGAAGTTGGAACTAGATTGTCTTTAAGGTCCCTTCCACCTTTATCACATAGCACTTATAATTTACAGATCACAGGGCACTTATTGCTCCTAAAAGATCAGGAAACAAGAAAGGAAATTAATATTCTCTTAGTGCTCAGGCTGGAGCTGTGTGCACTTTTTCAGCCCCTGTCATCATCCCTCTGTCCCTGTCACTAAATCCATCCTGAGCAATCACTCGAGGTTCTAACAGTGGGGCTGGAATGGGATAATTCCTAGAGACAGATCATAGAAAATTCCTACTTAGAGATGGATAATAGATAATTCCTGGAGTTTTAACTTTCCTGCTTCTGGCTGCTCACCAGGCTCTAATTCCCAGCAGAAAGGAGGGAAAGCATGGAATATCTCCATGGAATAGCTCCATGGAATAACTGCATGGAATATCTGCATGGAATATCTCCATGGAATAACTCTATGGAATATCTCCATGGAATATCTGCATGGAATAACTCTATGGAATAGGCTCCATGGAATATCTCCATGGAATAACTCTATGGAATAACTCCATGGAATATCTGCATGGAATAACTCCATGGAATAACTCCATGGAATATCTGCATGGAATAACTCCATGGAATATCTCCATGGAATATCTGCATGGAATAACTCTATGGAATATCTCCATGGAAAATCTCCATGGAATAACTCCATGGAATAACTCCATGGAATAACTCTATGGAATATCCCCATGGAAAATCTCCATGGAATATCTCCATGGAATAGCTCCATGGAATAACTCCATGGAATAACTCCATGGAAAATCTCCATGGAATAACTCTATGGAATAACTCTATGGAATATCTCCATGGAATATCTCCATGGAATATCATATGACAGGAGCATTCTCCTGGCAGCTGGAGACCCTGGCAATGCATTTTCCCAGGTTTTATTCTGGTTTCTACCCCGGAGAGGACAGGACATGGGGGAGATCATCCACTGGGCAATCGCTGTGCTCTGAGCTGTTCCCAGAGCAGTTTTCCCAGCTGGAGAAGGGCTGCACCGTGAGCTCAGGGATGCTCACAGGGAAGGGCACAGGATGGGGACCGAGCTCTGCCTCCCTGGCACTGCTGGGGTCATTCAGCCCCTCGTGAGCTCAGCACCAAATGTGCCCTGGTGTCTCCATGCCCTGAGCATCAGAGATTTCCCGAGAGCTCAGGGCAGGGGTGTCCGTGCTGCTGTGCACCAGGCACTCGTTTTAACTCTGCTGGAAGTCTGAGGAAATGTTCTTTTGTGAGGCACGGGCTGGTGTCTGAACTCAGCCTGCTCCGTGGCCGGGAATGTTAATTCACACACGAGAGGGACTTGTGTGACTGATTCAAAGCCTTTCCTAAACCTGCAGGTGCCCAAGAGAACTGAAGTGATGTTTGTGGAGGAGAAAATATGCAGGAATTATGCTGGAAATGCCTTTTTTTTGTAACACTGACGCTTTCTCACATTGGGAGCTCACAAATGGAAGAGGAACATTCATCTGTCTTGAGGTTGAGGGGTTTTTTTCACTCTTGTGATGTTCTTGACAGTATTCTCAGGGTACTAATTTGTTACTTTTAATGATAATTCTCTGTCCACGTGAGAACAGGCAGAGATCACACCCAGACACACGCATACACTGCACTCGCCTGCATCAAATATTTATGCATCATTATTGGCATTAGGGATATCTGAAACCCAAATTTGTAGGAGGCAATTTTGTAGAAAATGAAATTATGGAATATTTATTCACCCACTAAGCTGCCCTGAGCCTGTGTCTCCTGCAGAATTAGGGAGTTATTTATTTATGAGCTGCTCTCCTGCTCTCTCCCTCAA
Organism: Sturnus vulgaris; assembly: GCF_052056855.1. Classification (NCBI taxonomy): domain Eukaryota; kingdom Metazoa; phylum Chordata; class Aves; order Passeriformes; family Sturnidae; genus Sturnus; species Sturnus vulgaris. The sequence continues at coordinate 2,115,973 of NC_142253.1, read as the reverse complement.
AGAGAGCCCAGGTTGAACAGGATGTTTGTTTACAAATTGGCCAGAGAGAGCATTGTTCTCGGCTTGATTTGCAACGACTAATGAGCAACATAATTTTTGATCATAGCTTTTCCAGCCTGCCACGCTGACAGGCACGTCCTGCCTGTGCTCCACTCCTCGTGGCACAACACAGGCAGGCTGGGGATGCTAACAAGGGAACAAAAAGCAGTGGGAGAATGATCAATGTGCCAGGAGAGAAAAGGACTTTTCCAGAGAGAGAGAGAGAGAGCAATGGGAACGTTTTTCATGCCAGGCTTTTCAAGGATGTGTTTTTAGCGTGTGTGCAGCAAATGTGGATCCTCGGGTCGGGCTGAGGAAGGAAATCAGTTTGTCTGTGCTAATGAATCAGAGCCTGGCAGTCACCAGGGGTAAATAGAGCATGAGATCTCAGCATGGGGAGTTCTGCAGGACGGCTCTGGAGACACCCCTGCCTCCACAGCGGGCAAGGCTGGAAGCAAATTGACGTTGACAAAGCTTTTAAGATTCCTCTCCCCGTGGCCTGGTAGCTCGACACGACAGATGCTCATTGGTTCTGCCACCTTTCTGCACACAGAGCCTGGCCGTGACCCCTTCTCCTGCATCCCAGGGGATCCCAGGAGCATCCCTGCCCAAGGCTGGCACTGATTTCACAGCATTCCCAACCCCAGGCGCCTCAAGGAGATTTGCAACCTCCCCGGAATTTGGAAAGGGCAAAACCGACTTCAGCCCCCGAGCCCAAAAATGGAGTTTTGAAGGTGAAGAATGGTCAGGGCAGAACAAGGGTCCTCAGCAGGCCCCAGTGCCATTCTTGCCCCCTGCCTGTGTGAGTGTCCCCCGTGTCCCCTGCCTGGCTGTGCAGGCTCAGAGATCCTTTCATGTGACCCCCAAAGCATTTTTATCCCCTAATAACAACATCCAGATATATACACGTCATTATTCCACGATAAACCCGTGTTTGAGTGATCCTTAAGGTGGTTTCTCTAACACCCAGATAACAAAGCCCTTCCAAACGAGCTGTTTTGGCTTGAAAGTGCTTTTTATCCACTTTTTCCTAGTAACAAAGAGCCTCTTTAAAGTGGAGATGACTCTGATAGCACCGGAGATATTAACACATGTTGTTGCCACAACCCCTTTAACACTTCCAGGAATTTAATTTTAATTAATTACTTTGTAGTGAGAAGAGAGAAAGTGAGAAACAGATCACCTGCTTTTCTGGGGAAGAAAAGCAAAGTTCGAGACTTCTCGAAAGACTTAGTGAAAGGGAAAACAAGACTGCTACATTTTCTGCTGCTGATTTAAAGGCTGGAAGATGCTTTGCATCACATTATCAGCTCATTTTTGCATTTTAATCTCCCTGAATCCCAGCGGCATGTGCCAAGTGCTACCAGGAACGTGCTCCTCTGCTGCCACTTCTCTGACCATGGATTACAGGAAAGGCTCCCCGTTATGGCAGCAAAGCAGGAATATGGAATAATGGCACGGGATTTAGCCAGGAACCCTCATAAAACAAAATTAAAGGTGCACCAGCTAAAAAAATGGAGTTTAGAGGGACTGGGTGTCCTGGTTTTGGAAGTGCTTGGGCAGCTTTAATGGAGGAGGACTGTAATGGTTTTTGACACGTGTTAATGGTGTGTGTCACGTTCTTCATCTTTTCATGAGGACATGGCTAATTTCTGATGGCATGTGTCACATTGCATATGTTGGTGAAATATAGGTCACAAGCTAAAAATATGCACAATATTAACAAAATCTCCGTGATAACAATTGCATTTATGTCCCTTATCGCAGCAGCCACGACTGATCACAGATCTGGCTCTGGGAAAATGTCTTTTCAAGCCGTGTCTTAGAAGATGGTGGTGAAAAGGGAGGCTTTGGCAGAGCTGCTGCTGAGGAGAAGGAGGGATTCTGTCTCTCTGGAGACTCTCCTAGAGATGGTGCCTCCTCCCGTGGAGGAAAGCTGGGAAATGCTGATCTGTTCCTGTGGCAGCCACTGATGGATGTGCTTTGGCAAAGGCTGGGAACAGCTCCTGGGGGAAGGGTGATGGGAGAGCCCTGTTTGAGGCTATCCCTGGGAAAGGCTGCTGGGCATTGCCCTGCCCTCCTGCCAGGGCTCACTGACAGGGAGGAGCACCAGGGAGAAGGACCCACTCTGCAGGTCCTACAGCTCTGTGACACAGAGCCAGAGCTGCTGCACAGGCAGCAGGTTGTAGGACACAGATTGACACTGTTAGAAAATTACAGCCTGAGAAATATTCCAGGCTGGAGCTTCTCAGCTCTGTTCCCAGCCCATGAGGTGGTCCAGCTCAAGGCTGGGGAGAATTTCTCCCAGGGTGATCATTTGGTGACAATAAAAAGGAATTAATCCCAAGATAGAAGCCCTGTTGTGGTGTGTGCCCAGGCCCTGGCCATGGGGTGTCTTCTCTCTGAACCAATCTCCTTTTCTCTACTCTGGGAGTTGCAGTCCTGCTATAAAACCAAGTGTGTTTGTGAATAAACTTGGCTCTTTCTTCCTGTCATGACAGACGACCATGGAGCTGTGCATCTTATTTCTGCCTCACTTAAAGGGTTAAAACCCCTTTCCACAGCTACAGCAGGTGACTGTCCCTGGGCTTGTTGTCCCCTTACCAATTAATTTTTTGCTCTCCTGACAGTGGCCAAGTACCTTCAAGTGAGTCTTACAGTGCCCAGTCCAACATTCCAATTTCAACATTCCAGTTTCATGCTTTGCCTCAACAGCCCAGTCTGACAGAACATCTTGATCTTAAGGCTTTTTCTTTTGAAAAAAACAAAATGACAGAAGCAATAAATGAAATCTTAAATAGTCATCAGACAGAAGTAAATTAAGTTATGGGCAGGATGATGGCCACATATCTTTTAATAAGACAATATCTTATATTCTCCTTAGAGAAAGCTCATGTTTAATTTTCTTTTGCCAGCTAGAAAACAAGATTGTGATGCTTTTTCTAGCATTTGAATGCTACTCTGGTCTTCCACAACTGCTTTTATTGTAATCAAATAAAACTTCTCCAGTAGCTGCCAGGTCAAGCTGTGGGACTGGTGTGAGCTGAGTGATGCTGTCAGCGTGTGTGGGATGGAAATGGGAGCAGAGCTTGTTTTTCTTGGCTAAGGAGAATTAGATATCCTAATGGACTCACGAGTGTTACCGAGAAATGAATATGAAAAATAGATAAAGTCAGCTCTAAGAGCCAGGTGATTGAGATCTAGAGATGGAGAGAGACAGAATATATGTGCATGTCCAGCACAGCCAAGCCTCGAGTGAAGGAAATATGAGAAGAGATTGGATGCAAAACCATTTCATCCCAGTCAGAGCCCATCTAATCCCACTTTAATTTGATGGTCAACAATTGGAAATGAAATGGGGGACCTTGCAAACAGCTGAGCTTTCAAAGGGCTTCTACAATTTCACCTTGATTCCATCAGAAATGAGGCATCAGGGAAGAAAAGAAAGTTCATCTCAGCCAAGACACTTCCTGAACTTGGTTATTTTACTCCAAAAGAATTTTTAAGTTATAAATCCCTTAAATTACATCCTTCCTCATGTCTGACCTGCTTCTCCTTGTGCCTGCACCACCTCAGCTCTGGCCATCACCTCCTGGTTTGCTCCTGCTGATCATTTCTCTGGGTATCCCAGGGATTAGACTTTGCTTTCCCACCCACCAGAGATGCTCCAGCATTTCCTCCCTGCTCCCTCCCCCTCTGCCCATTTTTCCACGGGTGTTTCCCAGCCTTTGAGAGGGGAATTTGCTGGACAAGGTTTGCTGCACCAAAGGCAATTGGAATCTGCAACATTTGCATGAAATGGACTCCATAATCCTACCTAAAATGAAGATGTCACTAAGAGCAGCCCATGAGGATGCTGAGCCACAGGAAACATGAAAAGAGATAATTCCAAATCCAGCCAAGCTTGAAGGAGGGGTGTTCTCCACCTTCCATGAAGATCAGAAAAAAGAGCTGTAAAATCTCCTCTCCTGAACAAACAACCCTCACTTCACTCTGTCCTAGCTTAGTTTTACACCACTTATGAGAGAACATTTTGTTCAGCCTGGGAGACAGCAGTTATTAACCAGCCAATAAAAAAATATCTGCACTATGGACAAACAAAAAGTGTCCTCTTCAGTCCTATTTCTACAGGAATAATGTCCCAGTGGCACCATGGGAAGAAAAACAATAAATCACTGCTGAGAAATCATCACATCTTCTGAATTAATTCACTGATACCATGGAATTCTATTTTAGCTGAAGATATTGACAACTTTTCTCCTTAAAGGCCAGACGATTTCAGGAGGAAAATACTGAAGACACTGAGTTTAAATATTTTCTTGGCTTTTGTAAGGTTTGGATGAGTGACATGAAGGATGTTTTGTTTTTACTACATAAAGTTATCCATAATCAAGACAAAGATCAAGAATTCAGGAGTTTGTTTCCCATTCCTCTGCGATATTTTGGGCATGATTGATGCACATTTTACATCAATCCCACAAATCATACTTTGCCTGTAAAGCAGAAAGAAGGAAAGGAGATTGCTGTGTGGATGTTGCTGTGGGGTTTATTCGTGTAAGAAGCTTCTAGAACCTGGATGGGGTCATTGGGGTGATAAAAGAGGGGCACAGACCATGGCAGGGAGGAAAAAGCAGGGGTTGGGTTATCCCTGCCTGGTGTCCCTTTGTCACACAGCTGGGACATCACTGCTGTCCTGCCTCGTTCCTTCTTCACCTGTGATGAGGCTGAAGGACACTCCAGGCCAGCCCTCCTCTTCTTCTGGAACCATGGTGCAGGTTTTATGTCAGATAAGCTCTGCCTTATGTCAATAATGTAGAAACAGAGAGCATTGCCTTAAGGGGGGAAAAAAATCCAACCCCAAAACAACAAATAAGAAATAATGTGATGCAGACTATAAAAAGCCTGGAAAACCTGAGGTTTTATTTTACTATGGAGCCATCAACACAAACAAAAGAGACAAATTATTTGTAAAGTTCAGATATTGAGCTCAGGAAGAAAATCAAAACTGCTTTCCCTGCTGTTCTTCTCAATATTCCCTTCATGTTTGATTTGGAAGTTAGATCCATCCCCACTCTAAGATGTGCTCCACTTTTATCTTAAGTATTTCTATTTCCAAAGGAACAAAGACGATTTCTTATCGGCATCTTCCGGCTGGACTTCCTAATGCATTTGATTTCCAGCTATTAACCTGGGAGCTCTGTATTCACAATCACTTTGTGGTTTCCCAGACCCTACAGCTTTAGAGAAGTGTATGGACATTCTTACAAAGATGATGGCTTTGTTTTGTACTCAGCAGTGTTTGCCAATATCCTCTTGGCTCGTGGCTGGAGCCCACCAGGAGATTGGTGTGTCAAACTCCTTCTTGTTCTGCTTGCATCTCTGTTTGTGCTCAGTGAACCCCTCAAAATGCTGAGTTTGGGTTATTTTAAAGAGCAGAAATGCCACTCTGTTGTCCTCACATCAACAGAGATGTTCACAAGGAGTTATTAAAACATTCTGGTGAGTATAAAATCTTAAAATCATTAAGGTGGGAAAAGAGCTGTAGGATCACTGAGTTCAAACCTTAACCCCTAGAATTGCAAATAAATGCCAGAATTCACTCAAATCCTTCTGAAAACTGATTTAGAAGTAAAACCTCTCCTTGAAGATTCTACTGCCATGTCTGGAAACTGCTGGAATTTGTGGTGTCATGGTGAGGTGGGAGTGGGGTCAGAGCCCAACCAAACACCCTCAGGAAGGAAAATTGGGTTGTAAGAAGAGCTGGATTTGGGGACCATAAATCCCCCAAGCTCCCCCTGCTCTCCACAACTCTCAGTGCTTCTGGAAACTTCAGCTAAGACCAGAATATTTCAGGGAAAAGTTAGTAAAGGCTGCTTTTCTATCACAGGTGAATTCACATCTCTTTTCAAACCATTTGCAAAGTTTATTGTGAACTTTCAAATCCCATTGCAGGGCTTTCTTTGAACTGGTAAATCACCAGTTTAACAGAATGGTGTTCCTTTCCTTTTTTCAAATATCCGTGGACTAAAGGAGCTCTGTGTCAGAAAAGGTTATTTATCTATTAACACACTTGCAGACCAAACACATTTGTGCTTTGAGGGAATCTCTATTTTTTGGTACACGAGTTTAGATTAAATTTTTGATTGTTTCCCCCTAAAATATCTCTACAATCCTTCAGTAAACCTCGGAGTCCTGGCAAATCATTCAGTAAACTTTAGAATCTTAAAATTGAGTAACAAATACTCCCAGCCTCACTTTGGAGTGCATCTATTGAAACTGGCACAATTCCCATCAGCTTATTAGTTTTATAGATTTGAAATCTCCAGGTACAATATCAGAAATAACACAAAGTTTCACACCTAGCAGCATTTCTGCCTAGATATAGTCAATCAAATCATCATTTGCATTTAAAACTGGTATAAAATTCCACATTTTCTTCTTCCAAATCCCTGCCTCTGTGCATTAGTGCCTTTATGCATAACTTGCATGAACTCTCTGTGCACAGTCATGTGAAGATTATGTTTAAATCAATGAGGAAAATATGTGAAACATCTGGAAGCATTCACATTCCCACAAAAATCCTTTATCTACACAGCCCATTATGTTGAAACCACGGGAAAAGTAATTTACCTCTCCAGCTATAAAGTCTGTACAGTTCTAAAATCTTATCAAAAGAAAAAGTCCATTGTTTTATCTACAGAAATTCCGTCAGCAGCCCATAATTATTTACCACAATTTGCTGTTATTACCATTTGCAATAGAAAAATAAAGAATATTCTGGGTTTATTACATTATGTCTAATTTTCTGTTGCTAAATACAGGCTGGCCTACAATGAATGCTGGACTGTGGGGAGCTGAGATGAAGAAAGGAGAATTCTTTCAGCACATCTGATTTCTGCTGCTTTTGGCACCACGTGGAGGAGCCTGGGTGGCTGCACACACCTTGTCCTCAGGTTTATAGCCTGAAGTGGAAAAAAAAAAAACTTCCCTCTGCCCATTCCCCTGACACCTCCTGGGTTTCTCTCTCCTGGACTGTGGGATTTGGGGTTTTGTGACTATTGGGAAAAATTTCCTCTTGGAAAGGAGGATCAAGCACTGGTGCAGCTGCCCAGGGCAGTGGGGGATCCCCATCCCTGGGAGTGTCCAGAGGGATCCCCATCCCTGGAAGTGTCCAAAGGGGTGTGGATTTGGCACTGGGATATGGGTTAGGGATGAGCATTAAAGGCTGGACTCAATCTCAGAGCTCTTTTCCAGCCTTGATAGTTCCATGGCTCTGTAACAATTCAGGAGCAGCTCAGCAGGTCCAGCTCTAAAACTTCTCTCAGAGGCTTTGTCCCCCTTCTGCACTCACAGATTTGGGGCAGAACCCCCTGTTTTGCTTCACTGTTGCAAAACTGAGGAGTCCTTTACTAATTATTGCTTTTCTTTCCCAGAGGCAGTGGCAGATGAAGAATCCTTCTGTGCAAGAAGCACCCAGCTACAAGAAACTGCATCTTTGACCAAAAATCTTCTCTCTAGTCATAAAGCCCCAGCCAAGAGGTAAATCCTGACTGGAAGCACGGGGAAGGGCTCAGGGAAGTTGGTCAGCAGCACAGCACACAGGATGCCAGATCTGGAACCTGCTTCCCTCTGTTTTTCTGGAATGCAGAAAAAACCAAACTGGAGATCCTCAGCAGCACTAACAAAACCACCCTAACACACAGCAGAACACTCAGTTAATCCTGCCCTCCCCAGGGGGTTCTGAGAGAGCATTTCTCCCTCTGTTTGGTGCCTTTCTCTCATATTTTTATTCTATGTAGGGTTTTTTTTTCCAGGTGTATGGTTTCTCACTGCAATTCCATTCACACACAAAATCCCTTTCCTGACACCATAGGAGCGAACTGAAAACTCAAGTTTTGTGTTTGTGCTTTATTCCTGTGAGGAGACACACTTGAAACGAGTCCAAAATTTGTTCCTCAACATTTCCAGGCAGGAAAAAAAAATGTGCTTTCACCTGTTGGTACAGAAAAAATCCCCCCAAATCCCCCCCAGCTGGCTCCTGTGCCTGCTTGGGAACGACTTCAGCAGCTGCACTGCTGAAAATGCTCTCAGTGTGCTGCTGGAAGATTAGTGGCCACTTTACCCAGCCTGTGAACTCCAGATAAATCCCAGCACAGCAGCGGGAAGAAAGCAACATAAGCTGCAGCAGAAGGTCTCCGTTTATTGGAAATCCACGTTCTGTGCCTGCTCGAGCAGCTCCAGGGTAACAAACTGCTCTACCTGCCTCTCCACACATGCAGCATCACCAAAGCAGCTGCTGCCCTCACCTCTCTCCAATGCATTTGTGCTGCTCTGCTGATGTGGGGTTAGGTGTGTCCCCAGTTATATTATATATAATAAATATATATTTATTTATATATTATTTCTATATATTTATATGTAGATAATAAATATATTATATTTGTTATTCCTGCTTAATCCCGTTGCCCCCGTGTGGTTTTGGATGTGTTGTGGAAAGGCTGGATGGGGGGGAATTCTGTCATTTTTCAGTTTTTCAGTGCATATATTCCCATTACAGAAAGCTGAAATTTTTGGTTTTAGCAACTCTACAATTCCTGTGGCCCAGCTGGGACCTGCTGCTGGTGTCACTGATCTCCACATCCAGCCCCAACACCTCTGGAAATTTTGGCACAGCCTGGGTTGTGTGGCAGAAGCTCTGAAGGTGTGAACTGTGTTGGCAAACCTTTAACCAGCAAGGAATTCCAGGAGCTGGATTTTGGGGGTCCCTGTGGGCCCAGGATATTGGATGACTCTTTGAAAACATGGCCTGGCTGGGGGTGGGGGTTTTTTTTGTCAAGTTTTTTTAAGGGTAATGGAATTTCTAATTATTCCCAGGGTTTAATGGGATTGTACTGTCAGAAGAAACAGCCAGGTTAGAGGGGAAAATGCTGGATTTTCCCCAGAGCTTCCAGGCCTTGGGATGCCCCAGCAGCCCCAGGGCATGGGCAGCACTGTCCCCAAATGTCCTCGGTGTCCCTGGGGGGTTTCAGAGCAATGCCATGAAGGCAGTGACAAAAATTTCCTGTCTTGAGGGATTTTCCAACTTTGCTCCTACTACAGGCCTGCACCATGAGTAAGATGGGCTTACTTTGACATCTTTACTGCTCATCAGATGCTTCTTGCAGGATAAAAATTGATTTATCCCCCCTCCCTGCCTTTGTTGTAGATTGTTTGGAAGTGCAGAGTGGAGCCCAGTGCTTTAGAAATGTTTAATTGTAAAGTAATAAAGAAATTCCTAAAGATGGCGCCACTTTTTAATTGCTCATTTGTAGAGTTTGACTTACAAAATCTATTTTGAGCCAAGATACAACTGGAGATTTACAGATATTTGTGGGCCATGCCTTAAGGAAAATTCTTTACTAATAGATATAGAAATTAATTAAAGTTTGTGGGGTTTTTTTTCACTAAAACTCTGATTATTTTTTTTCCCCCTTGCTATTTTTAGCTCAAGATGAAATAGCAGACTGGGAGAAGAAATTGAGGTGCATAAGCAAGGATGATTGAGAGGGGAAAGGACCATTCCAGCTGGTGATGGAGGATTTGTCAAAGCTGGGGATCCTGGCAGGAGATTTCAATATATCCATATCCTGAGTGGCAAAAGTAAAGTCATTAAACATGGAGCTCACACTGAAAATGAGGAATACAAGGAATTCTGCAGAATTCTGTTGAATTTCCAAGAAATTTGGGCTACAAAGGAATGTTTTATCCATGCTTTATCACTTCCTTCTGATCCTGATATAAATAAAGCCCTGAAAATAGGTAATGCCTTAACATTGCCCAATACCTGGAAAAATTTTCCACAAAATCTTTACAGATCAGAACCTGAGCTCTGTCCCTGGCCAGAATTGATTTGATTCTGTGATTTTAAGCCTCTTTGCAGACACACAGCCCATCAAAGGCACCTGGCACTCAGGATGTACCTGGGTTACTTTAATTCAAAGCTGTGTTTTCAGGAGAACTTGATGAGGTCCCCGATGTCCTGACCAAAAATTCTCCAGCTCTGCCCTGCTGCTCTGTGTGAATGTCATGAGGAGTGTGCTCTGTCCACATCCTAAATATTAAATTCCATAGGCTCCTAAATACTAAAATTGCATGATTTAACACAATCCAGTTCCATTATCATGAAAACATGTATTCTTTACACAGAGAGAGGATTTTATTAAAAATATTTATGGGCACCTCTGCAATTTTCTTCAATAGAAACACAACATATTTTGAATATCTTTTATTTTTCTTAGCTGCTCCTGGTGGCAATTCTACTCTGGTTGTAAAGATTGTTTGTTAGGAAGATGAATGATATCTGTGAAGACACTGACTACTCCATGCATTAGGATTTCTTATTTTAAAGTCATATTGAAAACAAAAATGCTTTAAGGTACCAGTGGCAGAAAACTGCATGATTTTTACTGGGTTAGAGTGACTTCCTTTACTAAAAATTGCTGTAAAAAAGGGTTTCAATCTTTATATAAATGATACAGCTGCTGACATGAGAGACCTGTGCACAGTCTAAAATTAAATCTGTAAAATTGAAGTAATCAAAATAAGACATCAATCACATTAAGATGTTAATTAGCAGACCTTGATATTTTCAACCTTTCATTTTGATGGCTTACAGAGGGTAAAAGGATCAGCTAACACATATTAAATAATACAGTGCCTGAAATGTGCATTCCAGGTGATTTATATTTTTGTCACATGTAAGAAACTTCAGGAATGATCCATCCATTACAAACACTGCGAGTGTGACTCAATTTAAAGGGAACAAATTCAGAGATATCTAAAAGTGGCTCCATGTTCTCAAAAATCCTTGTTTGGAAAAGATTTGTACCAATCCTTTCCAAAACCACCCATTAACGTGGGTCTGTCCTATTTGTCTGTGCTGCCAGGGTTTTTCTTTTTCCCTTTGGCTTCTCAGTTTCCACAGGGTTGTTTTAGATTTCTGATTTTACAAGACAGCTGATGTAAGAGATAAACATCTCCTGTGTTTTTATCTAACGTATAATTAGACCAGCAAGGGTCTGAGTCTTACAACAAAGCCTTAAAAATGATAACTTGCTTCCCAGTATGTGAGTGAGAGATTTAAATCTTCTCCTGAGGGAGAGTGGAAAGTACCAGTCCAGATATTTGAAGATGAACAGCATGAAAAGACGTCAAATTCACCAAGGTAAGGTACAGGGATTGTGCTGTTATTAATTTTCAAACCTGCAATGGGACTTCTATAACGATAAATTCAGGACAAAAGAGGCCAGCTATCAAACTTCCACAGGTTAGCAGAGCTCTTTTTGGGAGGCAGAGGGAGGATTAGAAATGTGTCTGGGAAAAAAATAAAAAGAGCTGAAGGCTCCGAAGGCTTGGAAACATAATTTTATTTTTATTATTTTCCCTTTGCTATTATTTTTTTCCTGTTGCTTTTTCCTTATTAATATTTATTGATAAGCTCAGATTCTTGTGCAAAAGAATTGAGAGGCTTTTTTGGGTTTTTTTCTCAGTCCTTCTAAAACTTTTTTGTCCACACAGGAGGAAGGTAAATCCTATAGGGAATGTGTGAATTCACAATGAGAGCAGAGGCAAAAGTGAGATGGATCCACCTTGCCTGAGTCCACTCCTGGGATTGCACTGGGAAACAACTGATTTGTGCCATTGGAAAAGGAATTTATTTGTGCCATTGAAAAGCTGGATCCCACATCTGAGATCACATCAGGGATTAAATGATGCAGTTGGGATCCTGCCCTGGCACTCCAGGGCTGGTTCTTGCCCCATTTGTTTGTAGGGTTACAAATTCCACTGGGACTGGAATCTGCACTAACATCCAAACACACCAATAAATATCCCCTGCTACCATCCCAGAAGTCAGGGAATTTTCTGAGTGCAGTCAAAAACGATTCCATAAAATTGGCTAATGATGGATTTGCTGCTATTGAACCAGGGCACTCCACAGGAGCTGTGAGCTCGGTCATTTCCACTTCATTTTTGTTACCACTGGGTTTTAGGTGCTGTTTGAATGAGCCTGATGATTTTTGGGTCTCAGTTTTAGCAGAGCCAGCCCCATGTGGGTTTCAGAGACAGCCTGAGAACCCAGAGCTGACCAGCAGAGTCAGAAATGACACATGAAGGGTCCATTCTGGGCTTTCCTCTGCTTTTTGTTGGCACAGAAAGTTCCTGAATTGTGTTTCGTGCCAAGCTTTTCATCCTGCCCATGACAACTTTTCTTTCCCACGTGACTCAGTCTGTTTGTCCCAATCAATTCACTGTTCAGCCCCAAAATCTGCACACAGCAGGAGGAATTCAGTTTATTGTGACAAAATTATTTGTGTGTATTACTGGGAAATATCCTAAAGTTAGGATAAATCTAATTCTAAATCTAAATCCAAATCTAAATCTAAATCTAAATCTAAATCTAAATCTAAATCTAAATCTACATCTACATCTAAATCTAAAGAAATATATAAATATATAAACAGATATCTGTTTATATATATATATAAACAGGTATCAATATATATAAATATAAAAATATATAATATATATGCATATGTATTTGCAATCTCTGAGCTTTAGCAATGCTTTTATGTTGGCAAAAACACCCCAAAATCAAAGCTTCGGTTATGATGGCACAAAGGAGGATATTCCCTTCCTTCATCTTTCCATGCAGGAATTCAGATAGAAAATAAACAGCATCAACATAAATTTACCTCTTTATTTTACATCTTGCTCTGCATGTATAAAGAATCACCTTTTCCAGTTATCATCTGAGTTTGAGCACACTGCAAACAGGAGCTGGAGGCTGAGCTTTTATCTGTTCTTCAGGGATCTCTGCCTTGACTCTTGAACTGCTGCTCCCTTCTGCTCACACAAGGGCCAAGAATTCTCCTGCCTGCCATGGGAACAGGGCTGGGCAGTGGATGTGTGCTTGGCACAGCAAAGCAGAGTAATTGAAGTCAAAATGGTTCGAGAGGTCTGGTTGGGTTGATTTTAATGAGGATTTTTAAAGCTGTCATCCTTCTCATGTGGTTTTTTGGGATTTTTTTTTTTTTTCCCCATTCTAGGAGTTTTTTCCTTAGCAGCAATGCGAGTTATGAAGTATTTAACCAGCCTTTTGTGTTTCCCCAATACCACAGAATCTGTGCAGCTCTCCAATTCTAAAAATAAATACAAATGAAAGGCAAGCCCTTTCTCTTTCCCTTCCTTTAATCACATCCCTCCATGAGCAGGGAGTGCACTTTGCCCAGCTGAATTTCCCTTCCCTCTAAACCCCATGAAAAGCAAACAGTGGTGGAGATGCATCTCCATGGCACAGAGAGCTCACTTTGAAATTCAAGTGACTGCACACGGGATTTTTTTTTTTTTTTTTTCAGGTCTCTTTTGCAGCAGCGAGGCAGCTTTTAAATGGCATCGGTGGCAAGTGTTCAATAACCGAAATTACAGCGGCCAAATTCCATTCTGATAATTGCAAAATTAACTTGTGTCACTGTTTCAAGAGGGTGTTTCCCCCTGGGAAGAGGGCTGAGCCAGGTATGGGCATCTAAACCACCTTTCATTTAGCAGAATATATCACTTTGATTAAAGTTAATAAAGCAAGAAGAGATTTAGCAAATGGAACTAATGTTGGGAGATAATTTCACTCGGAATAAATGAACAAGAGATGGGGAGAAGTAATTACAGGAATTTGCTGAAGACCTCTAGGGTGAAATGCACATGACCACAGCACGCTGTGTGGAGGAACAGAATAAAAACTAAACACGGTAATAGGATCCTTCAGTTATCCAGGAGGAAATTGGGAATAGCCCGTGGTGATGCTGTCACCGTGTATGGAACAACACAGAGCATTTCAGAGAACCTGTGGGTGAGAGCTTGGGGAAAATCCAGGAGCTGAGCTATTGGAGCAGCAAATGTGGCTGGCTGAGGGACAGATCACCCAGCAGCAGCACTGACCCAGCCACAGAATGGTGGGAAAGGTGGGAAAACTCCTCCAAGGCCATCGAGTCCCACCTTTGACCCCCTCACCACCTTGTCAGCCAAAGCAGAGCACTAAAAACCATGTGCAGTCATGAAGAACTGGCTGCACCTCTTATAGTTTCATTTCTTTTCCTAGAATATCGAATTAATTTGCTTCTAGAGTCGTTTTTAGAAGGAAAAAAATAATGATAAACAGCAGGGGTTTATGCCATAAAGCAATTTTTTTTTTAACTTTTACTCCTCTTTGGCTGCTCTGGGTTACAGCACAGTGGCACTTGTTTACTCTGATGAACTCTGAAAGACTCTGACAGGACTTAGCTGCATTCTTTTAATCTAAGAGCATAACCTGTAATCAATAGGCAAGGCTTTTAAAACCATCAATAATTTATTCAAACTTATTCCGTTTTCCAGCCTTCCAGGAACACTGCTCGTGCACCAACGTCATTTCAGCATAAATAACACGTTAATTTTACCCTTCCCCAACTCTAACGTGGCTGCAGCAATATGAATTAATCGTGAAAAGCCACAATTCATTGTGCTGGATGAAATATTCAAAGCCTGCTGAGTGGTGTCGTGGTGCTCGTGGCACTTTTGGCAGTTTTTGGGCAGCTCTGACCCAGCAGCTCTCAGCACATCCCCCTGTTTTGTTGTTTTGTTTTTTTTTTTTTTTTTTCTGCAGCTCCTGAGCTCTGGGAAATGCTGTTCCCACCTGGAAGGGGCTGTGGAAAAGTGGTGGGAGCTGAGGTTTGTGTGAGCTCAGTGGTGTTCGGACAGATGTGCTCGATTTGTAATTCGAGGTTGTTCCCTCCACAGCCACACCTCAGCAAATTCAGCCTCAAATCAGCTCTGCAGGCTCATCCCTTCTGTTGGAGCTCAGAAATTTGGAGTTTTTGAGTTTTCTGTGCTTCTTGGCACAGGCACCCTGGAAAACACTGCACTGGACTTGAAAACTTAGAAAATATTTGTAAATATAAAAAATAAGCTAAAAATCACAAATGCGTAGCAAGTTAAATGTGTGTGTTTTCACTGGGTGATGAGTTTTAAATTTGAAGTTTTTATGTATAGCAGTAGTTAGGGAACAAAATGAAAAATTGTAAGTGGTGTCTTTTCTTCTTGTTCATCTTCTTCTCTTCCTGCTTCTTCACAAAACTTAAGTAGTTATCTTTAGATTAGTCAGTCTAAAGCCACTCTAAAGGTCATAGGAATCTATTTTTAAGTTAAAAGTATAAATAATATAAAACTTTTATTAGTCTGTTTAGCTTTAAAAAGCCTTAAAAGAAGCTCAGCTTAGAGCCATTTTTGCTACTTCTAGCAGAGAGCTAGAAGTGCTGTCATGCTTTCTATAAATTTTAATAAAATATAATAAATATTGAAGTCCAAACATAAAAATCTAGCTCAACTGCCTTTCTAATAATCCTAGACCCAAACAAAAACGAATCAGACTAATAACAAACCACTAATTAGTGGTGCAAAAAAAGCCCAGTGAAGCCTTAAACAATCTTACACCCTTCCTCCTTTCCTTCCACCCTCATTTCAATCCTGCATTTCACTGCTTTACCTACAATAACACCGATTCAAAGGTATTTTTATACCTTAAAAAAAAAAAAAAAAGTTTTCAACAAGAGTTGCTGTGGTTAATTTACAAAGCAGGATCCAGCTGCAAGGAATCACTGCAAATTTCCTGTGTGCAGGGAATTTCTGTAGCTCCAGCATTATTTTAGCGAGGTTCATTTGTCTGGCTGACATTTTAAAATAGATGTATAAGCAGATATCATGGGCTACTCTTGTAACAAGCATAAAAAAAAAAATCTATTCTGTACTTAGTAGGAACTTGATAAAAAAAAAATAGAGGGGAATCTAACCAGGTGACTGGAGAACTGCTGTGTGAATACACATGGGAGGTGAAGTCCTCAACAGAGCTGGTGAGCACTAAAAGCACAAAATTCCTTAATTTTGTGCTGTGGATGTTGATCTGATAAATCTTGGGCACAAGAGCAGTGCCCTGAGTAAGAAGCACAGGTGGCTGCCTCTATTTGCAGCCCTAGGAAACCTTGAGATTGAATTTTCACCCCACTCACCAGCTGAGACAACAAATAAATGGATTTAAAAATAAAAATAATAAAAATAAAAGGCATTTTGGGGCAAACCCAACCTCAGTGACACCAAACCCCAGCTCATCTAAGAAGCTCTGCAGCCCCCAAGGACTGAAATCCATCTCCTCTGGGGAGAGCTGATCCTGCTGGATATTTGGGGGTTGAGCTTTGGGGTGGTTCTTGTTTTGCTCTTGGGGGTGGATGAATGTGTGTGAGCCCCTGATGCTCCCTGAACACCTGCCAGGTAAGCAGCTTAGCCAGGGATCCTCCCTGCACGGCCACAGCTGCTCCTGTGCCACCAAATCCTTTTCAAGGACGGGGGCGGGGGCAGGAGCCTTTAGTTCCAAAACAAGAGACAAAACTGAGCGGACAGGAACAATATCAGCGAGTTTTCATTCCCCAGGGGCTGCAGTGAGAACAATGAGCCGTGTAAAAGGGAATTTTGGGGCGTTTTAGCTCACCATTGTCTTCTTGTTTTGCTTTAACCTGTAAAACTTCTCTCCATTATTCTTTCTCTTGTGTGGATTACACAATTAAGTGACAAAGGCATGTTTTTGACATCTGTCTGATTTCCATGACAACAGATTATGAAACCAGGTGTAGTGAGCATGCGAGAGGAAACCTGAGAAAAATGATGAAGCTAAATGAAGATTTAATCAATGTGAAGAACAGCAACAAAGGGGGGGAAGGAAAGACACAACAAAGGTATTTCCTTTATGGAAGACATGTATTTTTCTATTTCCTTTATAAAAGAAATGTATTTTTCTATCTCCTTTCTGCTATCTAAACATTATAGGATAAAGGAGTAAGCTGCATTTATTAGGAAAAGGCAACTGGAGCAGATTTTGAAAGGAAAGGATCAATTTGTGGCCTTTACTGAGCAGGTCTGGGTCTCTCCTGCAGGAAGGGGAGAATGGTCCCCATGTGCCAACCACCAAAAGTTTTCCTTCTTCTTCCTCCTCTTACGAAAAACAGGGCAGATGGAAAGAACTGGGAGCTGTTTTGTCAGGATGATTTTCAAAAGGCTAAAAGGTCATTTCTGGGAAGAGGTTAGGCTGCTTTCCTTGCCTACTGTGGGTTGCACAAAGCAGTCATGGATCCAATTGCAATGAGAGATATTTATGTTTTTAAGAAAAAAAAAATCTATATTTTGGAAAGGTGAATGCTGGGGGAAAAAAAAAAAAATGTGCAAAGGGAATCTGTGGACTGTCTGTAACAGCAGATAAGAACAGGTGAGAGAAGCATCCTCCCAGCCTGGTCCAGGGAGAGCTGCTCCTCCCTGGGAATGGGAAGGGTTCCATGGCTTTCCCAAATCTCTCCAAGCCTGATTTTCTGCTGTATTCAGCCCACGAGCTCTGAAAACTCCTCAATTGCTCAGCCCCTGATTTCAGCTCCAGCAGTTTGCTTGTACCACTGGCTTAAGTTCATAAACCATGTCATAACAGGCTAAGCTGGACATCTTGAAGGACTGCCAAAAAAAAAGGGCAAGCAAAGAAAATAACTGTAATCCACAGCCTTTTGAAAAGAAGAGGCATAAATAAGTTTTAAAGCCATGAGCACACAGAGGAAGAAATCATGGGAAGAGCCCTGAGTGACTGAGCAAAGAATTGGTATTTAGGCTCTGTGTTGGTATTCCAGAGGCAGGCAGTGAATAATAAGGGAGAGACTGATGTTGCCTGATTTCCAAGGATAACTCACATCCATTTCAGTGGAGCAATTCTGTGCACACCTGGATTTCCTGCTGAATTTCTCTTTCTGCAGGTGAGGGGGTGACTTGGCAGGACTGGAAGCAGCTCTGGGAACTGTAATTCACTGCCTTGACTTGCAGTGGGGACTGGGAGAGCGGTCAGGGAGAAATCCTTGTGAATTTTGGAGCATTTGTCAACAGTGTTAGGAGTTCAATTTGGCACAGGCAGGGGCATAATAATGCTGGAGTTACTTTGGGGCCCTCGCAGGTTGCAGCATAAATCTTCCAGGAGCTCGATTTGTGTTCATTTTATGTGTGAAACATTAATAGATTTTTAATATACTGGCACAAGATAAAATGAACTCCAGCGACATCAAAAAGAAAAATCGACTTTGCTCAACGCACAGGGAAATACACTGGTGGTGTTTTACACTACACTGGGAAGTTGTGAGAGGGTCAGGGTGGGTGAAACACAGGTTACACAGCCTTGAAGATTTGTTAGCTGTAGTAAAGAGTTCTTTAGAGGAGCAGAGACCAAGAAATGCAGGTTTATGTGCAGCTGAAACACAGCAGGGCTTCCAAAGCACCTTAAAACCAGCCTGCACTGACCACATTCATTCTGTCTCCAGCATTTAATCCAAATTAATTCTAAATCTCCCAATTTCTATGCTGGGTTATTGTTGTAACTGACTGGGAAGTTAAAACCACCAGCTCGTGTCACTCAGCTGGATTTTTGAGGGTCTGCACTCCCTCTCAGTGCTGGAGATGAGGAATGACCTCCTGGAACCTGTTGTGAACATCGAGGGGGAATTGACACAGGGCAAGTTTTCCTCCACAGGGAGAGGTTTGCTCATGGACAGTGAAAATCTAAAGACAAAATTCAAGGTAAAAACTGGACATTGGAGCACTGGATTTGGGCACTTTCTATTAGCTGAGTTCCAGATTTATCTGGATAAATAAAAGAGGGGTTTCTCCATGTTTCTTCTATTGCCACCATCACTTTGCTTATAAATATTTCACTTTTTTTTTTTTTTTTTTTTTGTCTGCAAGCTCCACTCTCTTGGTTTTTACATTGCCCAACCAACTCTCCATCCTGAGGGCTGATGCTGAAATATTAAAATGCTGAAGTTCTCAGCTCTGCCCAGTGCCCAGGAGCTGCTCCCAGCTTTTCCAGGGCAGGAGCAGCAGGGCCATGGCACAGGGCTCACTCCAAACCTCAGAATTATTTTGGGTGGCTGGTGCTTTGCATGCAAACTGCATCGCAAATGTTATATGGAGTTATAAAGTTAATATAAAAAGCAGATGGAGAGAAATTAAAAGAGATAGTCAGGGGAGAAGAGATGAGATATAAAAATAGATGGAACTGGTGAAGCATGGAAGTTGCAGGAAAGCTGTTCCAGATGCCAGGAGCTCCTCCAGAGAGAAGTCTCATCCCAGCCACAGGGAGAGCTAGGGAAGTGCACGGAGCAGTCTAAGGGATAAAGGGAAGAATTTGCAAAAATCCTTTCATTTTTGCCTGGAAAAAGTGCCAAATGCTACTTGGAATTCTCATGTCTTGCGAATTATCTCAGAAACTTGAAAGAAGCAACAACACTCACCCTCAGAATCAGCAGTTGGACTAAATCTCACATTTTATTTATTAATATTTTATCGGGATTAATAGAAAGATATTGGAACTTAAAGGCAGCAAGCAAAAAGTGTAGGTACTTTATTCTGCACCCACAGAAACTTGAAATTTGCTTAATTTGTTAAAGGTCTTAGCACATACCCGAGTTTATCTCATAATCCATTTATTTGGCCATCTCTGGGATTAAATAGTCTGGATTCCATTGTACCTGCCCTGCACCTGCTGAGTGAAACACTCTCCCTGCAGCACTTCTGGATGGAAAAATAAGGCTGTGTGCTTTCACACAAATATTAATGACATTCCCGTTTTTATCCGAATTTCCAATGCTCCTCTCTAACCTGTGTGGTTAATAAGGAAGAGGAGAAGGTGTCACTGTTCCAGGCTCGCTGATGACACTGATGAACACAGCTTTATTAGGGGAAGCAGATGTTGTCCTACACCCCCGAGGTGTCTCTGATCAGCAGCGTCGCCTTTCTCAATTTGCTGACAAATATTCTGCAATATTTCAGTCTCACCATCAGCCTCGTGCTCAGACAATGAGTCCCTGCCCTGAGGTGCTGCCTGGGATCTCGGCACTGTCCTTGTCACAGCACGAGCCACCTCAGCCTCAGCAACCCCACAAACCCTCTCAGAGCAGGCTGGGCTTGTCACATTTGCAGCACGAGGTGATCCCAGATGGAAATGGGGAATGGGCTGGGTTGGAGGTTATTTTATTTATTTTATTTCATTTTATTTCATTTTATTTCATTTTTTCTATTTACCATCCATAAGTGCTCAGTTGTCCACAAGTGTTGCATTTCTACAGAAATATAAATGGCAAAATAGTTTGGGTTGGGAGGGAGCTTAAAGCTCATCCAACCCCATCCATGGGCAGGGACACCTTTCACTGTCCCAGGCTGCTCCAAGTCCAATGTCCAGCCTGGCCTTGGGCACTGCCAGGGATCCAGGAGCAGCCACAGCTGCTCTGGGCACCCTGGGCCAGTTCATATCTGTATTTATATTTGCTCCCCCAAGGTTTTACACAGTGGCAGAGGTAGAGAAGTGATTCTTTCCAGGAATATTAATTTGGTTTTAATTTCACAATCTTCAAAATTCTCTGGGCTTTATCTGGGGATTTCAGGTTGGGTATTAATGGCTATGGGAAGAACCAGGGAATCACAGAATCAGAATGGTTTGTGTTGGAAGGGTCCCTAAAGATCATTTATTTCCAACCCCATCCATGGCAGGGACACCTCCCACTGTCCCAGGCTGCTCCAAGTCCAATGTCCAGCCTGGCCTTGGGCACTGCCAGGGATCCAGGGGCAGCCACAGCTGCTCTGGGCACCCTGTGCCAGCCCTGCCCACCCTCCCAGGGAACAATTCCTGCCCAATATCCCATCCAAATGTACCCTTTTCCATCTCACAGCCATCCCACCTTCTTCTACTCCACACCCTTGTCCTCTCCATCCTTCTTGTAATCCCCTTTCCCTACTGGAAGGCAGATATCCTGCCTGGAATGTTTAATTTCCAGGCTGAAATGTGTTACATTCCTTGGAGCCAAATTGCTTCCCAGAAGATTTTTTAGGCTGGAGAGGCTCTCTGGAGCAGTCTCCCCATCAATACCACGCTCAGACAAAGTAGGAATGCAGCAATTAGATGACATTTGTGGCCATTACCATCAAAGAACAGTATATTAATGATGTTCTACAGAACCATTTCCCAGTATTTCCTTAGAAACTCTTGTTGGGTCTACCCATAAATGTCTCATAAAAGCTATAAATATTCAAGAAAGGAAGTCAGTTACATATAAAGACCTCTAATAGGCACTATGAATGAATTCTGAACCATATAATAGCCAGGCACCTGTGAAAAATGGCAAGAGGATGTGATCTATACATTATATATGAGGCACTTTGCTACAGCTGCGAAGATTTCAAGTTATTCAGCGAAGCTAGAAAATTAAAACAAGAGAATAGAACAAGAAAGGCATTTGAATTAAGGCTTGTGTGGCACTGCTTCTTACTCAGCCATCATTACAATAATTTGTTTTGCACAAAAATAGATTTATAAAAGCTCATAAATTCTGGTTAAATGCAAATTCACATTGCTGGTATTTATTTAACTTCCTACAAGTTGCTCACAATGGGTTTGTGACCAAGGTAGATGAATCATTCCAATCAAATGCAACAGGAAGAGCTGGACACTGAGATGTCACTGAGCCATATTTTGGTTATGTTGTGTGTATTTTTAATACACAGCCAATAAAATAATAATAAAAATTATATTAAAAATTATGCTGAACTTTTAGGGTTTTTCTCTCTCTCCTCCCTTCATTCTTTTCCTTTTAATCAGCAGCAGCAGCCAAACTTGCTGCAGGTCCTGGGCTTCCACTGACACCAATAAAAATTTGTCATGAGCACTGAGGAAAGCAATTCCTGGCTGCAAAAGGCAGCAGGGAAGGTCTGGGGGGAACTGCAGATTTCCAGAATATTGGGGCACAGGGCCTTGAACCCACAGAGCCTTTTGGGGCTGATGGACCCACAGAAAATTACCTTGACTGAAAACCTGGCAGCTTCATTCCTGAGCAGGGGTGACACAAGATTTGCACATGAGGGACCTCCTGGAGCAGTTCCTTGCTGAAACCAGGAATGATGCTGCACAAACAAAGGGCTGCTCTGTCCTGGCAGGCTGCTCCAATTTTGGGATGCTGTGACACTCCAGGGATCAGCTGTGCATGGACCTGGAGCAATCCAGCACCACCCTGCTGGGCAGCTGCTGAAGCTCTGTGCTACAGCCTGCAAAATATGCCTGGGAAGTTAAAAATGGGGACTGCAACTTCTTCTTTTCTCTCACAGATCTGCCTTGGGTAGGCTGAGAAAATTCCTGGTGGCTGGACAAAGCAGCTGTGAGAAAATCTGTTCTCCACTCCACACAATGTGATCTCTACACTCACAATTCCAGTGCTGAGAGTGAAGTTTCACAAGAAAATCGGAGAAGCAGCTGAAGAGTTCACTTTTCTCTGATCATTTTTCTTAAAGCCTGACATGACACCACTCTAAGAGGCTCCACTCCCTCCTGTGACTGGGTAGGTTTGAGGCATTTGAGGTGTCCCCGTTCGGAGCAGTGGTCACACAAGAGAGGCTCCTTGTCCCTGCAGAATTCCCAGTGTGTGGCACAAACCCCTCCTGCTCTCCTGGGGACAGGAGCCTCTCATTTTGGGAGATCCCTGGGATTTGTGCTTGGAGGAATCCTTGTGCAGCTCTTCCTACACTCGAGCATTGATTGAGTGGGAGAAAAGCTCTGAGCACCCTCAGGATTCACTTCAGCATCAATGAGAATTCCAGAGCTCTCTACGGAGCCTTCCACTTCCTGAAAAGAGCCGGATTGGTTTTATTCACTTGTGTTGTCAGCCTTTCTCACCTGGCAGTGTGTGATTTCTCAGAGATGAGCTGGATATCACATTGATATGCTCTGGAGGTACGAGGAAACCGTGTAGCAGCACTGGGAAACAAGTGCCACAAGCAGAGGTCACAGTCATCAGGGTGTGTTTGAGTCCTGCCTAATGAGTTACTCTCCTTGCTAAATAAATAATTAATGCGTGCATTTATTGAAGACAAACGCTGTCATGATCTTCAGGCACCGAAGCTGAAAAAGCTCCGTAAGGGGATGTGAGCACAGCATCGTTAAAAACGTTCTTTTAAATTAAATATTTGTGCCACAGAAAGCAACAGCTCCATGCAAACAGTCCTTGGCTTTTTGGTGGTGAACAGACTTCCCAAAACATCAGCTTCCTGTTCACCCTTTGGGAATGGAAGATTTTCTTTTATTAATGCAACAATCTTTGGGTCTGCATGGTCTCAAGTTATCTACAAAAACTGCCTGTGACCAGGAAGAAAGTTTTTGTTTCCAGTGCACCTGAATAATTTCCACAGTTTGGCTTTTCTGGATGCCTCAGTGACTCGGAGTGGCCCCTTGGCTGTTCTTGTTCTCTTCTTTCTTAATAGATTATTCATCTGCCTTCCAATCTAAGCAGAAGCTCCAGCTGCAGTCAAACCTGCTCCACCAGACCCTTCTGCAACCACAGACACACAGAGTTCCCCCAGGGACCATCCCCTCTGGAGAAAGGAATAAAAACCCATCACTAAACATGAATATTTATCCAGGACGAATTTCCATCTCTTCTTCTACTGCTGAAGTAAAAAGGAGCCAAAAAATTCCCTTCTCATGCCAGTGGGAAGAAAATGCAAGCACTGCAGCATTCATGGAAGTCCTGGGTTCATCCCAAGGTTCAGCACTGGGGGTTGCCAGTGCTGGGGAAACCCTCTGTGGGTTTTTTGGGGTCGTCAGCAGTCCAAGGACCAGGTTAAAGCCTTGGCTGGTGCCCAGATTTGAGTCCCCGTGGCTGAGACCCCAGCTCTGTGTGGCAGCCTGGCCTTGGGAAGGCTCCTCAGGCTGTGGAGATGCTTTGGAGCGAAGTAATGAGCACTCAGGGAGGAATAGAAAGAGAACTGAGTTCATTTCCAGATTTGTGGGAGTCCTTTATCATCCAAACTCCAATGGAAATGATCTCCTTGAAGAGTATAACCCTCAGACAGAAGCCAGGCACAGCCTGGCTCTCCATCCTTCTCCAAATTGATATAAAATACAGCACAGGAGCTACAATATTAAAAATAAAAACCTTCATAAGAAGCTCATTCTTAAGCATTTTCAGCTTCGATGTAAGGAAGATATTTTATGTGTCAAAAAAAAAAAAGATCTCCAGTGCTGGGTCTTGGCACCAAGTCTTGAGGGAAGGGATTATTCCATGGCTGTGGTTGTACATCACTTACTGAAGGGAAGACCAAAGCTATAACTAGGCCTCTCCCAGTGCCATCAGGTTGGCTATCTCTGGATAATTGTTGCAGCCCACATGCTTGTCCATATGTTTTTTCCATGCAGGATGAGTAATTCTCCTCTTCTTCAATACAATACGTGGTTTATGCAGGGAATATATCTTTACGAGCAGGAGAATTGCAATGTAACAGGAAAATAAAGCTCCTAATCCTGCCATTCCCCTGGGGAAAATCCAGCCCAGCAAATGGCATCGAGCTCTTAATTCTCAGCAGTTGTTTATGGTGAGAGGAGCACCCCAGATAAGGCAGGGCTGCTCCAAATCTGCCACCTGGGCAGGCAGCAGAGCCCGGGGCTTTGGGAAGTTTGAAATGGGGATTGTTTGTAAAGCCTGGACTTTCCCTCGTGCATTAATAGATTTTGGAGAGGGAGAACAGCCCCTCATTGCTGTGGGCACTGGCAGGGACTGCGCTCAGAGCCCGGCACAACTCTGCCAGAAGCACCTGAGAATCCGGGATTGGGGATGTGGGGAAAGAATTCCCACTTTCCTTAAAGCAGGTGAGCACAGGAGCAACCTCTAATTTATTTTATGAAGGCCTCCAGAGCTGTGTTTGCTCCTGAGCAATGCACAAAACGCTTGGTTAAAGCCTCAAAGCTGGTTTGGAGGTGGCAAATCCGTGCACTCCCTGGCCAGCCCACACCCCCACCTGCCCCGATGTTTCACCAGCAGGGAAAACAGCTAAAAATTACAGTTATTAGTCACTATTCTCCCCTTCTTCTGAGTCATTAACATCAATTACTAACCGCTGCATTGTCAATTAAGACTATCACTTGCTGCTATTCACTGCTAATGTGCTAATTGTCATCAATTTACTGCCTCAATTATGTGGTCATACACTTGCCTCGAGGTATAGAGATGTGATATAAGGATCTGGAGGAGAAACAAGCTCTACCTGGTTTTAATGCAGGAAAAGAAACCTGGAGTGGGTCTGAACATGGATGGAGTTGCAGAATTCTCGTAGAAAAGAATTATTCTAACATACAGATGCCGGTAGGGGGAAAAAACCCAATTTAAAGTGAGTGTTTTACAAGACCCGTTTTTATTCCTGACCCTTCCACTGAAAATGTGATGTTATTTCACCTGCAATAGATTTGTGGATCGTGTTCACTCTGTAATCATGTATATATTTTTTGCCTAATTATATCTGATTGCTTACTGCATGTTGTACTTTCTAATGAGCATTGAATTATTAATCTGCTGCCGAGCCTTCCTCAGCATACAAAAGGGAAAGATGTCTGGTGTCATTGAACACAGCCTATTGTGTTCCCTTCAAGCAGCAGCAACAAACTTTAGGATTCAGCAGTGTGCCAGATTCTCACTACAGACACAGCCGAGTTCTCTTTGACAGGTTTTAAATAATATGTTTTTGGTATGCTTTATCTGACACTAAGCTGCCCTGAAAATAGTAGAGGAAGTCTGCTAGTGAGAATAAAATCAGACAAACTCCTAAAAAAAAAAAAAAAAAATCCCTCCTGCCTCTATTTTTCAGTCCTTAGGCAAATAACCTTGTAGGCTGTGTGGAAGGGTTTGATTTCTTTCATGCAGTTGCTCAGCAATCCAAGGAAATAAAGCAGAGATGCTTATCCAGAGCAAGGGCCCAGGGAAAATGATGGAGCTTTTTCCCAGCAAAGGAATATGGATTTTTCACCTAAAATTGTGATGTGTACTTGATTTCCACGTGCAATATTTATCTGTGATGGGGTACTGGGGGTGAAATCCTAATTCAAATTATCCTGGGCATTGGCACAGGTGCCCAGAGCAGCTCTGGCTGCCCCTGGCAGTGCCCAAGGCCAGGTTGGACATTGGGGCTTGGAGCACCTGGGACAGTGGAAGGTGTCCCTGCCATGGATGGGGGGGAAAAGATGAATTTTAAGGTCCCTTCCTGCCCGACCCATTCCATAATTCCAGGATAAATCTATAATTTGATGCCAATAAACCCTCTCTTTGTGCTGTGCTGCTGCTGCCTCCCAGCCCACCCACCCACCTGTGGACAGGTAGGTCCCAAAGGAGGGGTCTGGGCCAAGGGGGGACACAGCCAGTGCACACTTTGAGCTGAAACCCTTTTTAAATGTTTTTCCCTGGTGGGCAGTGCTTTCCACTGAGCTCAGAGGGGAGCTTTGGGTAGATCTTGAAGGACAGAGACAAGAGAGAGGGAAAATCAGGGACTGTGGTTAGAAAGTAACTGGGAATTGTTGGTTAATTCAGAAATATAAATAAAAAGAAATTGCCAAAGTCCAAGTTGTTTTTTTGCTTTGGTTTGAGGGTTTTTTTGGAGAGGGAGAATTTTTCTTCCTCAAACCACCTGCTGTAGGCCTAGAAAATATTTCAAGAAGTTGAATAAGTCTCCTTTTCCTTTTGAAAACTTCCATCCAGTTTTATTATTTGGGTAGGTAATACCACAAATACAGATGGCATTTACCCTTGCCTTGTCTCCTCCCAATCTGTTCTCTTTTCTGGGTTAATACCTTCTCCCACTCTGCTCTTCTATTTCAACGCAGTGTTTAAAAATAAAATGGCAGATTTCTCTTTGCTTTTTCCTCTCTATTTCTTCACATTTATATTTTGACTTTGTTACCTTTGGCTCACCTCATCTGCCTACATAGAAGGCTTTTTTTGTTTGTTTGTCAGATTCTTCTGCACAACTTTTCCTAGAACTCAGAGAAAGCTCTGCTTAAAGAATGATTTTCATGCCTTTCAACCCAATTCATTTTCTCTTAGTACAATTTATTCTTTATAATTTCAAGATTTATGATTTACAAACAGAACAGAAGTGAGGAGTTAAGGGAGACAAAAACAGGAGGGTGGGGGAAAATAAAATCCGTATTTTAGTTTGGGTTTCTTCCTAAGAGGATGACACTGGGTCCATTTTTCTCCAGTACAATGGAAAGTATTGAATTTGGAGATTGATGCATGAACTAAAAATTGGCAAGAAAAAAAATCAGTTTAGTGAAATTCAAAGCAAGTTCCTACATGAAACTGTGTGGGGACTGGGGGTGTCAGATTGAACTTTTATAGAAATTTTTCCCTTAATTTTTTTTTTTTTTATGACAGTGTTTTATTAAAAACCCCACAAGCATTTCAAAAAGAGAATATTGTTCACAGTGTAAAACTTTGAACGTAGCACTTTGAAAGCAGGAGTGAAACTCTTCTGTCTCCCTCCACACATCACCCTTCATTTTGGAAGTACTCCAAAAGAAATCATCGAAGCCTTTCAAATCAACTTGTTTTACTTTCTTGTTCTTAAGGCATTCTTTGAGCCAGGCTCTATTTTGAACACCTTCACTCTCCCTAATAATCAGCTGCTTGATGGCTTTACCCCAACTAGAGCAAAAAAAATCCAACTCCCCAGCTGCAATTGCGATGCTTCCCTGTCCCAAGAACAGAAAAAAAAAAAAAAAAGGTTCCTGCCAGCCTGTGCTGTCATTTGCAAACTCTTTGTCACATTTTGTCACAGCAGGGATCAATATTTGCCACGGTGCCAAGGCGGCAGCTCCATATGCTGCCTCTTTTCGTGGAGGGCATGCCAAAAATAACATTGTGGTGCAGCTCCTGGGGGAGGTGGTGCCGTGGACGTGGACAAATGGATCTTGTCTCCTCTTCAAGCATCCATGGCCACCCTTGTGTTGGTCCAAAAGGCAACCAGAGCTTTGCCAGGGGCGATCTGAGACTCGCCGTGGGTCTGGGCGGGAGCTGGGTGGGTGTTTGGGTGTTTAACAGTGCTGCAGCATTTCTGTAGGCTGATTAATCCACAGCAAGCTTGTAATTATCCCAGAGCTTCCCTCTGGACTCCTCAGCATGTGTTGGTGTCTGGCTGTCTCTTTGCAGCATATGTTGTCCCTGTCCCAAGCCCATCCCAGGGCACTCCGTGGGCCCGGGGCCATGCAGGGTGGCTGCAGGGTGACCTCTGCCCAGCTGGGGCTGGGTGACCTGTGGGGTGACAGTGCCATGGCAACAGGAGCCCGTGGGGACACTGACGAGCAGGCAACATTTGCTAATTAAAGGCATCTCTCACTCATCTCTCGTTGCTGTGGCAGGTGAGGGTTTGTCACTCGAGGCGTGGCAGGGAATTCTGTGTGCTGCTGCTCCTCTGTCAGAGCCATTCCCTGATGGACTCGCCCTTCTGAGAGCCCAAAACGAGGCACGAGTGTTCCCCTTGACCTGGTCAATCTCATGTGCTCTATGTCTCTAATAAAGGCACCCTTATGAGCAGAGAGGGATTTTATCCACATTCCAGTTGGCACAAGGTGTTTTCTGGTGGCTGTGGGTGTTGCTTTCATTTCTACCCATTAATTTAAATGAATTTTGAATTTCCAACCACAGCTATTTTCTTGTGTTGAGGCCACATTGGAATCTGAGGTGTTCATGTTCTGGTGAAGTTCTTTGGGCTCTTTTCTCCCGACAAGAAATGAAAAACCAATGTTTGCTGGATTCTTCTGTTCCTTAGACCACTTCCATGACCTTGTGCTTTTGGAAATTACCCCAGGCACTCCATACCCATAAAATGTCTTCTCTTTCTCTCCTTTCCACACCCTGTGATTCTCAGTGAGGTGTGGTCAGGCTTGGCTTCCCAGGCAACCAGATCCACCCATACCATGCTCCAGGGAAGGACTTTTCTCCTTGTGTCCCTCATGGATCAGGATTTTCCTAGGAGCAGAGGACGTGATTTGAGTAGGAATTTCACAGAAATGAGCTGAAAACTGTGGTTGGTAGGTTCTGAACACAACCCATCCCTTCTTCTTGCTGCAGCACCTTTCCTCTGTCACTCACAACTTCCTTTTCCTTCTCACAGAAGATGCCAGGTGTGCACAAATAGAGCCAAGAGCTGAGGACCTCACCCCAAATTCTGGTGGAGCAGGTTGTCCTGGGAGCTGTTCCCCTGAGCAATGAGGTTTAGCTCTTCCCAGGCAAAGGGAAGAATTGATGGTGACTGTCAGACTGAGAGCAGGATCTCACCAAGTCATCATTTTCCCTCTGAATTTTTGTGGTTCCAACCCTTAGCTTTCTCAATCTTTTTCCTTATTAAGTATTTTTCACGTTTTATTGTTTTATATCCAAAATATACTTGATTTTCACCACAATTACTTACCAGCTTCCCACAAAGCAGAGGTCTGAGAACCTCTGACCTCTGGAAATCTCTTCAGGGAGATTATTCTGCAATAGTAACCTGGCACCCAGAGCCAAACCTCTCTGTGCACTCAGGGACTTGCATCATCTCTGAGGTATTAACGTGATTTGATGCCATCATTTAAGCAACTGGAGATGCAGATGTGGAAGAATACGTGCAGACAGAAAATTAAATTGTATAGATCATGAGCATCTCAGGGTTGATTAAATGAAATGAGAGTGCATTTCCTCTTTCATACGGAAAGAGGCTTAACATTAAAAAAACCCCTAATCTTTTCTAAGATAAAGTTCATTAACACAATGATTATTCATTTGGCTTTTATAATGATACTGCTGCTTAATCACCAGAACATTGCTTCCTGTGCTCTAGGAGAACCAGCAGGAAGCATTTGAAGAGACAGAGCTGGTGCTAAAGCAGCAGCAGCCAGGATGGAATCTCAGTGCCTTTCATCTGAAAAGTGAATTCCTGCTCAGGTTTCTAAAACCCCACCCATCAAACAGCAGGAGCTTTAAACCCAACATTAAATTTATACAGCAATGAAGCCTCGGGTTTCCTGTTTCTACACAGTTAACATCTAAGTTTCCTCCTGGGTCCATTTCCATTATTTATTATATTATTTGCCTAGAGTAGCACCCCAGAGGAGCATTGTAATCAGGAACAGAGCTTGTGTTGGGAGAAATACAGTGCAGTCACTGCAGAGCTGGCCTGGCCTCTTGAGTTTATAATCCTAATAAACAAGGCAAACAGTAATAGAGACAGATAAACAAATGCTGGAGGTAGCTGTCTGCTTAATGACTTCCTCTCACTGCACTTTGCATGTTCCAAATGTTCCAAACATTTCTCCCACCCTTGGCTGCCTGGGTCAGTCTGGAGCTCCAGGTCCCTTCCTCCCACTGCTGAAGGGTTTATTTCACCTTTCCCTTCCCCTCTGCTCTTCATTCCTGTTCTCTGTGGGTGTTTTCCTTCACTCCCCTCTCCTGGCAGCTCCTCAGGGTGGTGCCCACTCTGGATGGTCCCTCTGGCATCAGGGTCAGGCTGATCTCCTGATGGCACCGAGCAGTGGCACTGCCCCTTCTCCTGCCTGGCAGTGTCTGAGGGCAGGAACTGGAATAATTTAACCCTCCTCTCTTTCCTTGGAGTGTTTTTCCTCTAAGAAGCAGGGTGGAGTGTGTGTGGGGAGTGTGCAAGAATGAAGGAATGAATTGGGAAATGCCTCCAAAGAAAGAGGAAATGTTTGGAAGGCAATCACAGGGGGGTTTAGGACCTGTTGATGTTGTAAATGTAGGACAGTTTGATTTCTAATTTTCTCTAATTTTTTTTATAATAATGTTTGCAGGCAGCCCTTTTCTCCATAGTGAAAGCAAATGCCCCAGGAGTCAGCACAGGCTTCCCCTCATCAGCAGAAGGGTTCAGAAAATACTCTGTCCTTCAGGCTGCTGCTCACAGACATTTGTTCCCTTATTTTTACTTCTGCAAGAGAGGGAAGTCCTATAAAGAACATCATTCTTGTTCACAAATATAGGGCAGGGAAACTGGAACAGCCCTGAGCATCTGCACCTTGCTGAAAGGGCTAAAATCCAAGGGGCTCAGCCTGAGGCTGAAGGGAAAGGAGCTGTGAGTGTCCCTGAGCATTCCTGGTGTGCTCTGAGCAGCGTCCTCCTGCTTGTTCATCTTCTCTTGTTCAAGCAGGAGCACAAAATCCTTCCCCACTCCCCTGATTAGTGCCCAGTTTGGTCTGGGTGGTTCAGCACTGCTCTGACCCAGGGTGGGACAGGTCAAATCACCTCCCATCAGACTGGGCTCCTGCTGCTTTCATCGAGAGTCTGTTGGATGTAACACGCACGGCAAGGGGGGATTAGGAAATGCTTTGTTTTGCCTAAAAATTTCTAAAGCAACTCGCATTCCATTTGTGCCATCCACCTTTAATTCCCTGGGGAGAATTTTGTCGTTCTCAATAGGGATAGTGAGATCTTTTCTTTCTCCTACCTGCTCAGTGCAGCAGAGGGAAAGCTGGATAAAAACAATCAGGGAAAATATAGCAACACTTCTGCTCTAGTAGGAGCTGTTGTAATCCAAATTAGCTGATAAAAGCCCTCTTGAGAGTGATTTGGGATTGAAGTCCACAAAAGAATGGTTAAAAGGTTACATCTGAAAGCAGAACTTTTGAAATTGTTGCTGCACAATCGCATCTGGGAAGATCAGATTTAACACTCTGCCTTGTTCTTCCCATTTCCTCCTCACATCCTTTAGCACCCATCTTTTAGAAGTGTCAAAGGAACGTGGTAGCATTTTTAAATCAAGCTCAGGTGTGCAAACAGCTCGGATCCTTCTGCCTCCACACCCACGTGCGTAAAGAAATGAAAAACAAAAATTACTACAGGTCATTGTTTCTGCATTTAATTTGGTATTTGTTTGTTTGATAAGACTCCCCAGCCAGATGCTCTGGGCACTCCTGGCTATTAATTGCAAACTCAGCATGCCATGCAATTAAGGCAAACAAAACAAGACTGAAAAGCTTCAAAATGAGATGGGAGAGCAGGAAAATCACAAAAGCAAATGGGAAAACCGCGACGTGTGTTTACAAGAACCGCAGACATGACCGAAGTCGTGTGCTGGCACAGGAGCTGAGCTTGGGGCAGGGAGGACTCACTTTGCTCAGGGCACGAGTGCCCAGCCCTTCCAGGAGAGGGGAGCAGGCAGCACCAAAGCACAAATGTTCTTCCAGTCCAAACAATCCGCTCTCCACTTCAATGAGAATTTTGCTCACAGGCAACTTTCGCTCCCAAGACATCTCTTCCATAGTTCTTACAGCATAAATAGCCCCTCATTGTTCAGTTTTAAAGAAAATAAATGATGCTTTCAGCCCAGTCCTTTTCATTGCCTGTGACTGATATCAGCAAAGCACTGGTGCTGGTTATGTCTATGGAGATACAGCCTTGCAGTGCAGATGTGTTATTTAAATTACAATGCTGGGAATACATTTGTGTCAGTAGCTTTCCATCTCCTGCACCAAGCACTGAAGTTATGAGGGAAGAAAGCCCTGTTTTTTCCTGAGCACCACTGTATTTTCCTCTTTTCACAAGTCAGTTTGTTACATCTGAAGAGCTTACTCATGCATCCCCATCCAGTTCATTTTTATTACAGCTCTGTGTTTGTTATAGATAAGCTCCAAGGATGCAGCTGAAAGCTGGGCTCTTTCCAGTTTCCATGTATTTTTTTTTTTTTCCAAGGTTTTAATCGTTATATAACATTGTGTTATGACACAACCTCCCTCTCGCTGAAAGAAAATTGCTAAACTCGGTTTATCGAATGTTTCAAGGGTACAAAGTTCAGATAAGAAAAGTTGAGATAGTAATCAAAAATGTCAGTGAGAATTATAAGTTTCTGGAAGTATAAAAAGGTGTTTCTTATATTTCTTTCCTCTCTTTCCCCCTTTTTCCTTACAGAATTCTGTTTGCCCAAACACTCAATATTTGGGGGAATCTCTTTTTCATGGACTGTTCCTTTTTCCCATCCCTTTTAAGAGGAAACCTGGCAGGTGCAGGTTCTGTAGAAGCAGACAGTGGTCATTTTTGAGTGGCCATTTTTGAATCTGCTCCTGAGTGCCCCAATTTGAGTTTCTTGCAGAAAACAAGGAATGCTTGGCCCAGCAGCTGCTGCCTGATGAGTGACACCAGACAGGACAAGGACAGATTTTTTTTCTCGGAGGCACTGACCCAAAAGGGAGCAAAAAAAAAGCCACAGGGAAATATTGTTAAATATTAGGGGGAAAACAACCTTTGCAATGAGGATATTGGACACTAAGGCTGCATTGAGGGGATGTGAGCATTCTGCAGCAGAGAATGATCAGAATTCAGCCCAAAATCAAGCTGGGCCTTCCCTGGGTGCTGGGGATGGACGAGATGACCCCAAGGTCCCTTTCAACCAAAACTACCCCATGGTTTGAATGCCTGATGGGCTTCTCTCCACGTGAACCAATCATTTGGCACCCACAGAACACAATATTGGTAATTTCAATCCCTTTTTTTCCCCTCATGAACCTTTTTTTCATCTACACAGTCATTCTTCCAGATCAATCATGCCTTGCTGTCACAGGAGACAATCATTGTAATCATTTACAGAAAGAATCAGCATAATTCTGAATGTTTCACACCCTAAAAAAGGGGAGGATGACAAAGTTGTTCTTCTGTCCTAGAATTGAACTGCCACTCTTGCCAAATCTCACCCACGGGCAATTAAGGATTCATCAAACACTAACACTCACATTCCTCTGGGGTTCGAAGTGAATTAGTAAAATATGGATGTCATGATGTCTGTCAAAGGTGGGAGAAGGGATTGTGGGATTTATGGGTCACTGGCAGAAATCAAGGACCAGTTCTTCAGCATTTCCCTCCTGCTAATTCACTGGATTATCCCTGATGTCACTCTGGGGGATGGTGGGATTGAGATGAGCTCAGGATATGCTGGAAGAACAGCTCAGGTGTTCAGAGGGGCTGAAGGAAAGAGGGTTTGTGGTGACATTCCCCAACTGATCTCATCCACTGGGTGTTACAGGCAAAAAAACACCCAAAAGGCCAGGCAGCAAACGTCCTGTGTGCTGGAAATCATCATTTCTCTGCACGTGCTGTGAGATTCCTGGCAAATCCTCCAGGATCAGATACACTGATGGCATTTACTTGGCCTGCAGGGATCCCCCAGGGAACAGGAAAACGGGGAGAAACCTGCAGGTGTTTTTGGGCACCCCTCAAATCCCCTCCCTTTCACTGAGGAGCTGGAATAGAAATGCTGTGATTCCTTGGATAGTTTTTTTTTGTTTTCTTTTAATCCCAAGTAGCCAAGGAATGGTTCTAATTATCCCTAGAGGTCTGATTTTTACTGGAATCCCACTGCCCAAGCTGGTTGCTCATCCAGCAGGGATGAGTGATGGATAAAATTTTGTGACAGATCTCGAGCCAGAGAAGGAATTCTCTGAATGTGACCCCCTTGACATTTCAGCCCTCCCATGTCTGACTTCTGTGGTGTAGCATGGCCAAGTGAAGGCTGAGAAATGGATACATCAATATTTTCTTATTGCCACGCTCATTTTTAGCCAGGACAACACTAAATTTTGGCTTTCTTCCTCTCATCTCATCATCATCATTTTGCTATGTTTTACTCCTTTTCCTGCTCATTCTTTTCTTTATTGAGTCTAAGAGGAGGAATAAAAGATAGGTAAGAGGCAGGAAAAGGAGAATTATCTCAGAATACCAAGATATTTTGAGACTCTGTAATTTTGGTTCCTATTTACACAATTGTAGTCTGCAATCCAGTGGTTGAAACCCAGCTGAAGAACAAAATTCAAGCAGAACCTGAGATTATTCCTGTTCTTCTTCTATTATTCATGAATTCTCCACTGGTAAATTGACCGAAAAAAATGGGTAAAGCTAATTTGATAATTATAAGTTAATAAAACCTCGACACTGCTTACCCAGAAGTTGGTAACCATAGATCTGCTCTGTTTAAGCAGTTTAAATACATAAAACTGTTAATTATGAATGCAAATTCATAGTGGAGGAAATGATAGTGCAGTTACACCAAGAGAATAAATGTTACATCTTTCCTGCAAACAATTTTTAGTTCTGTAATTTTAAGAAAATTCAATATTGAGCTGTGCAAAATCATTAAGGGGCCTTTTGTATATAGAATTGAGAGTCAAAACCAGTTATGTAAAGATTTTTTTGGACTGGCAAGGAGGATTAATTAGAGCCTTAATAAGGCATAGGGTGAGGATTTGGACAAATCATCAGAAAAATTGTACTGAGCCCTGGGGCAGAGGCTAAAGCAGGCCCAAGACACATATATATATATTTATATATAGTCAAAAATTTAATATGTATATATTTTTTAATTCTCATTTTTAATATTTTTTTGTTTTGTTTTGTTTAGTCTTCATATATGGTTTTTCCAGGTGACTTGGGGATGGAAGCCTGGATTTACAAGATCCTGGTAGTTGAGGATCCAAGGCAAGCGTTTGCTCTGACATAAAAAGTGGGGCTGGAATCTCTGCAGACAGAAGAACAAATTCCTGCAGCTCTTAAATTCTGCCCTAAGCTTGCTCAGATTTCAGGGTGATATCACAAATCCACCTCCCAGCTCGCTGTGCCTCACTGCATTTCACTGAGTTTACACACAGCCAAAATTAAAATGTTACAAGAGGATGAAAGAAACAAAGTGAACTTCAAGGCCTGAATATTTGATATCGTAATATTCATTAAGAGGCAGTAATTATCTGATTGCATCTATTAATTCTGGCACATTACATTGCTTCAGTCTTTAAACTCCACATAAATTTTATGCCAATTAATTAAAATAAAAAGGAAATGGGTTTTATACACCTTCTTTGTGTTCCTCCCTCCTGAGTGTGTCCCTTTCAGGCAGGGGATTGTGACTTATTTTGAACCAGGCACCTCCCAGCTGGGATGAGCTCTTGGGAAATGAGACCAAAAAAAAAAAAAAAACAACCAAAAAAAAACTCCAAAAAGGAAAATATTTCATGCCTCACTTGCATCTTCAGAGTGCTGATATTAATAAGTGAGCTCCTAAAAAGAAACACCTGCATCCTGAAATTAAGGATTCGAGGTATCTCTGCTAATCCAGTTCACCTGTGGCAGGAAGTGGAAAGGAAAAAAGAATCTTGGATATAATATTGGAGAGCCTTGAGGTTGAGGAGGGATTTCTTCAGTTCATGATTAGTTGTCTTTGAACCAGGAGAATCCAAAGAAAAGCAAATAAAAGTCAGGGTTTCCCAGGGAAACCACTACAAACTGGATTCAGCACTGTGCAAAACCAATATGAAACATTTAAACCAAAATATTTATAATAATTATATATATATATATATATATATGCATGTAGATATCTATAAATCCCTGCACATGATGATTCATTCAGACTAATTAGTTCATATAGAAAGATCTGAGCTTTTTGGTCTGAGTTCCCACATGGATTAAATGGGGATAATCATTCTTTTGTGCTAATTGTAACGAGCATTGGAGGAGAGCCATGGAATTGTGAGATATTATTTATTATTTTTTAAGAATCTTGGCCAGACCTGAAGTGCAGCCACCAAGGGGGTGGAAATGTGGTTGGGAAAACATTTTTTTGTCTTCAGCCTTACCTGACACAACATTTCAGATAAGGGCATCCAAAAACCACCCTCATTTTCCTGTTAAACCTCAGGGGAAAAACAGATAAGAAAATTGTCAGATCTGTATTTATCAAAGGCTAAACATGATTGCTGCCCTTATATATAATTTATTCATTTATGTCACAACCTGCTGGACAAAGGCATAATTTCAGTTCACAATATTGTTGTCCCAAATATTAAGTAGGTCTGATAATTTAGCAATTTTGCAAGGTCTCTGTAGAGTTTATTTATATATTTAAATTTTATTTATATATTTTATTTCTGTATTACCAGATCAGAAATTACAGCAATGGCTCAGTGAAAAATCTCTGAATGAGGGATGTAATTTGTGCTCTAATATTTATATCAAATTCAGGAAATCAGCTTCCCTTTCAAAAATACTTTGGATATCTTTTTGAACATAGGTGAAGTGATAATCAGTGAATTTTATATCCAAGATTTGTGAGCTTCAGTGAATTGGATTCCAATCCTATCCATGTGTACAATCCCTGGGTTGGGCTCCAATTTGGATTTCTTGGCAGCAGCCCCCATTTTTCATTCATTTCCTCTTTGTTCTGACTGAGAATCCTTACAAATATTCCTATTTACAGAGGTATTTAGGACTCACAGTGAAGAAATAATCCCAGGTCTGCTTGGCAGCCAATGGAACCCCATGGAAGGAAATCCTGCCACATCACAGCTTTTCTCTTTGCCTTGTTCTTTCAGCTCCCAACTTGCTGTGCAGTCCTTCCAGTGGAAAAGCAGGAAATAATCATTTTGTGGGAACCTTTTTAGGAGTTGCCCATCAAAAAGATGGAGACAAGAGGGCCTGGGTTGTAACAAACCTTCCCTGGCACTGAAATAAAAGAGAGTTGGAGTTAAGTCAGTCAATAACACTTGGAAAAAAACGAGAGGAAACCTCCCTGGGAGCAGCATTAATTCCCCTGGCACTGACACAGTTTTGCCATTTATTTTTCGATTTGGAGATTAAACATGAGAGCACCCAAATAGGTAAAACTGAGACAAAGAGAGCAGGGGGGATATGCAGCAGGAAAGGGGGGCAGGGGTGTGAGGGGAGCATCACGGAGCTCATTCCCTCTTTGTTTGCACAGCTCAATACTTTCCCTTTTCCAACAGCACACAAAAGAAAAGTCTCAGGAGCCTTAAATTACTTTTGCAGTCTTTACAGAGCACCTCTCCAAAAGCAAAATAAATGGGGTCTGCTGGGCAGCCAAAAGGAAAAGCCCATCTCAACACATTTTGTTCTGCTCAAGACAAAATACCCTGAACCCAACTGAGCCCTGGGGCGTTGCTGCTCTGCCTGCAAGGAGATTTAGAGCTGAGAGAACTGGGGAAACCAGGGCAGGGAGGGGGTTTGGGAAGGAGCAGCTGCTGCAGCCTGTGGGAAATGGGAATTGCAGGAGATCCTCAGCCCAGGGCAGCCCAGGATGGTGAAGATGGATTTGCTCTCAACTCATGTTGGGCAATAACAAGAGAACAAAAATAAAGATCCAAACAGAGAGGAATGAGTTGGGTGTGCAACAGTGGAGTCCTGTAAGTTCTGCTTTTCTCTTTTTGATTAGGAATGATGCTGTCTTGGTCTGGCAGCTCAGTTTAGAGCATTTCATAAATATTAATACGATTTCATTGTATTAATGGTTTTGAGTCTTAAACTGTAACAAAA
Source organism: Sturnus vulgaris (assembly GCF_052056855.1). Taxonomy (NCBI): domain Eukaryota; kingdom Metazoa; phylum Chordata; class Aves; order Passeriformes; family Sturnidae; genus Sturnus; species Sturnus vulgaris. Next base: position 2,077,688 of record NC_142253.1, on the reverse strand, counting down.
AAATTTGATACCAACCAAAGAAAAAAACCCCCAAAGCCAACAAAAATCCCCACTCCAAATAGGACATTTCTGAATGGATGGACCAGATTCTCAATAATTTTTATAGGACTTTAAAAAATTTTCGTAAAAGGCCAACTAAACTCAGCTGTAGCACCTGTGGGCTTCGTGTAGGGTAACCAAACAAGAAGTCCAAATAATCACTGGTATAACAACTCAGAAGTCTCCAAAAATCAGGTTTCTGTGACCTCAAATACACCCACATCCAAAAATTCCTCTGAGAGACAGTGACAAAGGCGTCACTTTAAAATTTAAAACCATTCTGTGATTTTCTGATTCTGGAATCAAAAGGCAAGTGACCTCATTGCTGCTGAACTTTTCCCCTAAGGGTGGAACCACCACTAAATGGTTTCTAGAGGTGTGGCTGGAAGCCCAGGGAGGTCAGCTGCCAGGTCAGGAAAGCACAATTTACCTTAGAAAATCAAAATTTTGTTGAGTGCCGCTGTGCAGTGAGAAGGACAAGTCCATACAACTAAAAGTAGTGCAGTGAGACAGTGCAGGGAGGACTCGATGAAATAAAGATGAGCTGAGCTGCAGTTACTCATTTTTACTGGAGGCTTCAGAAATAGGATCTCATCTAGTGATCAAATCAACTTTCTGCATGAATTTTAGATTAAATTTAATCAATTAATGGCGTTCCTTTTTTTTTTTTTTTTTCTTATTTTTGCCAAGGACCAGCAGAGCAGAATTTTACAGGAGTCCCCAAGCTACCTTTTTAATCCTGTAGAAACAGAGAAAATCAGGAGACACTGGCTTCTTTTAATTGTTAACTAACACTTTTAAAGGCAAGGAATTGCCTGCATGGGAGGTATTTCACCTCTTCCAAAGGCAGCGTGTCATTCCTTATCCTAAGGCTCGATATCCTCGGAGTGGTCAGCTCGGGAGCAGCCAGGGGAGGCAGTGCAGGTCCAATAATTGCTTTTGAGTGAAGCCAGTGCCTGGGACTCTAACTTCCCATTTAAAGTGCATTTAAACCATTCCTGCACGGCTCCCACTCTCTAATCTGCTCCACTTCAGAGTTCTGTCCCGGGAATTCTGTCATGGAGATTCTGTTCTGGGAATTCTGTCCCAGGAATTCTGTATTGGGAATTCTGTCTCGGGAATTCTGTCATGGAGATTCTGTCCTGAGAATTCTGTCCCGAGAATTCTGTCTTGGGAATTCTGTCTCGGGAATTCTGACCCGGGAATGCTGTCCTGGAGATTCTATTCTGGAAATTCTGTCCCGAGAATTCTGTCCTGGAGATTCTGTCCCAGGAATTCTGTGCTGGCTCCTGGTTTTCCAGCTGAACTGGGATGTGAGAGGGACACAAGGTGCCCTGTGCCAGGGATGAGGACTGCTGGGGATGCAGGGATCCTCTGCTGGCAGGGAGCAGGGACAGGGTTCATTCCTTTCTTTCTTATTTTTTGGGTGTGGGATGCCCTGTGATCCTCCCTCTGTCTGTGGTTCTGTCCATGGCAGGGAAGCCATTCCTGTGGTGTTCCTGATTCCCCCTCAGCCCTTGCCCATCAAATATGGAGCCTCAACAAGAAGAGAGTGTGGTTCCCACATAGGAAAGCATTCCCTGAAAGGCTGGACTGGGAGCAGCTGCTGGAGCTGAGGTGGAACCAGGGCAGGGCCAGGGCTTTGCTGGGGATGAGCTCCTGGAGCCTCTCCTGCTCCAGAGCCTGAAGGAGAATTTGGGAACTCGAGAATTTTGGGATCCAAGTGTCTGACTGATAGCAAAGTGACCACTTCCCAACGTGGCTGTGATGCCTCAAGTTTTAGCTTTGATATTTCCCAGATTCTGCACTGCATTAGGATATAACTCTGAACTCCAGATCAAGTGTTCCAGGTTCTCCTCCCAGCTCAGGCACACAGAACAATCCTTTTCCAGCCCCACAGCCAAGGACACGCTGCAGCTCCAGCCCCAAAAAGTGCAAACAGCAGCGAATGGAGGAGAGAATCTGGGAGGATGGGACTGCAGAACCTGGAGCTGGGATTGGACAATGAACCCAAGATGGAAATGGACCCAAACTGATAAAAGTGTGAAAACTCCTGACCCAGGGTCCATCTTGGGTGTAGCCATGGCCAGGCTCTTGTGCTGCCCAAGGTGAATCCTTTGAAGAGTTTTTAATAAATCCCTGCTTTATTCCTTTAACTCTGTCCAGCCTCTGCTCCAGCTCAGCCTCTCAAGGCATCAGTTGTGACAGTCATTCCTACCTGCAAAATTTTTAGAGAGTCTCATGAGGGTTTTTTTCCCCCTAAATGTAACAATTCCTGTTCCACTTGCCTAGCTCAGGTGTGGCATGGCACCAAAATACCCCAGAAGTTCAAGGGAAAAAATAATCAGTAATATTTCAATCTGCTCTTCAAATATCTCTGAAATCTTCTTACTTCCCTTGGATTGGATAATTCTTATATTCATACATGACAAATTTGGCCATCACCATGAGGATTAGGGAAAAAGCTACAGAGGGGTTTGAGTTTTGGAAGGGAACACAGAGAATTGTGACAACTGTAAAAGGTCCATGCAGAGAGACAGATGCTTTCAATTCAGTTGCTCTGAATTTTTTATATTGTCCTTGCACTGCTTCAGGTGCCTGGATGGAAGGCACTTTTCCCACTGGAGTTTTGGTGCCAATGTGATAAGAACATGAGGACTGATCATGTACACTCTCCTCATCATTTATTTATAACCACTTAATTAAGTTATTATGGACTCTTCTTTTTTCTTACTGGCAGTGAGGATTAAATTAATTTTCTTAGCTTTTCCTTCATAGCCAGAATCTCTGACTTATCATTTCTCTGCTAAAACTGCTCTTTTTCAAAGGGCATTGTATTGTCCACAAGAAATTCTGGGATGACCAATTCAAAACTCACCCCAGGTAAAGCTGTACCAATAACAAAGCTTCTTTTTTTTTTTTTATTTATATTCAATTCCTCTGGCAATATCCCTGCTGTATTTCCTTGCTGCTTCTCTTTTATGCATTGCAAGACAGGGAAAAAAAAAAAAAAAAAAAAAAAAGATTTTTTTTTTGTTTTACTTTTCTTTTTCTTGTGTCTCTTACCTTTTCTAAGCCTCCCTTTAAGACTTTTCCTCCTCAGACCTTTTTTCCTTTAATTATTGCCACTTATGGGTCAAAAAAGTACAGGGTGAAGCCTCTGACAGAAGGTTGGCACCTCCTTTGCCAACCAAAACTGTCTTTGGAACAACAGAAACCCTTGGATTTGCTTCTTTGGACTCCTCTACCCATATGGAAAAAACATCATCCAGCTGCTAAAGATGATTTCAAAAAAGAGAAACATCTGAGTTCTTTAGAAAACAAACAGGAGTGTTGACATTCACCACAGACTTTAATGCCTCATTTATTCTGAATAGGACTCCTCAGTCCTGCCAAAACTTCCAGGCTTTAGGGCTATTATTTACAGTTTTCTCCTTCCTTTACACAGTATTTTTCTCTAAAAGCAAGGATTCCCTCTGGGTTTTGCAGATTTCTCCATCCATTTGCTCTCTGTTACATCATTCCCACCCACCCCAGTGGTTTTCTTTTCCTCCCTTGCCCCAGCTGGGCTCAGATTAAGCCATCCATCAGTTTATGTTCTGTTTGGCAAACCACCACACTTCTTAAAATATTTGTTCAATACCACGGCGAGAGGAGGTTCATAATCCTCTGACCTGCCTTGTGAAATATTAATAAGAGAAATCACTTTGTAAGCTTTTTTTTTTATTATTATTTTTTTTTTATTTTTATTTTCGCTCAGCGAGGTCTCCCAAGAACAGCAGAAAATAGAAAGAAATTTCGTCCCTCTCAACCTGACAAAACCCAGCAACCAGCAGGGACCTTTTTTCCTGCAAAACATTCAGTATTCATCCACCTACGAGCAAATAAATTAATAACAAGTGTCTTGCAAATAGAGTGTTTAAACCTTTCAAGTACAGAGGGCATAAAGCCAGCTCCTATTTCCTCATTTGGAAATTCTACCTAGGTTGGAAAACCAGGATAAAACACCCCAGATTATCAAAATACCAGGCACTCCTATTACTTAATTTCCTGTAATCTCAGCCTCTGTGTGTTTAGTTTATTTTCCCCACAATTTCTTTTTTTTTATTTTCTCCTCAATCTCAAGTTCATAAATAGATTTTTATCTCTGCATGTCTTGTGGATGTTAAATCCCTCAAAGTGATGCCACCATAATTTAACATTTGATTTTAAAAGTAGGATTGTGCTTAAAACTAATCTTGATCATTGTTTTCATTGAAAAGATACAATTATTAATGAAAAACACAATGCAGATATTTAACACCATAAAATACTGGGAATGAGATGCTGATTAGACAGCAAATGTCTAATTTTATTTTTTTTTCAAATTCAAATATGTTTGCTGAGTTTCTACAAAATATGTTTGTTGGTAATAATTTTCTGAGCAGTTCTGGAGTTTTCAAGAAAGCAGTTTAGAATTAGGAACGTTGAGATTTTCAACAACTCTTTTTGGATAAGCTACTTTTGCTTCAGGGTCTCATCCTGGATTTGTGGTGGTTGCCCAAGGGCTGCATCACTTTTGGTATCAGAGAATTATTTAGGTTGGAAAAGAGCTCCAAGGTCATGTCCAGCCAATTGGCTTTGGTTTGGAGTGACATTGGCTTTGGTTTGGAGTGACATTGGCTTTGGTTTGGAGTGACATTGGCTTTGCTCTAGAGTGTCCCTGACCCCAAAGCCCCCAGCAGGACCCTGGTGCAGGAACAGCAGGGGAATGTTGGAAGGTTCTCCATGGTCTCAATTTCATATCTCTACACAGATCACAATTTTAATCCCACATTTTGCCTGCTCTGCTGGCTCCCAGAGCATCCAAACCCTTCCTCCCACATGCTGCCAGCTCACCAGAATCTGGCAGCATCCTGCTGGCTCCCCTGGGTGCTGCTGGGCCATCATCTGGGGAGATTCATCCAAAAAAAAAAAAACCCAGAATTCTCAGCAGAGAATGAAGAAATTGAAAGGTTTCCTTACAGCTCACCGTGTGCTTTGCAGGCTGATTGCCTTAATGGCACTCTCGTTAAAAGTTCTTGCTGGGAAATGCTGTTTTCCTTCTCTTTTGGAATTCTCTGCATTAATAATTAGCTTCTTTGGGAAGTTATTTATAGGTTTCTTTATTTTATTTATTTATAGGAAGTGTTGCTCTGGTGTCACTCCATGCCAGACAGGGCAGAAAATGCTCTACAGGTGTGTGCACAGAGAAGATTTTTTATTACCCAGAGCAGCCCCTCCTCCTGCCAGAATTCCAGCAGTGAAACGAGTGACACTGGCAGTACCTGAGTGCAGGAAGGGAAATCTCCTCCCAAGGCTCTCAGGGTTTGCCTGAGCCATGGGAAAAGTTCTCTGATCTCTCCTCATCCTGCAAAAAAAAAGCTTTGTTTTCCAGCACTGTGGGCCTGGCCTCTTTCTTTAGGTGCACATGAACATAGAAATTAAAAATACGAGGTTTAGCTCATTAAGCTAAAACCCATGGAAGCACAGAGCAGTGAAATAAATCTCAGAAGAGGGAAGGAAGGAGTGGGGGAGTGCTGGGAGCAGCCTGGATGGGGCTGGCAGGCAGTGGAGAGGGGAAAGTTTGATTTTAAATAGAGGGAGCACAACGTGGAATCACTCGGGGAAATAGGGAACTGCCAAAGAAGGAGCAAAACATGGAATGAGTTGGGGAAATGGGGAACTGATAAGAATTAAAGCCTGGAGAAACAGGGGGTGATGGGGATTCCAGGGTTCAGCACCTCTCCCTGCATCTTCCCTGGTGAGGTCAGGGGAGAACAGCCTTTAAAAGCCATCAGTTATTCCTGGGAAAGCCAGGCATCAATCCTAATTCCTGTTTTCCAGACAGAGCCTAATAGATGTGTGTGTATATATATATATATTTATATATAGCATGGGATAAGGCTTGTGACCATAAAAACAGCAAAAAAAGCCCCAGTGAAGCTGAGAACTCCAAATCTTTGCTCCCTTTCCCATCCCTCTGCAAACCTGTCCTGGTTATTCCTCTTTCTTTTTTTTTCCCTTGGACACAAATGCTTTTAATTCCATCCTTGAAGAGGCCAAGATGCTTCCAGGGGAGCAACCTCAGTGCCTCCTCCTAGACACAGTCACACAGAACAAAGAGAAGGGAGAGCTTGATAATAAGAAGTAATTATAATTATAATTAGCACATATTTAGTGCTTTTCATTTCCAAGGCACTGTACAAATATTAGCTAATGAATATTTGGTAAGCAAACATTTTGAGCTTCTGGAAGGATTATTATAAACCATGAAGAAAATACTTTACAATATTTGGCTGACTTTTTCTCCCTGCTACATTTGCAAGGTTATTATTTGCTACACCTGTAACTTAATCATGGCAAGACATTCTGTATTTGTTATTTTTATAGTATTTAAATATTGGTATCTTTGATTAGACTTTAAGGATTTGGAGAGTGTAAAAAATAAACTCTTTAAAGCATTTTTACAAGAAAATAGTGTGAGCAATATGGACAAACATTGATTTTTGTGGGGGCAAATATTTTGCTCACACTTTTCCTGCTTGTTTTAGTGGGAATATGACCAGCTTTGGGTCTGGACTGATCCTGCCATGTTGTGCTTGTGCTCCCATGTGCAATGATCCAATATCACCAAGATCCTGATGTTCTGCCTCAGGCTGACACAAGGCTCTGCAATCAATTTGGCAATTTTGGGGATGCTGAGCAGCCATTTAGGACAACTGCTCTGGTGAGAGAGCCCATCCCATGGTTGGATTTCTGGGATTCCCACTGGGAGGCTGCAGAAGGTGGAATGGGCACATTCAAAGCAGATATTTGTAGAGATATCCCAAACCTTGGGGCAGATATTTCTCTTTTATCATGGGTGGGATTGTTTGTGCTTCATGGCATTGGTGATGAGGAGATGCACAGGCACAGTGACTGAACCCAAACCTCTCAGAAGATCCAAAAACTCTTTGAAGTTCAACCACCAAGTGTTCTCTAAGCCAAACCCCTCAGATTTAAATATTCTGCTGTGCACAGCCAAGCCCTTCTGATGAGCTTTTCTTGATGGCTGGAATTGGTCCTTGTCTTTGTCCTCGACTTTGAAGTTTGGGGTCATTACCTGGTGCAAATTCCCTTTTGCAGCCCAATTCCATACCAGTGATTCCTGTTTAGTTTGTACCTTTTGGAAGCTCACACACTCTCACCTCTTCATAATCAATTCCCTGCTTCCCAAATCTCCCCACTTTTGGCACTTGCATGGAAAGCTTTCCTCACATGAAGTGATTTGAGCACTCAGCTCTCTCTTTCTTCCCTCACCTTGTCTGCTCCAGTTTGTGCTTTCAGCAGCAGCTGGCCACTGGATGTATCTTGCTCCTTAAATTCTGCAGATTATGTGTGATCTCTGTATTAGTTTCTCTTCCAATTGCTTCTCCTTGCACAATATGCACTCAGCAGCTGCTTCTGCCACTGCCTCTGAAGGCAGAAGTGATTTCTCCTGCCAATTTTCCACTTTCCTCTCCTCTCAAGGCTTGATCTTGTTGTGTGCTTTAAAGTCAGTAATAATATAGTGCGTGTGACATGTTCCTGCACTGGGGATGAAACGAGGAACACGGAGAGAGCAGCCAAAATATTAAATTACAAACTGTAATATGCACTGGGCTTGGCAGCCCAAGGAAATCCACAGGGCTGGGGACAACACCCAGCTCTGCCAAGGGGCAGAAAGGGATTGCAGGTGGAACCAAGCACAGACGTGGATCTGCTTTTGTGACTTTTTCTTTTCATCATTATTTCTGGTTGACCAGAAGTTTAGTTATTGGCAATTATCACTGCACAGAAATTTTCCACATAATTTTAATAGTAAACCTGTTCTAATTTGCAGGGATGTTTGATATTTTAGAAAATTCAATGTCTTGGATCTTTGTTTCCCATCTCGAAGGGGTTTGACACCTTTGGAGGGTACAGTCTAAATATTTTATCTCCTTTTTAGAGTGTAAACTTTTCAGGCTGGGACAGCTTCTACTCCCCATGGGGAAAATCAAGAATACATTGGAATTTATGTTATTTGGTAGCAATATGTAGGTTTAGAGTAGATTTTAAAGAAATTCCTCCCTGTGAGGGTGGGCAGGGCTGGCACAGGGTGCCCAGAGCAGCTGTGGCTGCCCCTGGATCCCTGGCAGTGCCCAAGACCAGCTTGGAGCACCCTGGGATAGTGGCAGGAATGCAATGGAATGAGGTTTAAGGTCCCTCCCAACCCAAACCATTCTGGAATTTTATATTGTGTAAAGACAAGGCACACATAGGATGGGAAGTGATTTTCTCTCTGACTTTACAGATAAGGTTTACCTCATAGAAAAAATTAGTTTATTCAGTGTCTGGGATAGTGAATCCCCAGTTTGATGTAAAAGCTTTCAGGTTCTACATTGCTACAAATAATCTGTCACAAACAACTGAACTCTTTATTTTCTATAGGGATAGAACTGAATGTAAACAGAAAAATGTAGCTAACCAAAAAATCCAAGTGAAAAATCAAACCTAAGTGGTGTGTATGTGTGGCTTTTGTGGCTGTTTTAACACACAGATTAATATTTCCCAATATTGTCATTTCTCTGGATGTCACCAATGTCCATATAATGCTAAATCAACCAGAATTAAGGCAGGGACCATCCTTGCAGTATTTCCAGTTCATGGGGAATACAAAGCACTGCGAGTGCTTAATCAAAAGCGAATTTTCTGAGTGACTTTTGGAGGTCTCGAGGAGCTTTGCAAGTTCCCAGCTCTGAGAACTCGGTGTCTGCATCTTCACTCCCCACCCACCAGCAGCAGCTCTGGGTGATGACAGCCTGCTGCAGGATCCTGAGACGAGGCAGCAAAAGGGTTTGTGCTCCCAGGTTTGGGAGGGGAAATCCGGGCACAGTCACACATGGCAAGCAGATTTTATTCCTTCTGCCAGGAGCCAGGGGCAGGTGCAGCCTGTAGCCTTTCAAAACCTGACAAAAAGGCAAACTTGATTCTTGAACCTGCTGAAAAAGTCCTAAACTGTTTAGATGGTGGGGATCATCAGGCTGCTGCTCAGCAGGGAGCTCTGATTCATCAGCATCAGGGTTTCCCCTCAGCTTTCTGCCTACATCTTCTACTCAGCTTGGCAGGGACATTGTCAGAGAATAAAAGGCTTCTTCCTCGTGTCAAAGGGCTGGCATTCATCAAAATGATAATACTTTTTTACCTAGAGCACCTTTTAGATGAGGTTCATGAAGCCTGCAAAGATGATGATAAAGAGAAAAATGTTGCAGGATTTTTTATTATATTTTTGGCACTAAAACTGTTGCTACATGAAATGGGAGATTTTTCTTTTATAAGTTTCCTTTGGCTTTAACTTTATAAATATTCCTTGGTTAAGTCAGTGGACTGCTTTTCACACAAAGCCTAATCCAAAGCTTGCCAAGGTCAACAGAAAGCTGCTTATTAATTTCAACAGACTTTTGAATCAAGCTCCAAGTGCAAAACTTGCTCCCTGAATCAAATAAAAAGTTTTTGGAACACAAAAGAAAAATTCACACCTTCCAGGATCAAACACTTCATTATGAGGATAGTTTAAATTCCAGTAAATCTTCTAGGAATTTTTCTATTGATTTTGGAAAGGTGGTGTGTCCAGTTTGAAATATTGAGGGTGTTCTCTGAGCAGTGCTGGGCACTAAAAAGGGAAATTCCCAACCCTCCATGCTGGAATGATTAATTGCAGGAAGAACAGAGAGTGAAGTTTGGGCAGAGTTTGGCCAAAGCTGAACTTGTCCCACTGTCTGGGAGCAGCCACCAGAGAGGGCAGAAAAAAATTGTGGATGGTGGTGGTGGCAGCAAGAGCCAGCAGTGCTTAAACCAAGGTGTTGGCCTGTTCTGGAGAGTGATCCTGAATTTCCTACAGGGAGCAGGGAGGGGTTGGTGGAAAGCTGTCCTGGAAGGTGCCAAGGCCAGGAGATGTAGGGTGGGAGGGGCTGGAGCTGCACGGATTTGGGGTCACCTGTCTGAGAACAGGATATGAGATTTTCGTGCAATGTCCTGGTCAGGTGATTTAGGGAAAACCAGAGAGCTTCAGGTTGGGCTCAGTTATTCATATTTTTGAGTGGCAAGCATGCTCCAGAAAAGTCCAGTCTAAAAAATCATAGATTTATAGGAAAGCTTCCAGAAAGGGGGAAAAGTGACGTGCAGAAAAGATGAATTATCCCAATATTTTTTACTGCCAGAGGTGCTCATTTCTCAGCATCAGGGAGAAAGCTCATGGAATGTCTCTGCCTCTTGGTTAGCACCAAATTGGACAGGGCTGGTTGAGTTCTCCCATTGGCCAAGAGCAGCAATAGGAAGAAAAATTAGGGGCTTTCAGGGATTTCTCCCCTCCCTGTGCTCCCAGATCAGCTGTTCCTGTGCAATCCAACACATCCCACACTTCCATCCACTCTTCCTCCTTGCATGGCCAAGATAATGAGAACTTGGACCTCCTAAACGAGCTGAGATTTCAGTGAGGGTTTAGAGGGCAGCACAACCTTTCATGGGCAAATGTCCCATTTGCATTTTCTAAGTTCACCTCCAACCTTGGATATTTGCTCTCTGCAGGCCAAAGCCACAGAGGAGAGCAGGGGGTCACTGGATGCCAAAACTCACAGAATTGTCAATTATCCAACTGTGACTCACACTTTTGGTGTCCATACAAGCCCATGAATCACACTCCCTGGGCTTCCTGTAAATAGAATTCCCTATATTCTACATATATTCTCTATATATTCTATAAATATAAAGCTCATGGTTAAGTTTGTAAGCCCCAGGAATCTTGGAATGAGATGATCTTTAAGGTCCTTTCCAACCCAAGCCATTCTCTGACCCTACAATCCCCTCTGTAACTGGGATTCAGTCCTGACCCACTCCATTCTAAATGGCACAACCTTGCAGGGATAATATTAGACAACCTGATTTAAACACCCATTAACTTAAACTTCCTTAAATATAGAGCTGTTTGCTTTTAATTAGCTCTCTGTATGCCTGCCCACATTTGCAAAGACACAGAGGGCAGTGTCTGCTGAGGTCTTGGAAAATGGCATGAAAATAAAGAATAAAAGACACAATTAGGCCTATTAAAGATGGATCTCTACCCCCAGCTCCTGCCTGTGAGCTCCCCAGGCTCTCCCAGACTCTGTGGGGAAGGGATGTGCTCTGAAAGTGAGAATTTCCAGGGAATATTGTCCTTACCAGCAGAAGGAACAAATTCATCCTTCCCAAAGATAGAGGAATTGCTTCTCAGTGTATGATGGAGGACTCTAAAGGAACACTAATAAATAACACCAAGGGAACCACAATTGGAGTGTGCAGAGCTCTCTTCCCTTAAAAAACACCTGGGGAATCCAGGGCTGCTGAGCATAAAGCTGGTGTGAAGTTTATCCTGTAGTTTATCCCTCAAACCTTGTCCTCCAGAGGGAGAAACCTGTGACAGAATTACCTGGATGAGCTCCTTGATCTTTCTTGGCTTCCTCCAGTACAGCCTTGCAAACCTTGCCTAGGATTGCCAAGGGAACAGCATAAGAGAGGGCTCAGCTTCTCAAAGGGGATGGATATCTGCATTTCCCTCGCTTCTAAATCACTCAGGCAATCCAAATTATCTGCTCTGTCACAGATCTCCCAGCCTCCATGAGGAGATATTCACACAAAAATATTTTAAAATATAATTCTTCAGTCACTTTCTTTATTACGGCTTTGAACAACAAATATTTATTGCTTCACTCACTCCACTCAGCGTCTGACATTTCTCCTGCAGTTTTGTTTTTCTGACTTTCCTGCTTCTCCCAACCCAGAGTGTCACTGGGCAGCCCGTGAAAATCATGGGATAAAGTGAAATAAAGTGAAATGCAGTGCTGCTATTTGGGGAAGGAAGCCTAAAAGCTTTCCAAACCCAGCAGCCCAGTAGCTCAGTGGATGAACACTGGCATTTGGCACTTTGTAATGGGTTAGGAGCCTCGAAATTTATTGTAAACTTAATGCAGCTTTACAGCCTATCTTCAAAACATTTACACAGCCAGTAAAAGATGATGGATATTTTCAGAGCATTCCTCTTCCCCAGCAGTTCCTGTTGCTGTAACCCTGCACAAGCAGCAGTGATTTGAAATATATTATTGATGTATCTTTGAAGATTTGTTATCTGATCCCTCATGTTTATTGCTGTTATGCAACTGGCTCCTGAGTGTCCTCTTCTGTGAGGCAGGGTGAGGAGATAGCATCAGGGTGATTGTTATTTGTGTTATTGGTGTTGTGGTGGAAGAGGCAGCAGCCCAGCAGGGCTCCATTGATTTAGATCCCAGACAAAGGCTCTGGATAACAGAGTAGCTGCTCTTTACATTTTACTTTTTAAATAAAACAGGGAAACAAGAGCAGAAAGAAAGTGATACAGGAGATAAACAAGCAGCAGAGAATGAAGTGCAGGAGAGAGGGATGTGTGTCTGCACCTCACAGATAATGAGAGCCATACTTTGCATTTAATGGCAGCCTCTCAATTGACTCCTCGTGATGGAAGGCTGGAGAGGTGAATGAAGAGCAACATAATGAGACAGCAGTGCAGGAATCCAGCTTGGGAAGGTGAGCACAGTTACAGGAAGGTTGACTCTTTTATGACTATTGGATCCTGGATGTTTTGCTACTCCACACCTTCAATCTGATTTCACCTAAAATGTGTTTTATGGATTAAGTGGTTCAGGCATGGCTCTCTTTGCCTTATTTATTCCCTCTAAAGCCATGAGCTGGCTCAAGCTTCCCGTGCAAAGCACCAAGGATTTGCTGTTAGTGCTGGTTTTAGCAGAGGCCCAGGATGTTCCCCCAGCCCAGCTGAACGTGAGCAGGCATCACCTCTGCTGGGAACATCCTGCTCCTGAAGGAGAACTGAGTGTAAATGGAGCAGGATCTTCTCATCCCAGAATGAGCTGGCAAGAGCAGGGAGAAGGAAAACCACCTGAAATGTTCAGAGAGAGCAGCCAGAGCAGAGGCTGCTGCCTTTGGGTGGGAGAAAAACTAAATTCTCCCTTAGCAGGGGAACTCCATGGGAGAGCAGCACTGGTTTTACACAGCCAGACCCAGCTGATCTGTCCTGATTTTCTTACTCATTCTGGAGAGTTCTTCACACCTCCAAACCCTAACTGGGCTTTCAGCTCTTGACAATTTGCTCAGTACTTCTCAATTCAGGTTATTTCCAGCACTTAGTGCAGATGCAATAGCAGCTTTCAGCACCCTGAACTGTTGGAGACTCTCACTCGAGCAGTTCAGACAGGTCCAACCTATCAACAACCCAGTGCTGGGAATTAGACAAATTCCAGAGATCATAAAAGCAGTTCTGTGCCTTGGCTGCACCTGCAGAGCTGCACACGTGGTGAGCACAGGACGTGCTCAGCTTTCATGGGGAGCTGTGCTCAGCAGGGAAATAAATGTTTTAATCCCCTGGATCCCTGCAAGTGCCCAAGGCCAGGCTGGACAGGGCTTGGAGCAAGCTGGGATAGTGGAAGGTGTCCCTGCCATGGCTGGGGTGGAACAAAATGTTTGTCAATGTTCCTTCTACCCAAACCATTTTATGATTCTAAGATTCTTCTATTGGAAATATCTGTTGTATTTATGTGTAGAAATGCACTGTCATGTTTTCCAGTGTTTTCTGTGCATTGCAGACCACAGTAAGACTCCTTGGAGCTCTCCCTCAGGCTTTCCACAAAATGCACCCCTTCTCTTTGCTGTAGGTTTCTATTTTTATTAGCATTTCAAAGCATGGGCATGAAAAATCTCAGACATTGCTCAGACAAAACGTTGCTGTAGCCTTTAGGTTCCCAGGCATGGATTAATCATACTTATATATAACCTGAATTATATTTGGGTAGGATATATATATTTTTTATATATATATATAGGTATATCTGACAATGCTCTGTGTTAAAATTAAAAAGCCCTTCATTAGCCTTTCCTTAGAATCACAGAATCTCAGAAGAGTTTAGGTTGGAAAAGACGTTAAATCCCACCCAGTGCCACCCCTGCCATGGCAGGGACACCTCCCACTGTCCCAAATCCCAATGTCCAACCTGGCCTTGGGCACTGCCAGGGATCCAGGGGCAGCCACAGCTGCTCTGGGCACCCTGTGCCAGCCCTGCCCACCCTCCCAGGGAGGAATTCCTTCCCAATATTCCATCTGAATCCACCCTCTGTCAATTTGAACCCCTTGTCCCTTGTCCCATCACTCCAGTTCTTGATGAAGACTCTTCTCCAGCTTCTTTGTAGCTCCCTTCAAATCCTGGAATGCTGTTATTCCTTCCTTTATTACATTCTGTCATTCCTTCTTTCGTGCATTCACATCTTTAGGACCAATACCAAACATCGCCAACCTCTGGGCATTTTTATTTTATTTATTCCCAACGGTGACATTTTAAGTTTGGTTTTAATTGTGGCCTATTCTCCTCTCAGAGCTGCCAGGGTTCATGGCTGAGCTCCACCAACACCCCAGAGTTGTCAGGACACACTTGGATTTTACACAAAATCACTTTTCAGGCAGAGCAATCACATCCTCAGGCTTTGGGATACTTGGAATTTAATTCAGAAAGGTCCACAACCACATAACTAATAAATATATTTATGTTGGAGATTACCACAAGGTGATACATTAAAATAATCATCACACAAGGAATTAAAATTCTGTCTGGTTCCATACATTTGCAGGGTGGAATATATAAGCTTAAATGCAGATCTGTTTGTGCATAAATTCTGTCCCAAATTAGATCTCATTTTCAGTATGTCTTTACCATTCCTGTGCTATTTTTAGCTCTCTGGGTGTTATAGTAATAGGGATGCATTTAAAATATAATGTTCAAAACAGAAATTATGCCTTAGCCACCATCTAAGTTCATAATTTTTTTCTAATTGCTTTGAATTTTAGAAAAATATTTAATGTTCAGTGGTGGAGCAGATGGAGCTGTGAACACTTTGCTTCACAATAATACACTTTGGTTCTGGCTGATGCTGGTGCTTTGTTTCTTTGTTAGCTCATTAAATAAACCTCAGGCTGGAAAAACAAGAACTTTACGATTTTCCAAGAATTTCAGGCTCTGAGGCAGACTAAGCAATATTCAGGGACAAGTGTAGAGAAAATATTGACAATCTGGGATTATTCTGCAGTGCTGCTTTAAGGAATAACACTTGACATGAGCAATGGACTTGAAATTCAAAGTCACCTAAAAAGTAGATTTTCTATTTGGTCCTATTTCTCATGTTGGTGAGTATAGAGAGATTTGCTATTTTTGGATTAAATCTGGAAAATTTTACCAAGAAAAGACAGTTAAGTTCACCTTACTTGATTTTTATTACCTTAATATGAATGACCTGGGCAATTTTTAGCCTCTTTGACAAGTCTGGTATTTCCTGTGGTATCTACATGTTTGAATACATTAAATTAAAATAAAAAAAATATTCACAGGATGCCATAAAATACACCAGAATACTGCTTATCATAACCCACTGATCTATGGCAGAGAACTTTGTGTGTTTATTTAAAACTCCTCAACAGTTATGAACTTGTGCCACAAATTCCTGCCAGGAACTCTGTGGAGACACAGAGCTTTTCATCTTCCAACTGGATGAGTTTCTTCATCCCATTACATGGATTTCAGAAATAAGGGGAAACATTTCCAAGTGTGAGGTTCAGTTTTAAGGATAAAAGCATTGATTACCCAGCAGATGGGTGCTGCTTTGGTTTTATATTGGGAAGAAAACCTGTGGATCAATTTGCTTTTGTTTCTCCCAGTAGAAACTTTGGGCTGTTTAATTAAAGGCCTCATTGCCCCATCATTAAATTCAAAGAAGCAGATCTAATGCAAGCACTTTAATGTAATGTCACTTATTAGTCTTTAATGACGAGAAACATCCTTTCTCCAAAGAACAGCTGTAGGAATAGTGCCCATGTCACCCACAAAATTATAGATTATGGAGAACATTAATGTGCATTTAATGACTGTGAAAATATTCCTTTCTGCAAAGGGCTGTGCTCTTCCTTGTTCAGCTTCACTCGTGAGGGAGGTTAATTAAAGCCAGAACATCACAAATTCTGTAGCACTTCAGGTCATTCATCTGTACCAAAGTGGAACAGAATTCTGCAAAATCTCCCTGACAGGGCTGACATAAAACTGTCTGCTCCACTGCCTGGGAGAGATCCCTGGGCTGGGAGCTGTGCTCAGGATCCAACAGCCACCAAATCTCCCATGAAACACGAGATTTATCAAACCTTTCACAGGTTATTCCTTGTAAATATATCTATATTTGCAGATATAGATAGATATAGATGATATAGATAGATATTAGATATAGATAGATATTAGATATAGACATAGATATAGATATATAGATATAGATATAGATATAGATATAGATATAGATATAGATATAGATATAGATATAGATTTAGATATATAAATATAGATTTAGATAAATAGATATAGATTAGATATAGATATAGATATAGATATAGATATAGATATAGATAGATATATTATATAGAAAGTGTTTCTCTGGTGCTGGGAGGAAAAAGAACCATGAGATGGCCAAGTAACCACAATTTGGATATTTTTGGGACCCTCCAGGTGTGTGGCAAAACATCCCAAATGTCACAGAACCAAGGAAG
Organism: Sturnus vulgaris; assembly: GCF_052056855.1. Lineage (NCBI taxonomy): Eukaryota > Metazoa > Chordata > Aves > Passeriformes > Sturnidae > Sturnus > Sturnus vulgaris. The sequence goes on along the minus strand of NC_142253.1, from coordinate 2,060,971 downwards.
AGCTGGGCTGGCCAAGGGATGGGGGAAGCCAAGGGAAGTGCAGCAACTTCCATTTCTGGCTTATTTTTTCAATCAAATGTGGCCACAAATACAAAGCAATTTGTCACTCACGGTGCCCTGTGAAGAGCTTTGAGGCTTATGAATGGAAAATATTAAATAAAGCTAAATAATACATATTTTAATATGGATATATACTTAGACAATATGGAAATGAGGCAGGAGAGTAGAAAATGTGACAGCTGAGTAGATAAACACGGACTTGTGTTTTCATTTACAAAGACCTCTAGTATATAAATGCTAATTTTTGCCTGCATTATAAGGCTGTGAATTCCAAAGAGAGTTTTCAGCAGTCTGATGGATTATCCCAGTGTCTGTTGCTGATCCCAGTCCTCAATGGGCTGTGTCAAGTGTTTCCAAAGACAGCTGCACATCCCAGAGCTGCCCAGCTCACCTGAGATGCCAAAGGGCATCAGTCAGGGCATTCCCAGGCAGCACTGGGCACAGTCCCCAGCACACCACGGCTTGACAAGCCAGGATTCTTTCACTACACATGAGAAAATCTGTTTCCTCTACGACATCTCCATCAAAATCCAGGATTGAAACCGTTCTTATTTTATTTACCTCCATAAAAGCTTGCCTGAAGTGGACTTGCAGCCACCCTGTAAAGGCTGAAGTATTTCCTCCAGCTGTACTCTACTAAAGAAACACATCAAGGTGTTCCCAGCTTCTTGTAGCTCTTTGTTCTTTTCTTACCTGCAACTTTTCTTAACTCACTGCTGGCACGAAAGACCCTAAGACAAAAGTTTTAGGGCTAGAGAGGGGTGTAACATTTCCTCTTCTCCCTGCTCTCCTCATCCTCCCCCTGCTCAGGCACAACCTCTCACACACAAGGGACAGAGTGCAGGACATTCAGAGGGGACATTTATGCCTCACATCAAATGTGACAGAAGCATTGCAGCTCTTTTTCAACGGAAAATCCTCTTTTCCCTTTTTTCCCCTCTCACTAAATTTTCCCCGTCTCTTTTATTTAAATTCGGTTTTATTTACATCTTTGTGTGTCTCGTGTCTTAAGTAAAAAATGAAAGCACAGAGTTGTCAGGCAGAATATGAGGCACTGAAATAAATGGTTTTCTTAGGAAAAAAAAAACCCAGTGTGCAAAGCCAGCCTCCCTGGAATTCCTCCTTCCTTAGGCAGCTGGGAGGGAAGAAGAGGAATGCATGTAGATCATTATTAACCTGTCGAATGTTTCACTAAAGTGAGGCTGGAAGAGCAGGGGTTTGCTCCTGAGTGAAGGAAATCCCCACTTTTCTGGAAGTTTTGTTACAATTTGTGCAGCTGCCCCAGTCCTGCAGGGCTGGTGCTTGGCTTTTCCCAGGGATCCATCCCAGGAATGATGGCATCGTTGATTGAAACTAATCCAGGTGTTCAAAATGGATTTGGCAGCTCCAAAACCCCTCTCAGTGATGCTGTTCAGACCCCAAACTCTCCCTCTGCCCTGCAGACTCAGCCCTCAGGCTCTGGGGAACCTCTGTGGCTGCAGTAATGCCACTCATCACCTTTCTCTTTCCAGGGCTTTCAGTTTCGTGCTGTAAAATTAAAAGGAGCTTTTCAAGATCTGCACATAAAAAGCCCACTGGGTCTGTTCTGGCTTCTGAAGGAGTGTGACTGAGGGCTTATTTTTCCACTCTCTTCTATCTCTCCCTCTCTAAAACCTCTTCCCCCCAATTTCTCATTTTTGTCTCATCCTTACTCTGCTTTACTCATCTTTAAAATTAATTTTGTATAAGCCTTTCTGCCAGTCCCCACTCTGGATTTTTTGCCTTGTGCCTGATCCCTCAATAACTTCTTGGGTTATGAGAGTTTTCTTTCCTCATCTATTGGCTTTTAATTGTGGATTCAGAGAGAGTAATAATGAGGTGCTGCCTCTGAACTACCCAGTGGTGAGTTCATCAGCTGCTTGCCTGATGTCCTGGAGGGTGTTTGCATTCAGCATTTTCCACGTTGTAAAACTCAACCCTGGTTAATGGGAAAATTGTGTCTCGAGTTGTAGAGATGCTAATGGAAATGGCATCACTTGCCACGAGATATTCTAATTTATGACTCTCTTTAAAGAACATACTTGCCAATTAGTGTCTTTATTAGAATACTTACTTTTATCATTTGAAAATATGGCTCTTAATTGGGACCAGCTTTGCCTAAGGGAGAAACAATTGTTAATAAATAAATGAATAAACCAAGCCTCTCCATCAGTACCCGTGGAGCTCATCCCATATAGACACCCTTATAGATCATACTACTGATTATTCTTAAACTCCCTCAATTATTGAGAAAGACAATTTCATCTAACTTTATATTGTCTTCCTGGGAAAAATATAGGCAGGATATTGGAATCTGCTTGTTTATTAAAGCAAGTAGCTCATTAGGCATAATTAAGACCGAAGAAACAAGAGCATTAAATTTTTATACTTCACCATCAGCCCAATAGCTCTAGGAAAGGCAAAAGCACCAGAGCTGCTCCATTAGTAAATTGATCAGGTCAGTGTAATTAAGGTGCCAATTTTGTTAGAATCTCAACAGAAGATGAGGACTGTTCAGTTGTTTTTCACTTCAAAAATGTAGTAAAGAAACTGTTTAAGGAGGAGAGTTTAATAGGGCTGAAAACCCAGTGAAGGGACAGGTCTGAAGCAGAACGTGGCTCAGGAGGGTAAAGTGGGGACATCACAGTGTCCTGTGCTTGTCACATCTCTGTCATTGGGATCCCTTCTCTGACAACTCAGAGCAGCAAAATAAAGATAATAATAAAGATAATAAAGATAATAAAGATAATAAAGATAATAAAGATAATAAAGATAATAAAGTGAGGGATTGTCCTGATGTGCACTGGGACAGCCTCACCTCGAGTCCTGGGAGCAGCTCTGGGCACCACAATAAAAGATCTAAAGCTGAGGGACAGTGTCCAGAGGAGGGACACGGTGTTAAATCACAAATACCTGCTTGCCTGACACCCACAGCGTGTCCCTTTTAAAATAAATAAAGAAATAAAAGCAGTCAGATTAGGACAGCAGTCAGAGTCATCAAAGCAGCAATGCAGTTTCCCCAGCACAGGGCATTGTGCATCACAAATTATCTCCCAATCCCACCTGCTCTCAGATTTTATTGCCTGGCCAATCCTCCCTCCCACGATTGCTCGATGGAAAAGAAGCAGATGGGGCTGAGAACAATCCAAAGGAATAAATGGGGTAGAAAGTGCCTCCAGCCTTTCTGAGCAGCACCAGGGCAGCGTTTCTCTTTTCAAGGATTTTCCTTTTCCCCCCGTTTGCAAAACAAACCTGCAGGAACAGGAGAATTCCCGGGTTGAATTCCCAGCTCCACGAAAGCACAGGCACACAAACACACACACACACAAAAATAAAAATGTGCTTTGGATGGTTTTGGGCAGAGGCTCAGGTCCCTTCCATGGGCTTTGCTGCTGCTTTTAATCTGCTAATTGCCTGATCAATATCTCCATTTGAAACTTATATGAAAATGTGGGGAACTTTCTCCACGTAGGGAACGTATGGATCCTGTGCTGCAGGACTCCAGCAGCAGTAATTTCAGTAATTAGGCTGCTTTTCAAATAAAGGCCAGTGCCATGGATACAGGACTAAGATAAATTATGCCCAGGATAAGCTTATATTTTGCTGCATGCACTTGCCCTTTCTGTGCTCATGTAAGGAAAGCCTGAATAAACATCTTTTCTCCTCCTCCTCCCAGCCCATGACACATCTGCGTCCTCTCTAAAGCTCTTCCCTTTCCTTAGCACTCCATACCCTCCATCAGAGGTGACCTTACTCTTGTCCTTTGGAAATTATTCTTTTCTTGTCAATGTTTTTTTTTTTTTTTTTCATTTGTGGATTAGTTTACGGAATGAAATTAGGCAAAAAAAAGCAAAGGAAAAAAATCATGATTTTCCAGTGAATGTAATCCCCCAGAAAGCAAGATGTGAATAAAAGCAAGCAATATCAAGAAAAGGATGCCCTTGAATTTATTTTTTAGCCTTTTCAGTTATTTTAGATCATCTTATTAGAGCTGATTCTAATAATTTCTCGTCAGTGTCAAGAAAGAGAATACAGAAAAATGAAGGATTTATTTATGATATAATTATGTGGCTATCTCAAAAAAGCACCATCACTGCCAGAGATATGCAGCTCATCAGCAGGAATTTGAGCAGAGAAATTGAATATTTTTATATTTTTTGTGGTGCCAGCAGAGCCCCACACCACTGACTTTAGGTTTGCCAACACCAGGGCTGAATTTGGGCTACAAAATCTGGGTCACTCCAAGCATGGAAATTGTCCCAGGATCAGCTGCATGAGGGGCACGAGGAGAGGCAGGCAGGGAGCTGGAATTTTCCCACTGGAATGTGCCCCTCACCTGGCTGCTGGTGGGTCAGCCTCTGTGACAGGGAGAAAATCCCAGGGAGATATTGGGGGGGAAGATGAGCCACAAACTCATTGTGTGGGTGTCAGGAGTGACAGCAACACAACGTGCCTGTGCTGTGGGCAAAGGGACAGGTGGCACAGGGCAGGGACAGGGCTTGGAGCAGCCTGGGCTACTGCAAGGTGGCACTGGCTGGTCCTGAAGGTCTTTTCCAGCCCAAGCCATCCCGTGGCTGTGTGGATTTCACTGAGGAGCTGTCACACAACCCTGGGGTGTGGAAGCTGAGCTCACGTGGAGATGTTTGGCTCCTCAGCTGAGCCTAAAGCAGCCTCAGTAACCCCAAAAGAACATTGCTTTCGACTTGAGGCCTTGGAGAAGCCTCCCAAATCTGAGGGATGGAGTTGAAATCACTGGTGTGGAGTTAAATAGAAGTGTGTGATATCACATGGTGAAGGGTTTGGAATTTGAGATTTTAAAATAGGACAAGATGGAGGTTTTGGGGCAGTGACTTCTTCCTTCTTGCTCCTTCTTCTTCTTAGTTTCAAGTAGTACTTTTAAAATTGAATAGAAAGTGCTGCAGTGTGGGTCACAAGTTTTTGGTCATTGGGTCAAAAGTATAAATAGTACAGATGTTAGTTTTTAATTAAATAGTTAGGCTAAAAAGACCTTGTAGCAAGCAAGATACAACTCCATTTTTTCCCTTTTAGCTTGTTAACTAGAAGTGCTGTAGCACTCACTGTACTGTAAATAAGAATTAATAAAACAAGTAAGTCCGAACACAAAAATCCATCTCTCGTGCCTTCAATCCTGACTCTGACTGAAAAGAAAAAGCAAAAACCCCTAAAGCCCTCCTGCTTGTCACCAAGAAGGCAAATTGGCATCACAAACACCCAGCTGAGCTGGGAAAGTTTAACTGAAAAATCAGGGGGATGCTCACCTGGAGGTTCAGCTGGATGTTCAGCAGGAATCAGCACCAGGGACGGAATTCCAGATGCAGATCTGCCCGGGGACGGAATTCCAGATGCAGATCTGCCCGGGGATGGAATTCCAGATGCAGATCTGCCCGGGGACGGAATTCCAGATGCAGATCTGCCCAGAGAGGCTTTTCCTGGGAGCTCTGTCTCAGTTTCTGCAGCTCCTCGCTGTCCCTGCTGCTGCTGTGCATTTACTGCCACTCATTCCATCCCTTCTGCTGACCCAAACATTCCAGAGCTAAGGCAGCTGAACTTTGCACTTCAATTTGTTTCGATGTTCGTGTGCTTTTTTTTTTTTTTTTCTTCCCATGGTTAATATAATTTAGCACAAACCACAAAAATCCTTGATAGAGAGACTCGTGGATTTTGTTTTAAAAAAATCTCTTTCCCATACACGTTTATAATCATTGTTCATTAATATTTTCCATAAAATATCAACTTTCAGTGAGAGAAAACAATGGTTATGAAGGTGTCTGACCACTGTGTGTGGCCAGAGATTCAGTACAGGTGAATGCACAAGGTTCTCAGTCTAATGAGTCACAACTCCCAAAGTCCCATTAATTTCAAAATATGCCAAATAGTTCCTTTTATTGGAGATCTTTATATCTGAATTTATTTTTTTTGTTGTTTTCTATTTTAACCCCGTGACTTTATGGAACGAGTCTGTTCGAAATAGACCCCAGGAAAATGAATAAAAGCTAAAAGTGACAAATGATGTTGATCCCTTTCAACTTTAAAGCATTTGAATCAGAAGCTGCCACACAGCTCTGTTCAAGGTCCAGCTGTATTTTTGATAGGAAACGTGTTTTGATTCGGGAATTATTTGTAGGCTTCATTAAAATGTAAATTGCTCCATGAAGAAATCTAAAGGAGATTGATTCCAAAGATATGTAAATATTCAAATGCAATTGGGGTTCAAGCCCTACATCTCTATTTCTGCCTGAACAGTTCAAACAGAGAAGAAGGTTTTCCATCCTTCTCCTTGAAATCCAACAAAATTTCTCACGGAATCCTTGAATGGTTTGGGTTGGAAGGGACCTTAAAGATCACTCAGTTCCAGTCCCCCTGGGTTTGCCTCCAAAAGCAGACCTGAGGCATGAAATTGAATAAATAATCATAAATTGGCAGGCCTGGGGGATTGGAAGAGGAGGGATAGGTTCAGTGAAATCAAGATGTAAATCAGGATGTACTTTGGATAACCCATCCCCAGTGTCTGCTGCAGCTAAAGGAACATTTGTGAGGTTCATTCTGTTTCTCTGTCACCCTGGGCTGGCCCCAGCTCCCCCTTTCCATCCCCCAGAGCAGCAGGGAAGGGAGGTTTTGGGAGCCAGGATCCCTTCCTGCCTCCCTTCCCCATCTGCCAGCTGAATCTTTACAAATGATTTCAAATACTTGCATTCAATTCCCCATCTGTAAACTGGGCAGAAATACTTCTTGTAGGGATGGATGAAAGGAAAAGAGTCTATTCATGATTGGGGTGTCTTTGCACACATTCATGCCAGCAGAAATGGCTTGGTGGAAGATGTAGCTCCCCCTAAATTGTTTTTCTGACTTCTGGACATGAAATCCCAGGCACAGCCCCTGACCCTGTCAGGGACCAGCCCAGCATGGGTGGACACAGAAAAACCCATTGGCATCCTTGGAATCTGCTCCAGATTTCTGTAACAAGGTGACAAATCCTTTGTTTAGTAGTTTCTGAATTATTTTCAGCTCTTTCCAGTCTCGTGTATCAGTAATTTCCTGTTATTAACATGTGATGAATCCAGTGCTGGAAGCTGAAATCCACACAATCCAAGCATGAGCATCATCCTGCACAGTGCTGCCTCTTTTATAACATCCAAAATATCCGAGTAATTATGAAACATACATTAATATAATGAAAACGTGCATTAATATAATGACAGGTCTTGCTTATAGCCAGGGTACTGTTGAAGAACACACTTTCAATAATCACTTTTTTACACAGTGCTTTCCCCAGAAATATTTTACGAGCTTAATCAGGGCAGGCAGTGAAAAGATCACCTTCAATTCATGGTAGAAATATGAAAGATCGATAGAAGAGGTTGTTGTTTGAACTCCCCCATCACCTGAGCCCTCCAGATGAGCACCACCTCCCTCCCGAGGTGCACGAACACGAATCAACACTTCAGGGGGAGGCTGAGAGAAAGCAGAGCTGTGCTGGGAGAACAGCCTGCCCTCTAAGAGCAGGGAGCTGCTGTTCAAATAAAAAAAAAAAAAATAAAATAAAAAAAGGCAGCGTTGTAACACTCCTTGCAGTGCCTGGAGAGTGGGGGAATGAGCTGTCCAGGTGAAGTGGTGACAGGCTGCAGTCAGGTGCCAGGGCTGCTGCTCTGATGGAGCCATTGCAGTGTCTGTGTGATGCTCCAAGCCCTCCCAGCCAGCCAAGGTCACTCAAACCTTTGGTTATTTGCTGAGGAAGTGCTGGTCAAGCAAAGAAAAGGAGTTTGGAGCAGAATCACCAGATGCACCCCATTTATCTTGGAGTTGTGCACCTTCCCTCCCTGAGTGCTGCAGTTCTGGGGACACCTTGGAGCAGGAAGAATTCCCAGCGAGGCAGGTGCATGGGAGGGGTGCTGGGGAGGGGGAGGAAGGACCCTGGGAGAGGAAACTCAGGGAGAAAACTGTGCTTGGGTAACTAAAAAAAAGCTGGACACACACACAGGTGAGAGGGGTGGGGCTGCTTTCCCTCAACTCCCCAAAGTGAGGAGGTTCTCGAGCCAGAGAATTTTGTGGGTCTGGATTTGTCAGCAAGGAAATTGGGCTGGGAATTTCCATTATATAATGGGAAAAAAATTACCAAGATTTAAATGGGAAACAAAAAACCAACCCAGAAAAAAACCACCCCATTCATAAACTCCTGGAACTTCTGGACGTTTTCAAAGCCACTCACAGATATCTGATGAGGGAGCTACTATGAAGCCCTAGTGCATTAAACACCTTTTTCACCTACCTTTATTCATTAGGGAGTGAAAACCTGCACTAAGAGAACAACGTAAATTTCAGCACAGATTAAGAAAAGGAGGTGATACTTTTGGGAAAGTCAAATATTGACTTTTCCAAAGTCAATTGCTCACATAGGCTTTGCAGGAATGAGGTTGTGGGGCAGTCACAGGTTTGCCGGTGGGGTTGGGTGCACTGAGGAAAAGTGAAGGTGGTTCCTGGGGGTGTCAGAGCTGAGGGAGCCACAGCAGGGGCAGGTCCCTTCCCCAGAGCTCAGCAAGAACCATAAAAAGGCACAGCCACGTGGGGAAATTAATGAGAAGATGAGGCAGTGGCTTCCCCAACGAGTCTGAAATAGAATTTGAGTATTTGGTGACAGAAGGGAACAGGATTTTGATGGTCCTGCTGGAGAGGAAAAGGAAAGGATATGTGGACAATGGTAACAGGGAAAATTCAATAGTCCACGTGCCTTCCTGGAGCTGTTGCACAGAGTGCAAAGAGTCCTTGTAGGGTGAAAAAAAGGCAAAATACTCTAAGTGCCTTCATAGAGACTTGGACCATCCAGGCCATTTTAAACTTGTCTCAATTTTTCAGAAAGCTCTCCCTAATTCCATTACTAGTTATTCATAGGGGCATTAAAAATAGATACCACTCCATGAAAAGGAGATTCTTCAAGTGAGATCTGTCTCAGCCTACAGGGGGTCATTCTTTACCAAAAAACCTGCACCACACCCAGGACAGTGCAGGCAACAATTTCAGCCCTCGGGGCTGCATGAGGAGAACATCCAAAGGATAAAAAGGATAAAGAAATCTGAAACAAAGTGCTGGCAGTTCCTTGTTAATGGCAGCTAATTTTAGGGGCATTGTTTGCATGATGATCCCAGGCTGTAACTCTGCTGTTGTTAACTGATGTGTCAGCCCTCCAGAGCTGCACATTGCCATTACTTTATTAATCACCACCAATAAACCAAATTTCTGTGGGATTTAATTACTGGAGCCATTTGTTTTCTTTACTCGTGTTTGGGGGACAAGGCTTTTGAGGAGGATGAGAGTTATTTGTTACTCATACCATATGTTTTTCTTTAAAATCTGAATTGGGCAAATTTCATTAGAGTATTGTTGCAGTATCACGTCAATCAAGTTTCCACTTAGACGGAATTAAATTGTCATTGTGTGGGTCTTTGGGTTTTATATAAAGAAATCGGGTGAAATTCACTAATTTGATGGAATTTTGTAAGGAGACAGTGGGGACAGGAGCAAGAAATTCTACATAAAATGCAAGGGAGAATCAAAACAAAAGCTCAGCTATGTGTCTTTGATATGTTGACAATTCCCAAAGCTCAAGGTAACCTTTCTCTGCAACACTCCAGGGTTTCCCTTTATTATGTCTTTTTTCATACAAGACCAGTTTTATGCTTCAAGTGCCTTTTCTGGTGAGCAAAACCACAAAGAGCAAAAGAAACGAAGGAATATAATGAGCTGGGGAAAAGACAAGCAGCAAAAAGCAGATCCCCCCACCACCATGGAGACCCAAGAAAGGTGACAGTGGCACTGAAGTCCTGCCTGGGCTTATTCAGGTTGGGATTCCGAGGTGGGTGATGGATGGGGAGGGATCTGCTCTCTCCCAGCAGTTGTGTTCTCTGGCTGTGTCAAGGTTTCTATGTAGATACTTAGGCTGCCATTTTGATATTTTAGTCTCTGCATTCCCATTGCTTGACCTGAAAACCAAATCTGTATTTTACACCCAAAAATGTCCATGGTAATCCGTTCTTGATGCACCAAACAAATCACTTGGAAGGCCTGGAGGATTATCTCCATATCTCAAAATAAATATCTCAAAATAAATACTGCTCAGGTTTAGTTGGGAAGTGTCCAAGGAGAGGTTGCACAGGGTTTGGAGCAGCCTGGGACAGTGGGAGGTGTCCCTGCCCATGGCAGGGATGGCACTGGGTGGGTTTAATGTCCCTCCCAACCCAAACCATTCCATGATTCTATAAAGAACAAACAGAACTCCAAGGCTTGGAGCAATACCATGAGCTCTGTTTTCCAGCTTTCTGGGCTCCTTGCACTCCATGGAGTGCTTGATTGTTCTTGATTTTTAGCTGGTTTATTTTTACAGCCCAAACTTCACCCATATTTTTAGGAGGCATTTTGCAGACAGACCCAGGAACTTGAACATGCTCTGAGCACAATAAACTGCTCCCAGCTCCTCTCGACACAATCGACTTCTGACAAAGACAGATTGGTTTCTTGGATTTTAGGAGGCAGGGGGATTTTTGTTCCAGTGCAGAGCAAAACCAGGTCTTGAAAGGTTTGCCAGGCAGAAGCATTGCCAGCTGAACACCAAAAGAGATTTTGTTTGAACTGCAGTGACTTTGTAAGGCTTGGCCATACAAACACAGCTACAGGTGATGGGCAGGTGAGCAGGAGAACAGTGCCTGCCTGACCTTTGAGTTTTGTTTTTGTGCTATCTCTGGGTTGTTGCCTTTTAATAAAGTAAAAAAAAAAAGAAAACAAAACAGTAGATGTTACCAATAAAAACAGCAGCAGCAGCTGAAAGGAGAAATATCCTCGCTCAAATGTTGAGCTTTGACTTTTTCACAATCCCCATGCCAATCCAGGTAAAGGACATTTTGGAAGTGTTGTTCCCAGAGTGTTTTGGTGTGCTGGCACCCTGTGCCACAGGTACAGATAATCCCAAACTCAGCAGCCTCACCTGCAGCAATGGCAGAGTTTGCTGTGCTCACTGACCCTCACCATTTCCTGCTGAGACGCTGGGAAGGGGTTCTGTGAGCTGGAGTAGAGAAGCTGGGAAAGTACTAATTCAGGACCCTAAAAGGTGTCCTAGAAAATGTAAAATAAACAGAAAATCATTCCCAAAGGAATACAGCCCTCCTGTTTTGCTTATATGTCTTCCCTTTACTGCTGCATGTTCTGCTCAAAGCATAAAGCAGAGCAAACATATGTTGAGAGATGCTGCCTATTTATAAAGTAAACACTGACAACAAGCAGAAAACAAAAGATAAATGAAGAACATGTTTTGCACACTGATCAAGTTGTCTTAGTTGAGAAAGTGGTGGATATACAACAGCACAAAGTTTTTAAAGGTCCAGCCGAGGTGTTGGAAGGGAATTGTGCCCCTCAGGTGAGGGACCCACCTGCAGAGCTGCCCCAGCTCTGGCCCAGCACAGGAGGGACCTGGAGCTGCTGCAGAGAGCCCAGAGGAGGCTCCAGGATGAGCAGAGGATGGAGCAGCTCTGCTGGGAGGAAAGGCTGGCACAGCTGGGATTGTTCACCTGGACAGGAGAAGATTTGGGGTGAGCTCAGGGTGACCTTGAAAGGGAAACAGGAAAGATGGAGAGAGACAATTGACAAGGGATGGAGGGACAGGACACAGGGAATGGCTTCAAACTGACAGAGGGCAGGGCTGGATGGGATATCAGGAAGAAATTCCTCCCTGTGAGGGTGGGCAGGGCTGGCACAGGGTGCCCAGAGCAGCTGTGGCTGCCCCTGGATCCCTGGCAGTGCCCAAGGCCAGGCTGGACATTGGGGTTTGGGACAGTGGGAGGTGTCCCTGCCATGGCAGGGGTGGGGATGGATGGATCTTTAAGATCCCTCCCAACCCAAACCATTCTGTGACTCCATGATTCAATTGTTCCCCACATTTCAAATATCTCTGTGTAATTGTCCAGACATTTCTTGGGAGGGGACCTAGCACAGTTTTTAGTGTTGGTACCTGAACTGAAAAACGAGACATCACTAGATAAAAGGCATTAGCACATTTCTAGCTTAAACTTGAAATAAGTCTTTAATAAAACAAAGTGAGCAGTGTCCATGCATATTGCTGGGGACACTTTAAGCCAGCCTAGAGATTCAGATCAGCTTGAGCAAAACACTCATTCCTGGAGGTCACCCCAGGCTCAGCTGACGTGTCAGGAAGGTTAGAGATGAAAAGTTTTCTTCATCTGCTTTCTTCACTCCAATTACAAATATCAGCAATGCTGGAATTCACCTTTGGCTGCACACCTCCTGCTGCCTCGCCAGGGTGGCAGGAGGGTTCACACTCAGTGTCACCACCGTGGATGTGTGTCATCAAAAATGAAAGCCCCTGAAATGCAGCACTGGATGAGGTGCTTATTTCAGCAAGATATCCTTCTTCAAATACAGCTCTCAATAAAAATATTACAGATAGTAGTTTAAATTCCACTGCTATTTGGAGTGTGTGCTGGGCAAAATGACAGAAGAGATCCAAGCTGTTCTGATCTGATTGTGAATATCAGGCTGTAAAAGTCGGGAGATATGAGGGAGTGACATCGTTTTCTTATTTTATTTTGCCTTCGATGAGACAGCTTCACTTTCACTTGTGGGAGGTTATTGTTGAGGCACAACAGCAGATTCTGACTGGGGGAAATCAGACTTTTCTGAGGATTACTCCTCCTTGTGCTCTCCTAGGGAATCCATGTGGGAAGTGTGGGTGGAGATGACCCAGCCCAGCCCTGCCGACCTTCCCCAGTGAGCAGCTCTTGAGCTCTGTGACCCAGCCCAGCCACCTCTGTCACTGCTGCTGTGTAACAGGGTGGTTTTTGCACCACTTCATCAATGGTTTGTCTGGGTTTCTTCTGCCTTCACTCAGAGCCAGGATTAACAAGCACACGATGGAAATGGGTTTCTCGTGTTTGAGCTCGGCTGTTTATTAAATCTTATCAAAAGTACAGAAAGTTCAGCAGCACCTCTGGCCACCAGCTAGAAGTGAGCAAAATGGAGGAAAATCCAGCTGCTGCAAGGTCTCTTAAACAATCCAATGGATAATTAACATCTATCTCATTTATACTTTTAACCCAATAACACATCTCCTGTGACCCACAGTGCAGCACTGACTGTCCAACCAGAAACTACTGCCTGAAACCATGAAGAAGGAGGAAGATGAAAACCAAAAGAGACACCACCCAAAATCCTCCATCTTGTCCCATACCTCTCACTATATTATAAAACCCTCAAATTTAAAACCTTTCACCATGTGAAATCACACACTTCTGTTTGATTTCACTGTGATTTTAACTCCATCACTCAGATTTGGAGCCTTCTCCAAGGGCTCAGGTCCAAAGCAGAGTTCTCTGTGGGGGGGTCAGTGCCAGACAGCACAGAAAGCTCAAAACTCCCCCAGGTTTGTGGGATCCAACAGGTGCTGGCAGGAACTGCAGAGGCAGCAGCTGTGGGGACACGCTCCCCTCCCATGTCCCTGTCCCCTCTGCTGGGACAAGCTGGAGGATGCTCTCCTGCCACCTCCCTCTGTGTCCTTTGAACTCCAAAAGCCAAGCTCTGGCCATGCCCGTCCTGCTGCAGGCAGGGATTGTGCCCTGCTGGGTGATACCCCCATGGCACAGCCTGGGACAGCCCTCCCTGCCCCACTTGGGCAGGAGAATGTCCCAGCACAAAAAAAAAAAAAAGGATGATCTTCCAGGGCTGTAAAATCTCTGCAGGCTCGAGATGAGGGGGTGGAAGTGAAGATGTACAATATGTTGTCAGCAAGTGGCATTATTTTTTTTCTCCCAGCTCCTCCTGTCCTGCTCTGTTTTATAAATCCACAATGCTTAAAAATACCAGAGTGAGTGCCTGTGTCTGCACACCCAGAGCTGTCCTGGGTTAAGTGGAGCAGAGCTGAGCTGGGACTGCACTGACTGACTTCAATTCCATTTAAAAAATAGCTGGTCTGGGTTATTTTATTTCGTTTAATTTCACTTTTTCCTACTATTTACCACCCATAAGAGCTCAGTTGTTCGTAAGTGTTGTATGTCTACAGAATCATACATGACAAAATAGTTTGGGTTGGAAGAGACCTTAAATCCTACCCAGTGCCACCCCTGCCATGGCAGGGACACCTCCCACTGTCCCAAATCCCAATGTCCAGCCTGGCCTTGGGCACTGCCAGGGATCCAGGGGCAGCCACAGCTGCTCTGGGCACCCTGTGCCAGCCCTGCCCACCCTGCCAGGGAGGAATTTCTTCCTGATATCCCACCCCACCCTGCCCTCTGGCCGTGGGAAGACATTTCACCGATTCAGCTTCACAGCCTAAAGCTCAAATTAGGGCAAAAATAGGATGTGGCCCTCCGTTGGCTTTTTGACTGGGAATAAATTATTTCCATGGAATGTAATGAATTTTTTTTTTTACTCATTTATGGTCTCTGCCTCTCTCCATGTGAAACAAAGCCTCTATGATGTGTTTAGAGCAAAGGTACATTATTAAGCAGCCCATGTAAGTGATAGTTGGGGAAGAGTGTAAACAGGTTTTGACAGTGATTTCCAACAGATTAACATGCAGGAATAAAAAGGGAAGGGAGAGGGGAAGGAAGGAAAGCCAGGCTGATGTGACAGCCGTAACTGAGCCATAATTGCCTGTAAAATCAGAAGGGAGTTGAGTTTCAAGACAAATGTCATGAATATTACCAAAGCATTAAAAAAATATCCAGCTGCTCGTGTTGTCTGCAGCCTGACCGTGCTCAGGTGTGCATGGGCTCCATGTGATGGGTGTCAGGTGGATGTTCCATGGAGCAGAACTTGTGCAAAGCTCAGGAGGATGGGATTGTTCAACATGAGATAAAATTATCCCTGTGTCAAATAGCGCTGCACTCTTATTCATGTATAATTTTTATCTCTACGTGATTCTTTTAGTTGATCCATTTTATCCAGGCTGCCCCTGGATCCCTGGAAGTGCCCAAGTCCAGGTTGAACATTGGGGCTGGGAACACCCTGGGACAGTAGAAGGTGTCCCTGTCCATGGCAGGGGTGGCACTGGATGGGATTTAAGGTCCCTCCCAACCCCAAACCAGTTTGTGATCCTATGGCAGCAAATTAATTACCACTGAATTTATCCACATTGATATAACAGAGCAGCAAATAATTATTAAAGAGACCCATAACTGCAGTTGGGGGGTGCACAGTGCCTCTGTGTAAAAATAAAAATGAAGCCTGATCAGGTTACCCAAAAAAACGATTGAGTACCAGATCCACGCTGCGTTTGTGGCACAAGTCAAGCCCTGCTGCAGCCACAGCTCTGCCTCCAGCAAGACAGAAAGACAACCTGAGAATACCTGGCAAAGAACAGCCCCAGTTAGACACAGCTAATTGCTGAGCATTCCTCAGATCCAAAAATAATCCAGAGAAGGAGATGCCAGAGAGGCAAACCACACTGAGCTACACAGAACACACAGCAAAGGAACCTGCAGCTGGCATCAAACATTCCTACACGGCTGAATCAGCTGGGTGGCTCTGCAGGAGAGGAAAGGCTGGGATCCTTTGTTCTTCCACCCTTCTTTCCCTCTTCTTTCTCTTCATTTGTCATCTGTAATTTCAAATCAAGGAGCAGGTATCCCGAAAGGAGTAAAGGACACACATTGCTCACCCTTATTGCCCTCTGGACACAGCACAGGGATCAGCTCTCACTGTCACATCGAGGCACATGTCAGGACAGGGATGTTTCAGAAGGGAAAGCTCCTTTCTGGTAAGGATGGCTTGGATCAGCTCTTTTGTGCCATCTTTTGTCTCCCTGCAGGGGTTCTGCTGAAGGCAGAGAGAACAGGAAACCCTGCTTTGTTCAGGCAGGATTTCACTGGTGTAAAACCCAGCCAGGACCTTTCTCCTGGGACTCTTTGAGCTCTGAGTCCCACCAGCATCACGTTTCAGAATCAGAAGGGTCCTGATCAGTCCCTTGACAATGTCCTTTTTGCTGTCTGGGCTGAGCTGACCCTGGGTGGCACAGCCTGAGCCCTGGCACACCCCCAGCCACTGACACAGAGCCCTTGTGATGTCCCCTGCGCCCTTCCCAAGTGCTTGGTGAGCCCTCTGAGGACAGTTTTGGCAGATAATGACTCAGGAAAAAGCCATGGGGTGGCACTCAGGGATGCTGTCTCCCTGGGGAAGAACAAATGTTCAGGGGATGGATGTGCACATCAACCCCAGCCCCGACCTACAATTAAACAGCCAGCTTTGGAGGAGATGTTTCCCCAGAGACCCCTGGATTGTCACATCCTTGCACAGCTCCAGTGATGCCAGCCACTGACAGGGAAAGAGATGCCAGAGGAGTTTCCTTCAGTTCCTCAACACAGTTTGATGATCCTGCACTTCCCTCTCTTGGGTGTCTGAGCTTCCACAATTTTGTTTTCCCCCACTGATCATCAGATCCAGGATTCTTCCCACACCTCAGCAGGAATTGGTGTGTTGGGATGACAGATCTCCTGTTTGCTTCAGAAAAACTGGGATTGTGCACAATAATCATCAACAGAACCATTCCCATTTTGAGTTTGCACCCCTGTGTCAAATCCAGCAGAATGCTGCCACATCTCTGATATCAGAGGCATGGAATCATAGAATGGTTTGGGTTAAGGCTCATCTTCTTCCATCCTGTGCCATCCACATTTCCACTGTCCCAGGTTGCTCTGAGCCCCTTCCAAGCTGCCCTTGGACATTTCCAGGGATGGGGCAGCTGCTCTGAGCCCTGTAGATCAGAGAAAATCCTGTTCTGTCTGCCAGGAGCATCCTCAAAGCCAGACCCCAGCACAGTTAAAGGATCAGTGCAGGTACTCAAAGGGGCAGCTCCTCTGCTCCTCACTCACTTCCCCTGGTCACTGACTCCCTGCCCTGGGCTACCGTGGAATTTCTGATGAGCAGAGGCTCCAAATCTGTCGATTTGCAGCACAAAGGACCCTCCTTAATGGGGCAACTCCCCCGCTTGTCCTGGGCAGTGCTATCAATCTTCCCTTGTGCATTAGCTGGCAATCATTTCCACGGGCTGGAGCTCCCACTTGGGGCTTTAGAGCCTCTCCCTCCGTGCTGCTTCCTCCTCCTCAGTGGGCTCGATGCTCCATACATCACATTTCTATGGCTGCAGTGGCCTCGATGCTCCATACATCACATTTCTGTGGCTGCAGGGCTCTCAGGGCTCACTCTCCTGGCTCAGCACCCAGCTGCCAGGTGCCTTTCTGTTTTCCACGCTCATGTTGGTGAGCTTGAATTATTCACTCCATTTCTCAGAAGCAGCATTAAGAATGTAATCTTCTGTTCGTAAATCCATTGGAAGACTCTTAATAATGTAAGCCTGAGTGGAACCTCCCAGCCCTGCAAAGGGAGGAGAGAGCTTTTCCTTAGGGCTTCCCGTGGTTCCTGTGCCTCTCCTGTGGCAGAGCAGAATTCATTCCCGAGAGAGAAAACAGCTCTGAGCTTTTGAAAGAGTTCAAATATTGTCTTCTTCTTCTTCCTAGTAACAAATGATCAGCCTCTCTGTCATTTCAGGAAGGTCCATAAAAACTTGCAGAAAGCACAAAAGCCAAATTCAGGACCATTTATGTTTATCAGTTAACACTAATGCATGGCCTGGTCCCCATGGAAAGAGGTTTTGCTCCAGCAGAGATATTCAAGAATTCTCTGGACAGCACAGGGGGTAATTCTGAGGAGATATGTGTTTACATTACTTATTTTTGCAACAAAATAAAAATATAAAATACTAGGATTCCAGCAAATTGTTAGTTAAATAAATGGCAATGTCTCAGGGGGTATCTCTCCACCATCAGGCAGCACAAGACATTAATACTCCACTCTAATTTGGGTTGATACAGCAGCTCCACCACTCCTCCTTTAAATGCAGTCCCACAAGTGATGGTGATTTCCCACAAGTGATGGTGATTTCCCACAAGTGAAGGAATTGAGGTGTTATTTGTAAGTTTGGGAGGTGTGGAGATGGAGATCAGTAAAACAAACCTCAGGACCCATGGAATGTCTCATGGACTCAGTGGTCCAGCACTTTGAACCCTCTACAAGATATTTACCCTGATCTGAATTTTTCTGGCCTCATCAAATATCTAAAACCTCTCCTGTGTTTATATAAAGATATTTATATAAATACATTTGGGCCAGAGCTGTTTGGGTTTGTTTTTTCCCCCAGGATGGATCCAATTCAGGATATTATTCTCAGATAATGACTTAAATGGGAAGATTCGTGTTCCTCCAGTGCTAATACGACTTCCATAATAACATGATCCTTTTAGGAAATTATGTATGCACAATCTGTGCCTTGGTGACTGCTGTGTAAAGCTAAAACTCCAAAAGTGACAGTTAATAACTTATCTGTCGAATGTACCCAACTGTCCTCAGGAAAAAAATAATTGTTTCAATTAGGAAAAAAAAAAAAAAAAAGAGTCAGCTTTGTTTTATTCTTCTAACAGCCATAAAAGTATTTGTCTTTATCTTTATTATTGGCAGGCTACTATTCTTCAAATACAGACGTACCCTATCATTATTGGAATAAACTTTATCTGTTATTCATAAGCTGCAGAGAGATGTTTTCCCTCACTCTCTTTTTTTTTTTTTTTTTTTCCGCCCCTCTCTGCTGTTTTTAATGGATTTCTATAGAAATCTTTCAAATAAAAATTTGTATGACTTTCTCCTTCCTCGGCACAAATATATTTCCCCCCGTATTTCTGTGCTGAAATTAATACAGTTCTATTTTTGGCCTTCCTTATCTGTACATTAACAATAGGCTGTGTCTTGCTCAGAATTGTCTCCGTGGCTCCCATTCTAGTGGAAATCTTAAAGCCTTTCCTGTTCTCATTACTGGGAAGAGCAGTTCCTATTTTGAAGGGGTTTTTTTTAATTTTTTTTTTTTTCATGAGCTGCCAGTGACTTTCATGCAGCCCAAACCCCACGGGTGGTGTGTGCAGGGATCCCATCAAGCCCACGGGCTGTGCTGGGGAAAAAGGGAGCAGCTCTGCTTGTGTTTGTGGCTGATGGAAGTACAAAAGTGCCATTGCACTTGCCGAATTTGGGAGTGTTAATATAACAGGCATTGCCAAAAAAAAGTTGCCTCTGGGTGGTTATTCCCAAAAGTTCTCCCGTTCCTTGGTGTCATCGTGGTGCTCTTGGGCTGACACCAAAGTACCAAATCTCACACTTTTTGGTTTTCTACCATCCCCATGACCCAGAAGAAGGAGACATTTCTCACTCCTTTGCCTGGAATAAGTCCTGACAACCATGATTTCAGGCAAGATGTTGGATAAGACAGACCAGGGTTTGATTTTGATAATTCTTGTCTCGTGACATTAACTCCTGAGTGCCTCAAGTTGATTTTTTCTTTGGACATTCTGAATTTTCTCTGGCTTGGAGAGCCTGTCTCCACAGGCTTCCCTGAGAGGAAGAGCTGTCACTTTTTCCCGGATCACTTCTCATGGAGGATCATGCAGAGGTTTCTTGGAATCTGTGGGGCTGATTGAAGCTAGAGGGGCTTCATAATAAAAACACAGAATCCTGGAATGGTTTGGGACCCTAAAGATGGCAGGGACACCTCCCACTGTCCCAGGTTTCTCCAAGCTCCATCCAGTCTGGCCTTGGGCACTGCCAGGGATCCAGGGGCAGCCACAGCTGCTCTGGGCACCCTGTGCCAGCCCTGCCCACCCTGCCAGGGAACAATTCCTGCCCAAAATCCCATCCAAACCTACTCCCACTCTTGAAGCTCGAAGTGCAGATTCCTTCCCCCAAAACCCAAAGTTTTCTGTGGAATATTTACAACAGAAAACACCTGGGAGTGCTTGGGAATCCTGGATACCTTTGGATGAAGAATCAGCCCCGTGATTGATGAGGCCTGAGGCTCCTTCATCCAAAATCCATCGCGGTCTTTAGGAAGATCCCGCCTGAACACAACCAAAATTATTGTTCCAAAATCCTGCCTAAGGGATCTGAGGGAATGTTGGAGTTATCAGCACCAAGTGCCATCTTTTGAAGGACTCCAGGAGGGGAACAGAGAGGGCATTTTATTCCATGTTTATCGGGTGATGGATGATTAATAGGTCTGAGCACACAATGAATGTGTTTCTCCCTTCACATGCTAATCACATGGCATTTATAAATGTCACCACCTTATCGTGGAGACACACTCCGAATTCTGGGGGCCTTCAAAGTATTTATTCTTACCATTTTTAATGTGGCCATTATTAAGGTTGTGTCATTGGAAACGTCCCTTTGGCAGTGCTTGAGGAATACAGGGAGATTTTATTTGGATTTCGGAGGTAATTGAATTATTGCATGTTAAATCTACTCTCAAAAAAATATTCACTGCAGATAATGAAGCTTATCTTGTGTTTCTTTAACTACTAAAATGTAGCAGTGCCTGTCACCTTGGAATTTTAATAACCAAAAAAAAAAAAAAATTATAATTATTAGACTGAGAAGCTTCAGGGTTTTCCCATTCTGCTTTTTCTTTCCTTTGCAACCTTAGGCCTTAATTTAGAGTTATAAATTACAGTTTTACCATTAGAGAATTGCATAATTTTCATTAAAAAAATTCAAAATTCCACAATTTGGTCATAAAAAAATGTGCATTATTATCGACAGTTATTAGGAAGTTTAAGCCTTAAGGAAATTTTATAAAGGTTCAGGGAGAGTTTGGGTACAGAAAATCCAATGAAAAACATGGAAAGATTCTGGACTCAGCCACTACTTAAACTGAGCTTTTTTAAGCTGTGAAAGATTGTCCCAGCTATAATGTTTAGGTTCTTTGCTGTGCTCTTTGATTCAGACAGAACTGCTGTTGTCTTCCAGAGACTTTATAGAGCAGAAAAATTTGGAATTAAACTAAAGGAATGAAGATTCCTTTAGGAATCCGGGCCTTGAAAGCTGTTTTTTATGTTTGGACAGTGAAGTTGTTGAAGCTACATCTGAAGGCACGAAGTTTGTAGGTTTAGATCTTTGGTTCTCAACTACTGCTCAGTGCTAAATATCCATATTTTCAAAATATCCCATCGGAATTGGCAATAGCTGACACCTTTGGCCAAAAATTGAGGAGAAAATGTGGAATGTGGATGTGTGAAACAATCACTGAGTTATTCTGGCACAACATCGAGGCTTTGCTTCAGTTTCTTCCCTGCTCCCAAACAGGACATCAGCCTCCAGGGCCATTTATCCACCACCTTTCCACCTCAGCCTTGTGGAAAGGATTTATTTCCCTACAAATCCCCACCTGTGGTGTCACAGAGCTGTGGACTCAAGAATATTTACAGATCCCATCCACGAATAATTCTCAACCAGCTGCTGATTACACTTTTCTTGCTGCATCACATTAAAAATCATCCATTTGATGCATTGTCCTAAAATGAAACTCATCCATGCAAGGCTGGTGATGATAAAAAAAGGGCAGATTTCTCCAAAATTCCTTGTGAGCTGCATTGCTCCCTGAGATATCATTGAGATACAAGCAGGACTTAGACAAAACCCTCAGAGGACTTTACAAATAGCCATCACCATGTAAAGAGAGCCTTGGTATTTTAATTAAAGGTCAGACAAAACCCCAGTGTAAACCTTGGGGATGTTTTGCAGCAGTCATTTAAAGCAGAGTCACTTAAGAAACTCGCACTGTATCAGTAAAACCGTGCCCAAACCTTCCCTAGGATTCACCCAAACTGCAGCCTAAACACAGGAGCCTCTGCCAAGTTCAGGCTGTGAGTTCAGCACCCATAAATCACAGCCCACCTCTGCTCCACCTCTACTCCTGGTTGTAGCAGGGCTGTGTTTACTCCTCTGTGCAGGCACACACGGCAGGTCAGCCTGGGTGACACCTAAAAACAGAGGGCAGACAGAATTAAGGGAATAAAAAGTTGTTCTAGTTATTGAAGGACCTTCAGGTACATTTAGGGCAGACAAAGCCCCCCAGGGGCTGCACCCAAAAATGGATTGCGGGTTTTCACACTTTGATAAGTTTGGGCCATTTGCACATTGGGGGTTAATTTTCCAATTACAGCTCCAGGTAATGAAGTCATTTACCCCAAGTTTGCTCCCCCCAACTCACTTTTGTTTCCATCCCTGGGGGCCTGAGGCAGTGAGGTGTCCTTGATTGCCAGCCTGGAGAGGAATTGTTGTGTCTGCCCAAAATGGGAGAGCAGCAGCCAGCGCTGGATATGGAGTTTGGAGTTACACACTAAAGAATTACAGGATTACAAATAGATGAAAAACATAAAAGCTGCAATCCTAAGGCATCATGGGGGTGCTGTCCCAGGCAGGACTTGGTGCACACACAGACTTGGCAGCCTCCACAGCAATTCAGAGTGGTTTGTTCGGAGCTAATTAACAGGAGCGTGCTCCATGTCCTGGCCATGCTCTGGCAGGGATGTCCCGCTGTCAGTCACGGGCAGGGCGTGCAGGAGTTTCTGAAGGTCGTGCTGTAAGGCTTGATTCAAAGTGTCAGCTCTGCTCTTACAACCCAGCTTAAAAACCCGCCAGGCACTTTCCCTTGCCAGATTTATGAAGTATTTGAGACTATTTGTTCAAGGGAATATGTCTGAATTTTCAAAGGGAGGCGTTGATTGCTGACTCTTCTACCTTTGGCCTTATTTGTGGATTTGTTGGGGATATAAAAAAAAAAAATAAAAATCAAAAAGCAGGTGACCTGGTTTGCTTGCTCATTCAGGGGTGAGTTAAAGGTGTGCAGGGAAGGTGGCACAACCGAAAGGCTTTCCAGGGAAGCCATCTGTCTGCTCCCACCACCGCCCTGCCTTCACCTTTCAGCTCTCATTTGCTGCAGGTTGCCACCCAGCCGAGGGTGGGAGATGTTTCTCCTGCTGCCTGCGAGGATGTTGCACGCTCAGCTGGGTTGTGATGGTGATGATGCATTCAATGCATGCTCCCTTTGAAAAATTCAGCAGCTTTTTCCAGGGTTGATTTCCCTCCAGAGTCGTCACACCCCACACAGATTGGCAGCGCCGTGCCACGGTGCCAGGATTTATGAGGTGACCTTGGAGACACAAGGCGCTCCCAAATTGAAAACACTCGGTGCTCAACTTTATTTTAGATTGCTGAGCAGGCTCCCCTCCTGTATAAATCAGGGTGAGATTACACAAATAATACACAACATTTATATAACATTTCATAACACAAGGGGATTCTTCCAGGCATGGCTCGAGTGCAGCACTCCTGCCTCCTCTAGACTTTGATTCACACTTGGGCCCGACTTTAAACTCTCAGTAGGACTCAGCAAAGGCAGCACCAGCCCCTCCTGCTCTCTCCAGGGCCGTTTTCCATCATCAGGGTTGGACCTGATGATCTTGGAGGTCCTTTCCAGCCATGATTCCATGGTAAAGGAGTTGAGCATCCCTAGGACACCAGAGGTACTTTAAGGGCTGCTCAGGATGGTCCATCAGCCTGGAGGTTCAGACACACTCCCAAGCTGCCCAGGGTGCTTCCCGACCTTTTGGATGGATCCTTTGGGAGCAGGGAGCTGCTGTGAAGAGGCTCTGATGGATGGTGATGAACCACCCGAGTGCAGGCACGTGGAGAAGGAACCTGTGAGCAGCAGCAAACGCCAGCCCAACCTGCACTAACGTTAATTGTCATTCAGTTTCTATCGACGTGCAGTTTATTAAACCATAAAGCAAGGCAGCAAGCACAGAGAGCAACTCCAGAGATAATTAAACATAATAAGGGTTTCACTTAATCCCTCAAAACCCAGGGGAGGCACAGTTAAGACTGAATACCCTCTTTGCACTGCAAGGCTTGTTTTTGCAACAAGCATTTAAGAGCACTTCCCAGAACAGGATTTTGGGACAGGGGGAAAGGTAGGTCCCACATTCACTTATCTTTCCTTTTTTCTTTTCTTTCTGCCTTTGCATTAGGCTGCTTTTTAAGCCTGAACTCACGACTTTCAAAGCAGTTTGTGGCTCATCATTTGCACTGCAGCAGCAAGCAGAGACCCTGATGAGGGACCCTGAGGAAGCTTTGGGAGCATCCCTGGGCACAGGGACGGCCAGCAGAGCAGCCGGGCTGGTACCCAGGTGCGCTGCGCTCTCGGGCTCCTCATCTCCCTTCACAACACTCGCATTTCTTGCACGAGGAGGAACGGGAAGGGGATGAAAGGAGGCGGTGGAAGCAAAGGGCTGAGCGAGAGACCGGCAGAGCAGGCGGGTGAGGAGAGGCTCCCTTTAAAGAGCGACATAATTACGGCAAATCTGGGATTAAAACCGGGGGAGCAACGCGCCGAGGGGAAAATTTTAAACAAAACAAAAAAAGGCGGCGAGCAGTAATTTGGGATTCTGTGATCTCCCATAGCGGGACCGGGGCTGGTCGGGCATGGGGGAAAAGCGGGGGAGCGGGGAAGGGCGGAAAGATCCGCACCTGGGCTGCAGCACAGCGAGCCGGGGGCAGGGCAGGGGATGCTGCTGCCCGCGGCGCCGGGCACCGAGCGCTGCCGCACGGCCTCGGGCGGGCACCGGGCGGGCACCGGCGGGGCAGGAAGGGTTAAAGCGGCCCCGGAGCTCCGCCGCCCGCCCCCCGCGCACGGCGGGGCCGGGGGTGGGGTCTGCGCGGATCCCGCCCGGCTCCCGCCGCCGCCGCTCAATGCTGGGGCTGCGGGAGCCGCGCTCGCCGCGCACCTCGGGGGCTGCGGGGGCTGCGGGAGCCGCGCGGGAGCGCCCGCACCCGCGGAGCCGCGCCGGGCCGGGCATGTCCCCCCCTTCCCCGCACAGGTAAGCGCGGATCGGCTCGGCACGGCGAGGAAGGGAGGCAGATTTGAAACGGGGTTTAAAGGAAAATGGGAATAAATAAGGAATTTGTAAGCGAGGCTGCGGCGCGGGGGAAGGAGCTGCGGAGACGGCGGAGGGGATGCGCGGCCGGAGGAGATGCGGGGCCCGCCGGGGTCCCCTCGGTGTCCCCGGAGCGCGGAGCGTGCGGAGCTGGCCCGGGTGGGGGTGGCTGCGGGTCCCCGGACACGGAGCGGGAGCATCCCGGTGTGAGTGCGGGATCATCCCTGGAGTGAGTGCGGGCGCATCGCTGGATGAGTACGGGATCATTCCCGAGGTGAATGCGGGCGCATCCCGGTGTGAATGCGGGAGCATCCCCGGGGTGAGTGCCGGAGCATCCCCGGGGTGAGTGCGGGATCATCCCCGGGGTGAGTGCCGGAGCATCCCCGGGGTGAGTGCCGGAGCATCCCCGGGGTGAGTGACGGAGCATCCCCGGGGTGAGTGACGGAGCATCCCGGTGTGAATGCGGGATCATCCCCGGGTGAGTGCCGGAGCATCCCCGGGGTGAGTGACGGAGCATCCCCGGGGTGAGTGACGGAGCATCCCGGTGTGAATGCGGGATCATCCCCGGTGTGAGTGCGGGCGCATCCCGGTGTGAATCCCGGAGCATCCCGGAGTGAGTGCGGCCATCCCGGAGTGCGGGCGCGGGGATGCTCCCGCCTGGCTGCTCCAGGCGCACGCAGAACTTTTCGCTGGCTCCAGCCGCGTTCCCGGCTGGAGTTGGAGCTCCTTTTGCTTTCCCCAGGCTGCTGCTGCTCCCGTGTCGTGAGCAACATACCGCAGCGTGTTGTTTTATTTATCCCAGACAGGAGCGGCTTGCTCTCGAAACTACAAATTAAAGGATGCTGCTTGCATAACAAGTGGCAATAGTTTGTATCTTCCATACTAATTACCCGTCACCTTTTAGGCTAAGCCAAAGAGGGGCTTTTTTTTTTTCCCGAGGAGGGCTCGTTCGATAGAGCAGTCTGATGTCTTGGAGCCACGTATTCCTCTCCCTTCGCTGGATTAATGTGGGCAGAGGATTAAGAGCCAGCATGTTGATGAGGCACCCTGAGGTGCAGGGAAGCAGGGACAAAAGTCCATTTTTGTGGTTGTTCTTGCCCATCCTGCGGTTTCCATGGCTCGGTTCAGGACCTGCATCCCCGCGGATAAATCACTGAGGTGTGAGCAGGGACTGGTGACAGCTCATCCTGCGATGGTCGCGATATTCCGGCGCTCCTTTCCGACATCCAGCAGCCCCTGTCCCACAGTGGGTGGGTGTCTGGCTGTGCCCCCGTGCTGGCAGGGAGCCCGGGGGTGCCGTGACCCATCCCCGTGGCTGCCGGAGCCCCTTCCCTGGTGCCTCTGGCTCCTGCAGCAGCTCCAGCCCAGGTGTGCAGGTGATGCTGCAGCCGGGCTCCACCGCCAGCACCGAGCCTGGGGAGCAGGATGCTGGGCGTCTGCACTTAACGGGGTCCCCCAGAAGCTTTTTCTGCTGCTTTCCTGGCTGGGAAACTGAATTTTTCTTCTTTTCTGGACCTGAGGAGCTGCATTTTTACCGTGCGTTTGTAAGTCCCTGAAAACTGCTTAAATGGCTCTTGAATAATCCTTCAAAGTCACCTCCCCTCTTTAATCTAATACCAAAAGGACTTACTTTACATGGCTAATCCCTCTTTCCTTGCTGTACAGCCTCATTTAGAGGTGTGCACACTGCTAATTTCCCCTTGGCAGCCTGCTGGAGGCAATGGCTTCCACTGGCCAGCAGCAACCTCTCCCTCCCGTGCTGAACTCTGGGCACGGCTGAACCCACCTGACAAGATTTTGGGGGGTTTCAGGAAGCGTCCCTTTGGCAGGAAACCACCCCAAACTCCGGGTGTGTTTCTAAACACCGCCTTTTGGGAGGCTCTGAGGGTCTCCTGCCCCAAACACCCACAGCTCTTGGGTGGTGAGAGTGGAGGGAAGCAGGGTGTGCCTGCAGGTAGTTGGGAGTTGAATGATTCTGGCAAAACTCTGGAATTTGAAGGATTTTCCCATCCTTCTGCAGTGGAGCTGAGCTCTCTCCCAGCCTGTCTGGCGCTCCCAGAATTTTAAGCTTGTTCTGCTCTCCACAATGACAAAACGTGTGTTGGGAATGTGAATGACAGCAGAGGAGCAGCTCACCTGTGCAGGCAGCCTCCAGGAAAATGGGCTGAGATGCTGCAGCCTGCAAAGCCTGACTTTCCATGGGTGACCAGGGATTGTGTGGAGCTGCCAGCCCCTCACCTGAGCTCACCAGGGATGCCTGAGGAGGGCAGGTGTGCCTTCAGTGGGGTCTGTGTGGTGGGAGGGGTGAGGGGTGACCTCTCCCAGGGCCGCAAGGACACCTCTGGCGTGGGGTGGGTGTCTCTGAGACCTCAGCCATCCTTCTCCAGGGTGTCCTGAGTTGATTTTCCCGTGTTAATCTCTCCAGTGCTTGATTCCTTGATTGCTGAGTGCTGATTTTCAGCCCTTGGCTGAGGAGCTTTTATTCCCGAGGGAAGGACAGCAGCAGTGGCAGCCAGTGAGCAGCTGCTGAGAGCCCACCTTGGTTCCCAAACTTGGACCTCTTCATGCATGAAAGTCTTTCCTGTTGCTACCCAGGTCTTTATTCACTGGAGTTAACATTTCCTTGGTTTCAGACTCACTCCTGTGTTACCCCATCAGGGACAGCTGGAAATCAGGGGTGAGCTCACATAAAATTTCTCCCAGAGATGCAGAACTTCAGAGTAATTTTGTCAATATTCTGGTGCCACGTGATTTATTTACCTTGGCTTCTGTTCCGTGGAGTTAACTTGATTTTAAAAAAAAGAATATTTAAAACTTAGAGGTAAAGATGAGACAGAGTGAAGGAACGATAATACCCAGGAGATGGATAGATCACTGCCTTTTTATTTGCTCTTGTGGTCTTGTTTAATTCAGTTTGGTGAGCATTCTGGAGGGGCTGGTTCCCATCAGGGCAGGGTGGACACAGCCCTGGCGCCGAGCAGGCAGCTCCCGGGATGCAGACGGAGCAGGAGAAGCTGCTGCTGCTTAAAAATACTCCGCTGCCTTTGAAAGTTCATAAATCATCACAGGTCTATTTTTAGCCCCCGTTAGAATAGAGCAAGTCTGGGGTTTCTTCCCACACGTCCCCTGTGTGGCCTGGAATGACCTGGTGGAGTCTCTGCAGGAGCAGCCCCCGTGTCCTTTGATGTGCTGCTGACCTGGTGCTCAGCCCCGCTGTCACACACAGCATTCAGCTCTCCTCGAAGAGCCTTCGGTGCAACAGCTGGGGGATTTTCCCTTCCCGTTGGGAGTCTGTGCTGCTGGCTGGGTGAGTGATGTGCAGCCCCTGACAGGAAGGTAATCACAAACGCGGCAAAGTGCCGTGAATCACCCCAAAAATCCACAGATGTCAGCTGCGAGCTCTGGGCAGGCATGCTGCCAAGGCTGACACTCGCACACAGCCTCACCCTTATCTGCCACGCTGCTTACTCCAGTGCAGATATCACTATCGTGACAGGAGTGATTCATTCTTCTTTGTTATTAGCAAAGCAAATATCTAATGATGACACCCTGCTGATTTACTGCTTCACGCCAGTGCACAACTCTTCCCTGCCTCCTGCTCCCGGCAGACACCAAATCTGGGGATACTCGAAGGAAATGTGTCAAATCTGTGTCAAATCTGCTTCTCATCTTAACACAAATGAGCTCCACATTCCTTATGAACCAAGAGAGCAGAGTTTTGTGCACTAAACGGGGTTCTGAATGTGTGCATGTTGGGAAATAACTCCGTGCTTTGCTGTTCCCTGGGTGCAGTTGTTTGATCTCAATGTGCAGGGTGAAAATCTATCCCAACCCGACACCAAGAAAAAGGATGAGATATTGGGGTGCTTTTAGTTGCTGGGTCAATGAAAGTCAAGCCCTCAGAACCATCAGGGTCAAAGCATTTTGCAAACAATCTGGTGGCTGTCATGTGCAGAGTTCAGCTCTAGGAAGGTGGAGCAGAAGTGGGGGAAGTTTTGCCTCTACAACAGAAATTGGGATTTTTGCTTAGGGTCATAATCACAGCACAGATGTATCAGCATGTGGCCTGCAGTGAGGTAAGTGATGCACTTATTGCACTTCAGAAGGCCTCAAAAAAAAAAAAAAAATCTGCAACCATTTCATTTTCAAAATGGCAGGGATTTGGTTTAAAAATTGTGTTAAAGGTTTCAAGAATGAGGTTGTGCCACGTTTGTTTCTTCTCTTAATTCTTCCTCAAGCTCCCAGTTGCTCAGCTATTGATGCTGTATTTCTTGAGGGCTTGCTGGAGATGTGTCAGATCTGGCCAGACATCCTTACTCATGTTAGGGTCTAGCCAGTACCAAGATTCTCCTGAGATAAGTTAAAGATAAAAGAAAAGCACCAGGATGGTTCTTCTCCACCTTTTCCCCTCTTTGGTTTTTGTATTCAGTGAGACTCAACCCTCTCCTGTGGACTTTCCCTAATTCTTATTGAGAGTAAGATGTGCTTGAAAGCCCAACAGTTAATCTTGGTTTTCTGCAGATTTCCAGCAGACCCTGAGCTGAGCTGCCCCTAACTCCAGACTGATTTGCTCTTCCAGAAGTTCTGTCAGTGTTGTATCTTTGTTGGCCTCGGGCGAAATCTGTGTTTATCATTTATTTATATAAATGTTTAGCCGAGGAAGAGATGTGGTGTTTAAGGCCAATTTACATAAGGCTTAGCAGGTCATTGCATTTAATTAGAGCCTAGGAAGGGGAAGGAAGGACATCCCGGGTGATTGTGGTGGAAAAACCTCTCTTGTGGAGGGTGATTTAATGTGAATGAACGGTGCTGCACAGCAATAACCTACCTGTGTGATTTGAACCCAACTGTAAGAGCATTGCTTATTCAACTCCTTTTATTCCCATCACGGGGAACACTTCCAGACAACAAAACCCATTTGCATCTCTGTGTGATGGGGGACCCAAAAAGCCATCGGGGAGAGCCCCAGGGCTGCTGGGGCTGCTCAGGGCTGAGCTTTCTTTCCCTGCTCCCTGGCTCCTGATAATGATTCCCATCGCTCATTTTTACACCTTTCCATCTATAGCTGGAAAACCTGAAGCAGAGAGATCTTTGTCCAGTTTGACCCGTGGTTTGGGTGATCTCTGCAGAGCACAGGGGGTTCTGAACCTCACACAAACAGCATTGAGGAACCATCAAATAAGATGGTTTTTAGTCGCTCCTACCTTTTGCTCAGTGGTCAAATCTCTCTCCTCTTGTCATGAATGAATGGATGAGTCTTTTTGGGCTTTGTCTTCCAGTCTTAAAAAAAAAAAAATAAATAAAACCCCCTCTGAACAGCACTCAACTCCCAGCTTTTTAAAAGAGTTACTTAGCATAAGAGCAGAACATTTGCCTAAGAGGGTTTCAGTCCAAGAACAACTTTTCATATTTAATTGATCTGTATTGTTCAATTAGGGAGATGTATCATGCCCTCTGTTGTGCATGTATAGCTGGAAGCAGAAATGAATGAAATATGAAGCACAGCAGAAGAGTGATTTCAGCCTGAATCTGCTGTTAGTGATGCACAGAGCAGCATTTCCACCCAGGCCTGGATCCGTGTGAGTAAACAGGGATTGTGTAAATTCATCAGTTACCTTTGCCTTACAAATGAGCCTGAATTACAACATTTGTTCTTATTCTGCTCAGAACTCTTTGTTCTAAATCCTGTTTATAAACATCCTCAGCTCCTAAATTAGCTGTCAGGATTATCCCAGCGTGTTGTGCTTGTCTGGGAACAGCTGGATTTGGCTCCTGAGCCCTGCCAGCTTCCCAAGCTCAGGTGTGTGCTGAGCATCCCGGCAGTGCCAGGCACAGACAGGAGCGACACGGGTCCCACAGGGTGGCAGCACTCAGCCCACAGCTCTGATCCCATGGAGCATCCCGGAGCACTGGGAACTGCTCCATGGCCTGGGAGCCAGGGGAACACCCTGCTCCATCCCCTGGGATAGGGCAGTGCCCAGGGGAGCACCCTGCTCCATCCCCTGGGAGCCAGGGGAACACCCTGCTCCATCCCCTGGGATAGGGCAGTGCCATGGGGAAGATCCTGCTCCATCCCCTGGGAGCCAGGGGAACACCCTGCTCCATCCCCTGGGATAGGGCAGTGCCATGGGGAACACCCTGCTCCATCCCCTGGGAGCCAGGGGAACACCCTGCTCCATCCCCTGGGAGCCAGGGGAACACCCTGCTCCATCCCCTGGGAGCCAGGGGAACACCCTGCTCCATCCCCTGGGATAGGGCAGTGCCCTGCTCCATGCCCTGGGATAAGGCAGGACAATTCTTTAGCTGGGTAGGGGATTGAACACCTCTAACCCCAATTGCTACACTATAATTTTCTCAGCATCCCTAATTCTGAGGAATTGACACAAGAACGCATCAAAATTCTCCCAGGAATATCTGTCATTGTCAGGATTCTGTGCTCTGTGTCCCCCTTGCTTTCCCTGCTTCTCCACCTGCTGTTTTCCCAGTTTCCTTGCCCAGCCCGGTGCAGCAGCTCCTCCCACGTTTTGGCTGACAGGTACAGGGTTTGTGGCTGGCTCAGCATCACCCTCTGCCTGCTCCTCCCCAGCTCCTTTGGCTTCCTCACAGAATGATCAGGAGAGCCAGAGGATTCCTGTGCTGCATGCAGCACGTTCCAAGTCACTGACAGAAAGTGCTGATTATCCTTGAGGAATGATTTTAAACCTTGCAGGGATGTGTCTGTGAGCAGGGCGTGCACAGCCTGTCCAGGGAAGCTCTCCTGGGAGTTCTTGGCACAAGGGATCATTTCTCTGTGCCACTCTCCTGCCTGGGGACATGCAAAGGCTTCCTGGGGATGTACATGTGTCTGTACAAGGAGAGCTTGGTGTTAATCCAGTTCCTAAATCCACGGGGCTCAGTTCTCATGGGATCAGGCAGGTTTGTTGTGGCAGGCAGGGGTGGAAGGAGCTGAGCATCCTTCCCTCTCTGCTCTGGTGTTCCCAGCACAGAAAAGCCAGGGAGGTGCTGGAGCAAATCCAGAGGAAGTGACAGAGCTGCTCCAAGGGTGGAGCCCCTCTGGAGCCAGGCTGGGAGAGCTGGGGGAGCTCACCTGGAAAGGAGAAGCTCCAGGGAGAGCTCAGAGCCTAAAAGGGATCCAGAAGAGCTGAGGAGGGACTGGGGATAAGGGATGGAGGGACAGGACACAGGGAATGGCTTCCCAGTGCCACAGGGCAGAATTATATGGGATATTGGGAATAAATTCCTTCCTGTGAGAGTGGGGAGAGGCTGGAATTCCCAGAGCAGCTGTGGCTGCCCCTGCATCCCTGGAAGTGTCCAAGGCCAGGTTTAGAGCACCCTGGGACAGTGGGAAGTGTCCCTGCCCATGGCAGGGGTGGAATGGGATGAGTTTTAATGCTCCTTTCAAGCCAAACAATTCCATGATTCTGTGATGATCTCTGCTGCCACAACAACATTTTCATACTGCTTCCCAACCATTCCCATGGAATATGAAATTATCACATCCCACATCGTCCCCCCATGGGAAAAGCAGGTGTGGAGCAACACCAGGAGTGAGGCTGGGGCTGTCCCAGGGAGAGCCAGGAATGTGCTGCCTTGAGCCAGAAAACTCCTCGTGTTAATTCAGTGTTTAATGGGTCTCTTCTAATTGCAGATTTAGGGAAGAAACACTGGTCAAATACATCTGAGAAGGGAGTGCAGAACATGGCTTGACTCAATATTTTCTCTAGTCAAGTGGAAAAAAGGAAGCCTCATATGAAAAAAGCTGGAAAGGTCAAACTAATTTGTACTTGTGTGATAATGGGTAATACCTCTATTGTTTATGGAGCCTGCAGACTCCTTCCTGTGCTGAGCACTGTCATCTATCTGATGGTGATTTGGAGAAATTAAAAATGAAGTAGCAATTGTTCCACCCTCTGTGTGCCTTAAGCTGCTTTGGGTGAGGATTCCTTTGAGCAGTCCCGTGCTCTTTATAAACGAGCTGAGGTGAAATTTGCTCACTTTTCTTCACTGCTGTGGCTGAAGGAAGGAGGTGGTTTTAAACAAAAAGAAAAGATTAATACTGAGGTTGAGACTGAAACCCTGCCTGTATCTTGCTGCTTAAGCATTCTGCCTGTGTTCCCCTCGTTCTTTATTTTGCTGCAGTCCTTTCTGTTTATTTACTAGGGTAAGTGGGAATTTTATATGCATGTCCAGTTCCTGCCATTAAAACTGGGATTGGTGAGCTCCTAATGCCCCACAGTGCTGCCTCACTTACCCAGGTGGATTTGCAGCTCCTTTCAGCAGCCACTGGAAGCTGTGTGGTGAATTTTCCTGCGATCCTGGTTCCTTTCCAGGGAGCCACACTGCACAATTTTCCATGGAGCAGTAGGGAACTGTGTGGGGAGTCCCTCCTGCCTCGTGTTCAGCACCAAGTGGGAGCTCCAGAGGAATTCATTTGCCAGGTTTATCACTGAGACATTTAATATCTGCAATGATTTAGTAGATCAAATTCTGGAGTTCTGGGCTGGCTGTAGCTGCATCTGTCATTGTTGCAGAACCTTGACAGTGAACAAAAGGTGCTGCAGGGAACCATAACTCACCCAGCAAATTAATGGGTTCCCAGCCTTGCTTGCTCAGCTAAATGGAGCCTGGGAGCTCTGTGGTCTCACTGGCCAAGGGTTTTTCACAAAAATTGTGTGGGTTTGGAGTGGGCATTCCCAGAGGGATGGAGAGAGCACAGCCCTCATGCCAGCTGGCTGGGACTGCTGCTTTCCTGGTGAAAGTGGGGATAGAAACCCTCCAGCCTGTGAGCTCTTCTGGGAGCATGATCCAATTGTTTTAAGGGATTTTTTTTTAGTGGAGATCCACAGGAAAAAAAACCAAAACCAGGTTTTGATTGAGAAAGTTTAATCAGTTTTGATGATGTCACTGTGAGCACAGGATGGCCAGGGACACTCACAGGTCACCAACCACCACTGTCATTTTTGTCACTGTGAGGAGATGCTTGATCACCTTCCAATTAGCAGGAGGTGCTGGAACACCCCTGGAGGGATTTAAAAGCTGTGTGGACGTGGCACTTGGGGACATGGGAGAGTGGTGGCCTTGGCAGTGCTGGGAAATGGTTGGACTTCATGGTTTTAGAGGGTTTTTCCAACTGGAATTCCGTGGCAGGTCATCTCCCTGGCCATGATTTTGCTCTTACTCTTTTTTTCCCCGATTCTGCCCCTCTTGCTGATGGATGACCCCAGTTCCTGAGAAGGTTCCAGTCCTGTTGGAGTTGCCCAATTCCTTGGCATGGAGGTGGGCAGGCTGAGATGATGCTCTGACCTCACACTTGGCTGTGTTCCGGGGCTCTGGGAGGGTGACCATGTTTGCAGCCACCAGCAGCTCCTGGAACCTGGATTTTGGGCATCACCAAGCCCTTCATGGTGGAGGGAACTGCCTGTCCATTTGGAAATTGCAATCACCCTGCAGGAAATTAAACAGGGAGCAGAGATGGAGGAGTGGGTGGGGGGAGTTGGAGCTGTGGGAGTGGCACCAGAAGGGCCCCAGAAATTGTGCAGAACTGGGGAACTGCTCAGCACAACCCCTGCAGGGTTTTGGCCACATCAGCAGCTCTGTGAGCTCTGTCCTCTCACTTCTGGAGTTTCAAATGAGCCTGCAGCACTTGGCAGATCCTGGCCTAGAGGAAGTTCAGAGGTTCCTGGTGTCAGTCTGTAGTTTTGTGGCCCAGGCAGTGCTCCCAGTCATTCCCAGTTTATCCCTGGGGAGCAGCTCCCATAGCCAGCCTGCCATCAGCACTCACTGCATCTCTGAGCCATTTTATTATTAGGGTTATTATTGTATTTTCAAACCATTACCTAAAATATGGAAACACTGCCCCTAGAAAAGTGGATTATCCTTTCCTCGACAACTAATTTTATTTCACTCAGGAAAATTTGATTCAGATTTGTGAAGCATTGCCACTAAGCAGCTTTCTAAGCAGAGTTGCAGAGCACGACCAAATTAAATCCGTGTAGGGAGAAGGGAAATGTTGTTGTTGCAAGTGTCCAAAGGGGTTGGAATGAAAATAATCTTATAGATCAAACTTAAATTGAGTTCAGATATTATGGAGGGAGCTCAGCTCTGTACCTGGAAAATCCCATCTGTCAAAAATAAACTCTGGGGTCCCATTTTAAAATGGCATTTCTAGTCCTGGACCGTGCAGCTGCTCCCTCTGGGATGTCAGCCCTGAGTGTGGCACAGATCTTGCAAAGGAGTTTGAGCTGTGTGAATCTGCTCAATAAAAACCACCAAAAAAATGAATAAAGGAGGTGGGGGAATGTTCTCTGAGGATTTATAAAACCCCTCCCAAGCTGCAGCAGCCTGAGGTGGCACATCCTGTCTCTGAGTGACTTTTGAGTGAGTTTGGCCTAAATTTTGTCCAAACCCAGCATCTCCAGGAGAAAACAGCTTGTGAATTCTGCAGTTGGAGGTAGCAGCAGAACCAAACTGGAGAACTGGTCTGACCCCTCTTGCTGTGGGCTCTGAATGGAATTCAAATCCCAGGGCTGTAATGATCCTTGTGGAATCCTCCTGAGCTGGTTCTGGGCTGTTCTACTGGAGATGAACAACTGAGATGCACAAAGTGCTCAGAGATATTGAGATATTTAAATACTGGAATTTCTAGAAAGTTCTACCCAAATACTTTGAATTTTAGGGTACTGAGCAATTGGAAGGAATAAGTTTATGGTAAAGGAAGAATTTCAGCACTTCTTTCTTTCTTTCTCCCCTGTGGATTACATCATAACTCTATCTGATGCTTAAAAGATTTAATTATTTTTGCACCTGTGGCTTTGCTTTAGATCATTCTTTCCCAGCTCATGGGATTCAGGGTTTCACTCAATTCTTGCTTTCAAATAACAAATATCTGAGAATGATTTTTTTTTTTTTTTAATGCAATCAAATATGATTTGGCTGACTAAAACATTATGAATAGACCCAAGCATTCACACAGAAATACTTGACAATATCTATATGAAGGTAAT
The DNA here is from genome assembly GCF_052056855.1 of Sturnus vulgaris. Taxonomy (NCBI): domain Eukaryota; kingdom Metazoa; phylum Chordata; class Aves; order Passeriformes; family Sturnidae; genus Sturnus; species Sturnus vulgaris. Next base: position 2,025,063 of record NC_142253.1, on the reverse strand, counting down.
GCCATCCATTAGCGCTGAGTGAAATATAAAATATCATCCAATATTTAAATCCAACTGCAGTGAATCCTCTGTAACTTTACTGACAGAACCTAAATTTAGGAACTAATTAAATTCCATGGAACAGAAGAATGCATTTTTCCCCTTCTTGTAAGGACAGAGATTTGGAGTGTTAGCTGTACTTCTATTTTTATATCATTGAGTAGATTTTTATATAGATAAAAAAAACTCAGGTATAGAATTCTGGGGTTTTTTGGTTTTGTTTTTTTTTTTTTTTTTTTCCTTGTTTGTGTTTTGGGGTTTTTTGTTTTTTGTTTTTTTTTTTAATTTCTACATCTGTATTTCAGGATCTCTGCCCGAAGTCCAGCTCAGAGCCCTTTATGAGGGGGCTGCTGATGGAGGTGGTCGAGCTCAGGGAGTGGAAGGGTTAATTCCCTGCCCAGCCAGGTCTGGATCTACCCCCACCCCACTGCTCAGAGCACCCAAAACAATTCATTTCACCCCAAAAGTCAATTCAGGAATTTTCTTTCCCAGCCATTTCCCTGCCCCAGCCTCTGGCTGTGGAAGATTCCAGCTTCAAGGCTGTGGTGAAATTAAATGTGGACCCAGGATCGGGGCCAAACACTTTAAATAATTGATGGACAGCTTGATTTCTTTAGCCTTGCTAAAGTAAACCGAGTTTCAGATGAACAGGAGCTGAATTAGGTGTTTAGTTGGGGGGAAAAAAGCCCTTTGTGTTCCACTGATTTCCCACAGGATTAACTCAGCACTAGGAAAAACAACTGGAGAGGATCACAGAATGGTTTGGGTTGGGAGGGATCTTAAAGATGATCTGATTTCAGGGACAGGGACACCTTCCACTGTCCCAGGCTGCTCCAAGCCCCAGTGTCCAACCTGGCCTTGGACACTTCCAGGGATCACAGCTTCTCTGGGAATCCCTTCCCACCCTCACAGGGAAGGATTCCACCCCATTATCCCATCTCCTGCTCCCCTCTGGCAGTGGGAAACCATTCCCCCTCATCCTGCCAATCCCTCTTAAATGAAACACATTATCTGCAAAGGAGAAAGCAGGAAAGTTGTCATTGCTATTTGTGAGCTGAAGTTGGCCAAGTACCCCAAGGCTCTTTTGACTTCTGTGTAATTTTTGTAAATTTTTTAGAAAGAAACAACACAACTGGCATAGCTGCACTTCCCATAACACCTGCCACGGTGTGGGAGTGTGAGACAATGCAAGAGGCAAAGAATTCAAAATTCCTGACCCAAATATTGTGTAAGCTGAGAAGAAAAGGCAAACGGAGACCAAGCAAGCAAACAGCAGGAGGAGGAGCAGCTAATGAGCATCCATGGCTTGATTGCTTAATGGGGCTGTGGTCTTGAGGCTGCTGTGGAGGAAGGATGTCCTTTGGACAGGCAGGATGTGCAGGGAAGTGGAATTTAGTTCCCTGCAGAAGGAGCAGGAAATGTGTCTGTGTTGGAGGCTGCTCATATTCCACTGCTGCAAATGGCTCCGTCTATGAGCTGGAAATAGCAGCGGGGTAGACAGGGCAGAGTTAGGCTGGGCTTAGCAGGGAGGAGCCTGAGGAGAGGCAGGGATATGCTGGAGTTCAGGGGAACTTTCTGCAAACGTCCTATGGAGCAGTTCCTTTTGCTGGAATATCAGTGAAACAGGACACTCCTGAGAATTCTTTTATGGGACTGTTTGTTTTCACTAATGACACGAGATACTGAATTCTTAAAAAATTCTCAGAGCTACAAAAGTGGTCAGAGCAGCAAATATGCTTTGATTCCAAATGCCTTTTCCCCCTTCTCTCTATTTTTTATAATCCTTTTGCTCTTTGGGTCATATTACAAGTTTAAACACATCCTTTTCTGAATCTGAACTTGTTTAGAAATCACAAAACTTGTTTGGAAATCATAAAAACCTGCCTGTGGGGTGGCTCTGATGGCTTTGGGAATGATGCTGCCATGGTGGAATGGGTGGGCTGGGTCCAGGGGAGCATTTCCAGCCCCCAGATCTGATGGGAAATTGGCAGAGCCCCTGGGAATCCTCAATCACAGCCGAGTTCATGGAGCCTTCAAACCCCTCCCCGTGGTCACAAGGCTGTGAACACAAACACAAAAGCGCTGCGAGGGTTTTTGTAAGCCAAATATTCCTGGCTGGAAATGAATTCCTGCTGTTGTCACCTCATTCATTATCCTCTTCATGAAGGCATAGGTGATGCAGCTTGTGCTGTGAAAGTCCCCCCGACTGTTCATCTCCTCAGCCACTGTCACTCATCCCCTTCATTCCTGAACCTTGTCACTCTGTATTCCAGGTGTTGGGTTTGATCCATCCATCACCTGTCAGGAACTTGTCAGAGACCCTGGACACTTCCAGATGCATTTTCTGTGCAGGTCCTGCCAGAGGAGAGGAATATTAAGCAGGGAGGGCTGGAAAAATCACACACTCGCTGTGTTTTTGCTGTACTTCATCTTCAGATTAGGCTTTTTCAGCACTTTTCCCTCAAAAGAGAAGCTGAGAAGTTGTAGTAGATAATTTTGGATTTGTGAGGAGTTTGTGGGTTTATCCCTGTGGATTGACAGCCACTCCTGTCTCACACTTTTTAAAAAAACACAGAACTCTGCCCCCCATTAGCCAAATAAAAGGAAGGTAAAAATTTGCCCACTTTACTTCTTCAGTTGAACTTGATGATCAAGCTCAGAGAGAGGTTCCCATGGTGCTCAGTTTCCTTCTTCCAAGGAAAACTGTTTCCCCTTGTGTATTTGCTGCTGTTGTGTTTAATGGTCACTGTTCTGCAGGTTTAACAGTCACTCTACACACCTTGGAGCTTGTGAATAAATTTGCATATTTTAAATCAACATTAGCAGGGAAAAATCCATTATTTGCCTAGGGCTGCTTGTGATTTGTTTTATTTTTTTAATACTGAAATGCAGGTTATGCTGCAGGATCTGGTTTATTCTAGCAGTCAGCTGTGGTATTTGATAACTCAGGTATTGATTCCTTACATCACCTGCTCCTTACTCACTGATTATATTTCATCTCTGTTCCTTCTTCTTTTGTAGAAGTACAAAATGAAAACCTGGTAGCAGTTTCTGGCTTTATTCATTTTCCTTTTCCCTGGTGGAGCCTCATGGATTACATTCCTTGTCTGTTTACCAAGCGCTTTTTCTCTGCCTTTCTTCTTGAACAGGAAGATTCTGACTTGGAAACACTCAAGTTTTAATAGAGATGACATTAATAATTTAATAATATGGCGCCATACTTGCAGCTAAGCTTTGTCCAGAGGATGCTCCATCCCTGGAAGTGCCCCAGGCCAGGCTGGGACAGTGGGAGATGTTCCCTGCCCATGGCAGGAGGTGAAATGGCACAACCTTTAAAATCTCTTCCAACCTAAACCATCCCACAATTCCATGATCCTTAACCAGCCGGGATGCAAATGAATTTCCAGCATCACTTCCTGCATCTTCCCCTTTCCCTTGGCCCCAGCAGTGGGACACTCATGCACAGCCAGGGAGCCCTGGGACCACATTGCTGATGCCCAGGACCCTTCCCTGCCTCAGGCACCGGGCACGGACCTGCCAGGATCCTTCTCCTCCCCCTTTGGCATCTGATTTTTCTTTCCATTCCCTGGTAGGGGAAATGTCAGGGTATCATCCTGGGAGCTTGTTCCTCCTCTGGGACTTCTCCAGGTCATTTTTGGTCAGTGATGGGAGGCTGGAGCCCAGGGATCTGCTTCTCCCTGCCCCTCTCTGCCCCTATTATCTGCCACCAGTTATTGCTTCTTGCATTGTTTCATTTCAGCCTTGTGCTGAAATCCTGCTCTCTTCTTCCATCTGAAGTAATTAATTAGTCCAATTTCCATTTTTACATCTAACTCGAGCTCGGGGAAAAAAAAAAAAAATTGCCAGCTCTGCCGAAGTGCTGACATGTGTTTTACCAGAGATTTGTAAAGGAAGTCTTTAAAAATAATTCCCAGATAAAAGTCAAGTGCAGCAAACGAAATGCTCGAAAAAATCTGAAGTGGCCCTGAATATTTAGTTTGTGTGGCTGAATAATGGAGAACGTGTTCTGGAGGGAAACAGGATGCAAGATTATTATTATTATTAATAATAATTTTCCTTAAACCTCTTGGGTTTGGCCTTGCTGCAGGAAATGCTTCGCTTCTCTCAAAGCAGCGAGGTCTGGAGGTGAGATTTTGTGGAATACCATTAAAGAGCTCAGCACCTGGGTGACCTCACACCTTTGCTGAGCTGGCACCTCGGGGGATGTCACCCCTGCAGTGGGCACAGGTCACTGACCACACGTGTAACTTTTACCCAGTTACATCACCTCTTGCTGTGGCAAAATAAGGGGAAAAATGTGAAAAACCAGGAAGGAGCTGATATCCCCAACCTCTGTGTTTAATGTCGGGGTGGTTCCATGCAGAGTGTCCCAGCTGTCCCGTTAAATGACTGTCACCACTGTCACCGTGCCCTGACAACACTTACACCATTACCTCGTTAAATATCGCCTGCTTAAAAAACACATCTCGGGGTGATTTGACAAATGGCTTTCTTCAGTTTAATGTGGAAGAGGAGCTAAATGAGTTAGTAAATGTTAATGTGGCCATGTTCTTCCCCAGATAACCAGCTGCCCTTGGGACAGTATCAATAAGTGGCATTTATATGATATTATGGATGTGTTAATTATGCGTAGACAAAATAACGAGTAAGCAAAGGTCAAGGACGAACGCAGTTCTCCCAGAAACACGCATCAAAGAGCTCCTAATATTTAGGCCATTACCATTATTGAATATTCAGTGTCGTTTAAATTATGTGCATCTTTTTCATTGCTTATTTTTCAGGCCACAAACTGAGCGACTTCAAGGCCTGTGCAAATGTTTTGTGCCAAAACTCAGCACAACTCCAGCAGTAGCTGGGCTGCTTTTCTCCATCCCCTGGTGAACTGCCAGGTGGAATTTGGGATTGATTTCCTCTTGGAGATGTAACCTTGTGATGCTTTTTGCTCGAAATTCGAAATGAAGGCGATGGAAACGTGGCCGTGCTGGCTGTTAAACTGCTGAACCTTGAAACTCGATGCAAATCAAAACAAAATGCTCCAGAGACCGTAAATACCCAACTCTGCCCCAGCTCACTGCTCTGCTCCTTATCAATGTGCTTTGAAAAAGAGCAAGCTGGAGAGTTCAGCCTTTGCTTTTTCCATGAGGATAAAGCCCTTTTTTGGCAGGGAATCTTCTGAAATCCAGCGGGTTTTGTGACGTGAGGCAAGACAGAACTTAGCTGATCAATACGGCCATTAATTAGAATTAAAGGCTCAGCCATGATTTTTACTTTTCCATATTGGCATCTGGCAGAACAGTTAAAAAGTCAATAAGGGTCTAAAAGTTTCTCTCAGGTTTCTCAGTGAGGAGCAGCAGTGAGGCCTCCTCCATCTCCCACAGGTGTCTGGAAAAATCTCCCTCCCAAACAAGATGCTGTTCATGTATGAAATATTCATGTTATGACATCAAACCATGCTGCACATTATTTCGGTGCAGTAGGCCAAAATTAGATTCACATTTTATTTTGCTTACAAATGCCTGTCAGAGCTGTTAAATCAGTTTGTCTTTGCTGTCTTGAAATGGTGTCAGTTTGAATTTCCTTCACGCTGCATATTGTTTTGGGCAAAGGCACATTCCTTCTCCATCCGAGATATGGAGTGCCTTGTGCTCTTGAAACCAAGCTGGAAAAGCCCAATAATTAAGATTATTTTTAAAAATCCTCCCTGAGGTGGCAGCTTGGCTTTTTTTGAGGTGATAGAGAAGCTACCAAATGCTGATGCATTGTGATATTTGATTTTCCCCACGTGCAGGTATCACTCTCTGGATTATTTAATGGTTGTAGGGTATGTAACAGGGCATCCTGGACTCTTGTGTGGATGGAAGTAGTAGAGATAAGCTTTGAGCAGCAGATTCTGAGGAAGAATCAGATGGTTCAATGTTTGAAACTCCCCTGGTCCAGGGAGGATCTGCATCCTTCAGGCTGGACCAGTGGGGCTGAAGAGGAATTAGGGCAGGAGGAAGGAATTAGGGGTTTGTCTGAGCTGTCTGAAGGCACAAACCCCAGTGAGCAGCCCTCAGCTGGGACCTCATCCTTTAGCTGGGGAGGCAGGGGAATTCATTCACTCTCAGCTTTTTTGGTGCTCTGCTATCTCATTAATGCATAAATAATCTCATTTTAGTTATCCTGATGCTAAAAATCTTTTTAAAAAGCTGCGGTCCCCAGTCTGCCAGATATTTACATTAGAAATATCCCGTCAGAGGAGCTGTGCATGCTTGAAAACATCCAAGCATCCATGATTTCCTCCCCTGTCCCCCGGGTTCCTGTCTCCAGCCTGTGCCTGCGGCTCCATCCCTGCAGGCATCGCTCCCAGCTGTGCCCCAGCTGCTCCAGCCCCAGGGTCTGCCGTGGAGACAACACAGATCTCCTCACCAGCCACTTGGGTGGATATTTACACTTTTTTTATTATTTAAAACCAGCTTTTGAAACTTTACCCTTCTTTTCTGCTCTGCCCTAAGTGTGCTGCTGAAGGTTTCCGTGCAAAACCGCTGCCTTGTGATTTTATTTTTTATTTCCCCGGATTTCCCTTGGTCTTTCAGCAGAATTCTTTTGAGTTAATACCAGCAGATTTTGTGAAGTGGGGGTAAATAGTTCGTGTAAAGTAGGAGTACATGGTTTGCTGATGTTGCTGTTTTCATCCATTGGATAACATCAGTGTATAATTCGTGCTGTAAGAGTATCATTAATTCCATGGAATATGATCCAAACAAATGCAGCACCTGGGGTATAAATCCTTGGGGTTAACCCTCAGCAGAGGCTGGGGGATGTCCTGCAGGTGCAGCCGGGAGCAGAGGCTGGATGAGCACAGCCCAGCAGCCCTGCCTCCAGCTCGGCTCTCATCCCGTGCCTCCTCCTTTGGGCATCCTCAAGTGTCCCTGTGTGGAGGGAGCAGAAAACACAGAAGAAAGTTTCCCTGCATCCTCAGAACAAGCTCCTTGGAAAACCAGAGCTTAGAGATGAGAAATGGCTGTGAAATGACAAATACAAAAAGAATGTAGCTTCCCCCCCTTGGTAGACCCTCTTATCTATCTCCAATATTAGTGGTTCATTCTCTTTTAGTATCCCTAGGCCAGCTTTGAATGTGAAATCCCTCAGGGATTGGTTAGAAAGTAGAATTCCCTTGGTAATTGGTGCAAATTGTAAAACCCTCAGAAGATATAAAACCCCCTGTAAAACAACAGCCGTGGGTATGTGCAGACAGGAAGCCTTCATAGAATAAACCATGGATTTGTGCCTCTCTGCATGTGCTGGTCTCTGTACCCTGCTGGTCTGAGAGCTCCCCACGAGCCCAAATTCCATCTGGGCAAGGCTGGGGACCGTGCTCCATCACTGAGGGCTGCAGGAGCAGCCTCAGGGATCCCAAAGGGATCCCAAAAACCCCAACCAGTGACACCCCTGTGCCTCCTTTCTGTGCTCCCAGTTGTTTTCCAGGACCTGCTTTTAAGCTCAAATCCCCTCTGCAAAGCTCCCCCAGCCCTGGCCAGCCCCTCGTGTGCCTCTTCCCAAAAAATGAGGTCCCCATGATGAGCTCCTGCATTTTCCATCAGGAGAAACCTTCCAAAAATACTTTTTTTATTTTTTTTTTTTCTGAATGATTTCTTGATAGCTGGCAATCTCCTGCATCATTTCTCTTACAGAAATTGTTCTTGCAGGTGTTTTGCTCTGGTAACAGCAGCCCTGGAGCAGGTTTGTCACTATTTCCAGCCCGAGGGCTGCTGTTGGATTTCTTGCTCAGGTCACCTAATTTTTTGTGTGCCCCTGTATTTTCCTGCCTGCCTTTGTGCTTTTTGTTTTTTGTGGTTTTTTTTTTGTTTGTTTGTTTTGTTTTCTGGGGTTTTTTTTGTCTATTCCTTTGGGGTCTGAGAGTCTTTGAGCTTGAACAATGTGACTGATCTGAGCTGGGCTCTAATCCAATGATAAATAGTTAATTTTGGAGGTTTAAGTTGACAGCAAAGCCACCTTGGAGTGTCAGGCTGTGAGACTTTGGTTTCCCTCTCTGATCAGATAAGGAGCAGATATTTCCTGTAAATCCTCCCCCAGTGTTCCAGTCCTACCATTACAGCATTAAGTCAGATACATGACACCCAATTTCACAGTAATTCCTGAGGAAAAAAAAAAAAAAGCACATTATATTTTTTTAATGGGCTTCCCAGGACTTATTTTGTTTCTTCCTGATGAATATAAATTCCAGCGAGTCCATCTGAATTCTGACCTTCAGCTACACAAAGGTCTGGGGGTTCTGAAACAAGAATATGGGCTCTAAAAATGATGTGTTCTCCACATGAATGCTGCCTTCTGTTCCCACGAAATCCCCATGGAGTGCAGGAATAAAACTGCTTTAAGTGCTCCAAAATTCAGCCGTGTGTTTCTTACGAACCACTTACATCTCCCAGAAATATTTTTTTTTTTTTGTGTCAACATGACCTGTGCCAACCTTTTCCTCTCCAAATGGCTTTGTTTGGATTGTGTGCTGCCTGTGGGATCATCGCTTCCCTTGATCTCCTTCTCTTCTGATTGCCAAGTAATGCCAGGCAGGTCCCAGAAACTTTTGCTGATGTGCTCTAGCAGCCTTCCCAAGCAACCTGGCTGAATAAATACCCATTGAATAAGTGGAGAATGCATTCGGATTCTTTGTATTTTGATTTATGTTCTATCTTCCTACCTGTGCATCTCCCAGAGTAATTGCCAGTTTTCACCTCCCACAGAGAGATATAATAGAGCTGAAGAATAAGTGAAATGTGCTCTGTTTCTCTCTCTCTCTCTCTCTCCCTTTTGTAAGGGAGCCTTTCTATTCTCACGCTCATAATTTGCAAACTGAAAATCAGCCCCTCGTTCCCAGCTGGCCTTGCTGGAAGGAGCTCTTTGGATGTTTCCTGTGTGCCCTGTCCTTGTGCCACTGCCAGCACGGGGACACCTGTGCCAGCCCTCTCCCCTGTGTGACATTGGGGTGTCCCAAAGGAGCAGGGACCTGGGAGCCAGGTGTCCCCTGTCCCAGAGCTCATGTCCACTGTCTCAGAGCTGGTGGCCCTTATCCCAGAGCTTCTGTCACCTGTCCCAGAGCTCGTGTCCCCAATCCCAGAGCTGGTGTCCCCTGTCTCAGGACTCTGTCCCCTGTCCCAGATCTCCTGTCCCTTATTTCAGAGCTGGCATTACCTGTCCCAGGGCTCCTGTCCCTTGTCCCAGAGCTCTGTCCCCTGTCCCAGAGCTCATGTCCTTTATCTCAGAACTGGCATCCCCTGTCCCAGAGTTCTGTCCCCTGTCCCAGAGCTAGTGTCCCCTGTCTCAGGACTCCTGTCCCCTATCCAAGAGCTCCTGTCCCCTGCCCCAGAGCTCATATCCCTTATCAGAGCTCCTGTCCCAAGTCCCAGAGCTGGTGTCCCCTATCCCAGAGCTCTTGTCCCTTCTCAGAGTTCTGTCCCCTGTCCCAGAGCTGGCTGCCATGCTCTGCCAGCAGCCACTGTCACTGTCCCTGCCAGCACTCAGCTCTCCCCGATCACCACGCCGTGTCCCCGGGATGGGTGGCAGGGTCCCCTCTGTCACCTGGCAGGGGTGCAGGGTGCTGGCTGCTGTGTGTCACCCCTCAGTGTGCTGGTGAAGCGCTGTGTGAGATCTGGGAGGCTCCTGAGGCGCTGCTGTCACTGCTCTGCAGGGACCTTTGCTTCATCCCAACCACAGTGATGTCACCTGGGTGCTCTCCATCAATTAGTGCAGTCATGCCTCTAACGAGCCATGGCTAATCACACGTGTTTAACCTCCAGGTGACACAGCCCAGCCAGCTGTGTGACCTGCAGGTCCCAGACACGGCAGCGCTGTGTTTTGTAAGCAAAAAAAATGTAGTATTAATGGAGGTTTCCACTTGAGTGGCTCTGTCCGCTGCGCTCAGGTTCCAACCTGGATTTAGCAAACTGCACAAGGACAGCGCTGTGGGTGTGGAATGGTCTGGCTTGAAAGGGACATTAGAACCCACCCAGAGCCACCCCTGCCGTGGCAGGGCCACCTCCCACTGTCCCAGGCTGCTCCAAACCCTGTCCAGCCTGGCTCTCATCTTCCAGCTGAACCCTCCAGGAAATGAAACTTTTCCCTGTGATCCTTCCCTTGCTGCTCACTGGGGGCTCCTCAGCTCCCTCCTTCCCTGTGCTCATGGACGTGGGGTGGGGACTCTCTCACTCACCCCCCTCTCTCTGCTGGGTTAAGTCGGGGTTAGTTTAGACTTTTGAATTTAATCTCAGTTCAGTTCTCTGCAGCATCAAGATCCAGCCTGACCTGTGCACCTTTGATGACCCTTCCAGCTCAGGATATTCTGTGAAAATCCCTTAAGCTCTGGCTGGGAGGAGTGTGGTGGTAAAGCTGTGACACGGGGGAAAAAACATTCACATGCCTGAAAAGAATTTTAAAACTATTGGAGCGTTTGGTTTGGATTTATAAATTACTGATTAAAAAAAAAAAACAAACAAACAAAAAACCAAACAAGAGTGACGTTTATAAGTTTGAAATATCAACTTTTCTCCTACCAAAATGGCATGTTATGTGAGCCCGTGATAATCCTGCACCATTGTGGCTCCCAGCAGGGAAAAAAAAAATACAAAATTACCATTCTGCTTGAAATTCACTCTCTCAACACCCTGAAAATCCTAAAGATCTCACGCTGCTTGAGAGAGAGGTTCCTCCAGACTGTCCAGCCTTTGAGCACTTTCCATTGGATCTTTTCGTGTTTCAAATCTCTGAAGCAATCGCGTGTCATTGTGGGGTGTAAAAACCTCAGGACCAATTAAGACTTCAGTTTCTTCTGGCACCATTTTTAACTTTATCGAGGAAATAATAAAAAAATTAGCTATTTAGGCTACAAAATTGGCCTCTTTTTGCACGATGCAGTTATAGTTTTAATCAGCACATGCCTTAACAACCCTATGAAGAATTCATTATTTCTGCAGCCTCAGCATGGTGTCCTTTCTCCTTCCACTTAGACTACGTTTCTTGCCATTAACAGGATAAAAGTTGGAAAAGTTTAATTATGCGATGGAAAAGAAAGGGTCATAAAGCAGAAAGAAAAAAAAAATAAATCTCAAGTCTTGCAGATTTGTGTTATAAATGGTTGAGGCTGGCCACGATGTTCTGAGGGATTATATGAGAGGACAGGTTGCTGCTCACCTGCATTGTATCACCACATAACTGCCTAATTCGGCATTAATTAAGTATTAAATTATCTGCAGGAGTTTTGGCTTTTAGGTCAGGTGCGTTTAAACCGAATTGTGCCCCCTCATCAGTGGTGACAGCAGGGCTAAAACCAAGCCCTGAGTCAGGATTAGTGGCCACAAAGCCGAGCCTAGGAGCTGCCGTACGCCATCCCAAACCAGCCCAAGAGCCGCAGGATGAGTAATAATAAAACCCATCCTCAGCGCGACAAGAAATAAACATCATTACAAGGTCAGCGCTGCTAAATTGCTGTCCTCGCTGTATTATCAGAAAGTAATGAGAAACACCTTCAGCCTCAAAGAGGAGTCAATGGAAAATGAGCGAGGAGCCACTGCAGACATCCTTTCACTGGTCCGGGCTAACACAAACACCCCCGGGCACGCACAACCTTTATGGAAAGGACAAACACATCCCGCTAATCGGCAAAGCCACCCACTGCTGTTATTTTATCAATAGATGGTAGATTTGCCTTCTGAGCGTCGGCGAAATAATGAAAAAAAAATAAATAAAAAAATCGCGGGCTTTGGAAGGGGTGAAATTGCAGCCAATTCCCGCTGATCGCCGGTAAATGGACAGGGCATGGAGATAAGGGGGCACGACACCAAAAAACGCCACGGGACATCAGGGCGTGGAAATTCCTCTCCCCAGAGCTCATCAGAGCTAAATGTCCTATTGCCAGCAGCGGGGACGGCGTTCCAGGGTGGGAATTACGGGATAATGATGTGGGAAATTGCAGCGAAAGGGGCGTGAGCTGACTGGGAGCATTGTCACCTCCGCTGTCACCCGGTGCCACCTGTAACGCATCGTTTTACCCATGGATATGGAGGGAAAACTCGGGGATTAACTCTCAGCCAGTACAGCATTCCAAGTGTAATCGCTCTAATTTGCAATTGTAAACCTCCCCTTATCAATTAATTTACATTGTACAAAGAGCTATCTGATTATCTTTGTGCGGCGCTGTATTTACGCTGAGATTTGATTGTGAGTAATTAGCACGTAATTGCGGAGCGTTATTTATAGCCAAGAAAGGGGTGCATTTATGTGTAGTTAAAATAATTGCGGTCTTTTGACAGCAAATCTATTGACTTTTCCTCCTTTTGGATGCGTCTAACAGTTCGTCTGGCCAAAATTATTATGGGCAAAGCCGGGACTGCTCGGGATGGGTTTGGTTAACTTTCCTTTTCCATTTAAAAATATTTCCTCTGCCTCCCAGTCCTAGCCTGCCCTTCCTGGAGAGGGGGATTTGTCGCAGGGTTGGGTTTGTGGAGGATAAATCCCGGTGAGCCGGTGACCTCCGTGCCTGGCATGGATGAACGCTCCCCGTGGAGCATCCCTGGCACAAAATATTATCCCATTACAGTAATTCCTGCTCGGGGTGTGCTTTATGAGTGCCATCAAGGGCAATGGGGGCTTTCATGTCCAGCGCTAGTGATGATGATTTTATTCCCCTTGCTGCCATCCTCAGCCCTCCATCACCCCTCTTAGGCTCAGCCTTACAGCCACAGACGCTTCTCAGCCTCCAGACCTTGTCTTTTAAAAAGGAAATCCAGTGTTTTCTGAGTGTTAGCACTGCAGAGCAGCTCTGATTTCCAGATGAGGGGTTCTGTCCTTGCTGGGAAGGGCTGTGATGGAGATGATGCCTTAGGATTTCAGCTTGTATCTTTTCATCTATTTGTAATCCTGTAATTCTTCAGTGTATAACTCCAAACTCCATATCCAGTGCTGGCTGCTGCTCTCCCATTTTGGGAAGACACAACAATTCCTCTCCAGGCTGGGAATCGAGGACACCTCACTGCCTCAGGCCCTGAGAAATGTAAATAAAAGTGAGTTGGGGGCAGCAAACTTGGGGTAAATGACTTCATTACCTGCAGCTGTAATTGGAAGATTAACCCCCAATATGCAAATGGCCCAAATTTATCAAAGTGTGAAAACCCGTGACCTGAAGGCCCTTCAATAAATAGAACAGCTTTTTATTCCCTTAATTCTGTCTGGCCTCTGTTTTTAGGTAGCCCTGGTAAAAGGGCATCAGAGAAGGGAGATGTCTCATGCTGCTCCTTGCTCAAGGCCACTTCATTGTCGTTTGGGGCTCTCTAATCTGAAGATCTGGGAGAATATTTGGGATTCTGAGTAGCACCAGGAAGCTCTCATGGCATAGTCCCTGTCTCCTGTTGGGCTGGAGCTGCCCGGGCTTGGCTTTGCTTCAGCTGAGACCCCTGAGTTTAAGAGGATTTTCTCTCTGATCTAACAGGAGCATCTTTTCACTGCTGCTTCTGCACTCAGCAGCAGAGCCCCAGGCAGGCACTGTCAGATTTGTGGTGATGCCATGGAATCAAAGCCACCTTTCCACTCATTTTTCTTCCTCGTGGAGCATTTCCCTGTCCCAGCACTGCCAGCCAGGTGCTGTGGCAGGATTGAGGAGGGTTGGTGCAGCTGGGCAGGCTTGGGTGAGCTGAGCCTCACCTGCAGCTGGTTAGGTGAACTGGACCCTCACCTGGAGCAGGTTGGGTAAACTGGACCCTCACCTGGAGCAGGTTAGGTGAGCTGGACCCTCACCTGGGGCAGGGGGAGGAGGTGAGGCTGCAGGAGCTCCTTATAGAGGGTGGAAATGCCCAAACCCTGCTGGGCTGAGCTCTGAGGCAGAGCAGAAGGAGCTGCCAGGATCTGGTCCAGCCTTGGTGAGTCAGGGGGAGCTCTCCGGAGGTTCTGGGGGTCTTTAGGGTGTTGAGGGAGGTGGTGGAGTGAGAAATTTGCTTGCAGGGTCTGTGTTTATTTGTGTCTCTGTTTCACTTTATTTTCCCTACCCCAATACCTCCTGTGCTTTACCTCCCTTGATAAAACTGATGTTGTTATGTAAATAATATTTTGGTGTCTTGAAAATGGGGCTCCTATGGGACACCTTTGGGTGCTGTTGCTCCCTGAAAGGTGTCTTTAATTCTCCTGGTTTTCTTGTGGTTGGAAGTAATAAGGTTTATTTTGTATTGAGAACCATCTTGGAGCTGGGTCTGGCTCAGCAGGAGCTGCTTTAGGATTTATTTGCAAACCATGAGCAGCCCATAGTGGTCAGCTGGGTTTTCAAGCTGGTCAGAACCTTGGAGGATATTTTAGTGAACTCCTGCTCAAACTACACAAAATCACAATGAGGTGTTTTCCATAGCTGGGCTGTAGAAGCTGTACAAAAAGAAAATTTACCCCATGCCCTGCAGCTTCACGATATTTTTCACTGGAGACTTTGCTTTATGTGTTGTTCCTGTATCTCCCTTCCTTGGCATTTACTGGTTAATTCCTTCCATTCTATTCCATCTATTTATGTATTTATAGTTATATTTTTAAGGTTTTATTTCCATGCATTTTATTAGGTGTATGAAAAGAACAGTGAAAAGAAAAAGGTGGTGTTTCTCTTTCTTAAATAGCAACTTACTTTACTTTTTATTTTTTTTATTTTACTTGGGCTTTTTCTCTATGAGTTGCTCCATTGCTCAGAGCTCTGGGGATGAGCAGCCAGGAGCTTTTCCCAAAAGAATTCCCTCACACTCCTGCTTGGAGATGGCCCAGCCTAAATCATGAGCAACATCCTTAACGTGGTACAGCAGTGATCAAATTCGAGTTAGCAATGCTTTTATACAGATGTGTAAATAGTCTGTGGGGGAAAAAACTTGGGGTTTGTTCATCAAAACAGGCACAAAATGGTCAGAAATTGAGGAGAGCCCCAGGGTGGTGGCTCTGATTCCCGAGTGTTCCTGAATCCCTGAGCGTTCTCATCCCTGGGATTGTGGCTCAGGCTGAGCTCGCTGTGTGCTGGGGATTTTATGACCTGTGTAAAACATCAGCAGCTGCCTGCTGGATAATTCAGCATTTTGATGGAACGGTGACCCTTTAGGAGCACAGGGAGGGGCAGTGGCTCTGCTGGGCTTGGCTGGGTCCTGGCACCATCCCCTGGTGCTCCACCTTTGAGCACGAGGTTCAGGTAGAACTAAAAGTGAGACGTAAAATAGGTTTGACACCTGATGGGGATTTTAAATTAAATGCTTTTTTTTTTTTTTAGTAAAACTGGCTAAAAGACCCCAAAAGAAAATCAAAAAAGTAGTTTTCTTGCTGAATCCTCAAACTTTTTAGTTTTCAAAAGGAAGAAGCAAAACCAACTTACTTTGTTCAGGAAAAACAAAAACACTTACAAAAATCAACACTTTTATAAATTTTCATTCTCCTTAAGACATTTGTAGAAATATATTGAACTGCCCTGGTTTTATTTTCTCTTGAACAATTTCTAGCCAGCTTTCTTGCAGTAATAGACTTCAGACCTAAAGCCATTCTAGTTTTTTTTTAAGTATTTATTTAGATGTAACAAAGCTATTTGACGAGTTTCTGCTTTTCCTCTAAGCTTCACTTGACCCCAGGCTTTAGTTAAATATGTTATTTACAAGATAAAAGGTGCAAAGGGGGGGGAAAAAAACTTAAATTTTTGACGTTTCCAGTGTCTGAGTGTTTGCCTTGATAGAGCTGAATGTCTCAGCTGGTTTTGTGTGGGATATTTATAAAGATACACACAATATATTTGTACCTGTGAAATGTAAAAAATAGATTTATACCATCTCACAGAGCCCTCATTGCTTTATGAAACAACAAATTTGCTTAAATGCATTCTTGGATAAGGTTCTACTTTCTGTAGTTCCCTTAAACAGCAAAATTCCTATTTCTCAGTAAGAACTAAATTGCAACTTTGTGCTAAAACAGAAGTAGTTTTGAAGTTTGGTTGTTTTAATTTGGATTTTTTTTTTTATTTTTATTTTGAGATCCCTGATGCTTTGCCAGTGTTGGCAGCTGTGTGAGGGGATTTCTTGGCTCCCCTGAGGATCAGATGGGGCTTAGTGAGGTGTCCTGCCCATGGCAGGGGTTGGGATGAGCTGATCCTGGAGCTCCCAGCCCCACTGGGTGTTCCTGGGGTTCCTCCTGCAGCAGCTGCTGCCCACACAACGAGCTTGGCTCAGTCTTTTATCCTCATTTTTTGGACTCTCAGTTGCCAAGTTCCCGTTCTGACCTTTGTGAGCAGGATTTTGGCTGCTCCTGGGTTGTTTTTTTTTTTTTGTGTGTGTGATTCCCAGCCCTCCTCCTTCCCTGTGATCTCAGGGAAGCTTCAGAGAGCATCACCCCAGCAAAATGAGAGCCTTGGAAAAGTCTGGCACCTTTATTGTGTTCTTCCTGCTGAAATTGGTTGAGTTTCAGCATTGGGTACCAAAGGATCAAGGCAGGAGTTCCAGGCACTGGGAACAGAAAAGAGCTGAGCAGCTAAAACCCAAAATCTCCTGGGCTTTTCAAATGGTTTTAAACGATGTTGGGACTAAAACAGTGTGAGAAGTTGGAGTTGTTGAAATGCTGGGGTGGAAGGGACCGTAGGGATCATCCTGGTCCAGGAATGTCCCAGCCTGAGCCCCATGGAAGGGCTGATGTGGAACCCGAGGGTGCCAACACCCCTGGGCTCCTGCAGAACCCAAATTGTCACTGTCCCCATGGCCAAGCCAAAGGGGAAAGTGGTGATCTGATCTCTCTGCTGTGGAGCACAATGAAGGCAAAAAAAAAAAATAGAGTAATTCATATATATATTAGACAAAAAAAAGCATAGGATTTGCCAAAATCCCTTATTATATTTCCTTCTCTTTTCCTCTAATTTTCCCTGCAAATAATCCTGCTTATTCGTGATGCTGCTGCAATAACTGAACTCCTGGAGGGACAGGAGTGGGGAAAAGTTCCCCATCTCAGTTATTGCTTGAGAGCTGTTCTGTTTTGACAGATGTCAGGGCTGGGGAGCTGAGCTTGTGCTGCTTGGTGTGGCAAGGGCTCAGCATCACTGGGATGCAGACTGCTGCCTTGCTGTGCCTCTGAATGTGGGCAGGTTACATTACAACCCAGTTCCTCCCTGATTTTTTTTTTTTTTTTAATTTTTTTTATTTTCCTCTAGTCATAACCTACTGCATCTGAGGGAATAGAAGAATAAAAAAAACTAGAAAAAAAAAATCCCTGTTTCTTTTGAAGAGTGTTGTTTCAGGAGTGGGAATTGAAAAGGTGGTAACTTCCTTCAGGACAAAAAAAAATTGGTGGTATTTCAGTGTTTCTGTGGAAATTCAGGAAGACAATATTAGTTAAATTAGGAGAAATCTGAAGGGAGCAATTTGCTGCTGTCTATGAAGCTCCTCTGATTTTATAGTTAATATTTAGAGCATGCTGTTTGTGTGTGATCAATACACATGGCCCTCACTAAAATATCTTGATTTTAATGAGTATTTTGAAAGTATTTTAGACCCATTGTTCAGGATTTGTCTGGTTTTGTTTTTTTTTTTTTTTTTGTAAAATGATTGTGCATTAAGTAGATGGTGCTAAACTAAATAAATTGATTTTTTTTAATTTTTTTTTTTTATTTTTGGTCTTGACAAGCTTACACTTGTTACACATGGGGGACAGTCCCATCTTCCACCTTGATGGTTTTTTTCAGATGGGCTGGTGGAAATAATAGAGGAAAAAAAAAAACTTCCTCTCTGGGCTTGTTCTTCCTCATAGGTTTTGGGCTTGAGCTCCTCTTTAGTTGCTGTCTGCTGCTCCTAAATAATGAGATTTTTTTGATGTATCAATGCCTTCATTTATAAGCCATAATTCAGAAGGAATTTACCTTAGAGAAGATTGTATTTTATTGCTGGTTTTTTGATATTTGGGGGTATTTTATGAATCCTCTGGAAGAAAAGTTTGACTGAGACACAATTTCCTGCCATGGATTGCTGATTAGTGCTGGAATTGCTGTGCCCAAGAAATCCTGGGTGCTTTTTTGCAGGGAAGGGAAGTTTTATTGTACCTCAGTCACTACTGACATTCTCCTGCTTTTGGGAAGGTTTTTGGGAGGCTTTTGCTGATGCCGTGTCAATTTTATTACACTTACTTGCTTTCCTTTGTGCTCACTGCTTAGAGCAGCTGAATAAGGTAAAAATATTGATTTTTTTTTTTTTTTTTTTTTTTTAATTTTTTTTTGGGGGTAGTTTCATGTATGATTTTCCAGCTTTCAAAATCCTGGATTTTATCACCTTTTCCAGCTGGCTCTTCAAAACCCAAGGTGGCTTTTTTTCCAGTTTTCCTTAGTGGCACCCACAACTTGCTAAATAATTGTCTTAAAAATTGCTAATGCAACAGTCCTGCTTAGTTACAGTTGAGAATTTTTAAGGAGAAGAGGTTTTTCTCAAGTTGGAGCAGAAGTTTTCTTGGTTATCCACTGCTTTTCCAGTGGGACATTTCCTCTCCTGGCTTTTTCCAGGGTTCTCTCCAAGAGCAGGAGCAGAGTTGATGTGGCTCTGCTGGTTTTCAGAGCATTAATAAATAGGAATGTAACAGTTCCCCCAAGATGATGTGTTTAAAAAAAAAAATAAATTAACATTTAAAAAGAAGAACGCTGCTTGTGTTGAGGCACTGTTGGGGTGAGCAGGCAAACCCCCAGGTTTTGTTGAGAACCTGCAAATCTTTGGGACTTTATTTCCAACTTTTTTTCATTTTTTGGTGTTATCAATGTCACTCTCTGCTCATCCAACGTTCATCCATGCTGGTGGAACCATCAAGATACATCTCTTACTCATCCTGTTGCTTTTTTCCACATGAAACAATGGGAGGCAGCACCTGGAAGTGATTTTTTAAAATTTTTAAAATTTTTTTATTTTTTGTGGCTGATGTGGCACCAGGAAACTTCAGACCCCTGTGCATCCTGCCCATGTCTGTGCACTGCCTGACCTACTTGTGCAACTTCTTAGCAATTCTTCCAAGAAACCAACTTGGAAGGCAGTAGACCTTGTGGTTTTTGTTGTTTTTTTTTTTTTTTTTTTGGGGAGAACGTGGTGCTGAGGGAGGATGTGGGCGATCCGAAATGTCTTCGGGTTTGCAAGGACAAGGAACAAATTAAGAAGAAGCAAAACAAACAATTTAATGGTGATGGAGCTGTAGCTCCAGCGAGGAGAGGCTGTGGGCGTACATCCATTTTATCTCCCTGCACAAGATGATTCCTCACCACAGAAGGTCATAAAAATCTCACTGCTGAGTGCTGGGAGATAATTTTGCTAAAAGTTGGAAATGTTTTATTAGCAGTAAATAGTTAAGGCCCTCGTTTACAGCAATCAGGGGACTGTGAGTGCAAACCTTAGCTTGGCAAATAAGCCCCTAATTGTCACCTCAGCTAAAAACCCAATGGTAAAACCTGGGAAATGAACTGTCAGGGCTGCTAATTATTATGTGTTGTGTAATTAATTACTCAACCTGGTTTGTTTTTTTTTTTTTTTTATCCGTGACCTTTCCTGATTGGTTGCAGGTGATTGGAGAGATTTCTGATCACTCACAGTTCTTCCTTCTGGCACTGCAATCCCAGTTAGAAAACATTTCATACAATGGGGTGGTGGGAACAAGGAATGAAGGGGAGCAGGTTTGAATTTATAAGCTCCCATGCCAAGATGTGACATTGGACTCTTCTGGGCTGTGCCATTAGCTGAGACGAGTTCCAGCCCAGCAGAAATGCACAAGTTTTAGGAGATCCCATCGTTTTTTGTTGAGCTGTGGTGGGATTGTCTCAGAGCAGGGGCTGGGGAAGCTCCCACAGCTCAGCTCCCCGAGGACAGGGAGTGAATTCGGGTCTTGTGCAGCTTTAGAGCCGCTACACTGACACCTCATCAGAATGAAGATTATAAACCTGCAGTTTATGGTGACTAAAATGTGATTGCTTCCTTAAAGGGAGCTGGTACAGCCCACCCCCTCCTGCTGTGGAGAATGAAATGAAGATGTTTTATGTTGGTAGGGAAAAGCCACAAGCCCAAAGTGTGACTGCATCAGACTTGTCCCTTTGTGTCAGCAAAGCCTGACAAGTTCAGCAATAACCTCGGGGAAGTTGATGGCTCTATGCAAATGAGAAGAGAATCTCTTAATCAGCAGTTTGGAGAGACAGAGGCATCGCTCAGACAATGCAAACCAATTTAATTTGTGTCATTACTTTGCATTTCAAGTAGGAAGGTGATGAACACATCATCCTCTTCAAGTGCAGCTCCTGGAGTTATCCTGGGCTTTTTCCTCATCTCTGGATTCTCCACCTGAACCTCTGTAAGAAAACACCTTTGGGAGAAGGTCTTTCAAGCAGGTTCTTCTCTGTGCAGTCAGTAAAAATTTTCTTTTTTTTCTTTTGATGGAGCAGGAAAACCTATTTTAAATAGTAGAGACAATTTTAAGGGTTATGCACCTTACAAGTTCAATTTGGGAATCAGCTGGTGAATCCCTTTGACCTGCATGGCTGCATATTAATAATAAATATAGACACCACAATTGTTTGGAGAGCTTGTCAGAGAAATCTCAGTATTCTTTTCATTTGTGAAGCAAATGACAAAGAACAAATGGAATTGTAAAGCCTGAAAATCCAATATAAATTTGTAACGCTCATCCCCACTTGATGAGACCAAATAAGAGTTTGAAATATTTTTTTATTTTGGTTAGAATAAATCACATGAGATCTCTATTCTGGCAGCATTTTGCTTGGAAGTTAAAGCCCTCAGTCCCTGGGAGAGCTGTGCTGGGGATTAGGCTGCTGGAGTCTTTCCTTCAGGAGATAGATGACACTTGCAGAATGATTTTGGCTGACTCACTAAACAGTGTTTAAATGCACAGGAAATGCTTCTGCACATGGAATTTATATTTCAGCTCCAGAAAACTCTGCCTGTTCCTTTGAGCTCCCATAATCAATGCACTGCTGAAATTGGTGAGCAGGAGGAAAACCAGGGATGCTGGGCTGTGGCTGGGAAGTGAAAATTCGGAGTTCACGTGCTCTGGATTTGTTTTGAGAAGCAGCAGAGCTGGGGTGGGCATGGATTTTGTGTGAGGAATGTCCTCTTGGAGCAGGAATAGGGATGGCAACAGAGCAGCTTTCCTGCTGAGGGCTGCTGGAAATGAAGATAAGCAAGAGCAGGTTCAGATGCACTTGATGGTTTATTAACATTTATTAATGAGCCCACAGTCCACAGGATTGTGGTTCTCCTGTTCCTTTTTCCTCATTGAAGAATATTGTATGGAAGGTTTGGAAGCTCATGTTAGAAAACAGGAGCAGGAAAATGTCTTTGCAGTGTCCAGAGGGGTTGAGATGAAGACAAATCTGCAGTCTGAGAGCTCCTGGAGTGTCTAATTTGAGACTGGAGTGAAGCAGAGATGCAAAATCTCATCATTTCATCTTGGTAAAAAGCTGAATTTGGAAGATGGGACAAATCCGTGGTTTGGCAGGTGATGCAAACAGTGCCAGAGGAGGCTGATTCCATAAACCCAAACCCACAACAGAGCCAGGGACAGTGAAAAAGAGAAAAATAATCAGCAAATGAGTTGTTGCCTGCTTGGAGTGACCAAGGGAGAATTTTGGGTTGAGGAATCCCAGCCTGATGCTCAGTAATGTCCCTGTCCTGGGCCAGGTTTGATTTCAGTCCCCAGGGAAACACCATCAGCCCTTCCCTGCAGCCTCATCTCCAGGTGCTCCAGGGAAAGCTGCATTAGGGGGTGGCAGGATCTGTAAATTATGCTGAAAAACTTCCAGGTGGGAAACGCACCTCGGGTTTCTCTGGAATGCTGCTTTCAGCCCTGTCTGCATGAGTTTGTGTCAACAGAAACTCGGAGTGTAATGTATGGATTTCTGCTGGCAGCAGATGAGAGATCAGCACTTCTCCAGGCTCTCATCAGTGCTCCCTCTTGCCAGCTCCCAAAGAACTGCCTCCACAAAAAAAGTGGAATTTTTCTGTGCAAATACACAGTATTACTGTGAAATGAATCCTCTCTATTTTTATTTTCTCTCCTTAAGTCGTTTTTTTTCCCCCCTCTTGAAGGATGTGCTGTTCCTTTACATGAAATGAGGCTTGCACAAAACAGAGTTTCTTTTTAGGTTTTTTTGGAAGTTACAGCTTCAAGAACGACTGCAGTGGTGACTGGGGAGCTGCACTAAAAGAGTGTTGTTGCCTTTTCCTTTGGAGACAACTTCCTCTCTGTGTTCTGAGGGTTTTTTTTTTCAAAGCCTTCTGTTGACAAGGGATGCAGAAAATACTGAACCT
The DNA here is from genome assembly GCF_052056855.1 of Sturnus vulgaris. NCBI lineage: Eukaryota > Metazoa > Chordata > Aves > Passeriformes > Sturnidae > Sturnus > Sturnus vulgaris. The sequence continues at coordinate 2,002,690 of NC_142253.1, read as the reverse complement.
GTTAAATTCAGATTTTAGTGTGCTGTCTTCCATAGTGTCACCTGAGGGAGGGAGCACAGTCTGTGCCCCTCAACCTGTTCCAGGTTGTTTTTCACTTGGGATGAAGGTGTGGGTTTGAATTCTTGGGAAGCTGTAGCCAAACCCTCCAGGCTAGGGGAGGTTTCATTTTTTATTTAGCAAAATTGCTTGGGCACTGCTGATGTTTGGGGGGAATATAATTTAAAAGCTTCAGATTTTCCAGCCTGGAGGTTCAGGTTCAGTGCTGCTGGTGAAGATAATGTACAATTAATTTCATCACCATCTCCAACACAGAATTTTAAAGGTGGGAAAAGCCCTCTGAGAGGAGTCCAAACATTAACCCAGCACTCACCACCTGAGCACTAAATTTTCAGGTTTTTTCAAGAGTATCTTGCCATTCCTGTGGGATGAAATCCTGTGCTGAAAACAGAATATTCTGCATGTGCCTCCTCCCTGGTCTGAGTCAATATCTCTCTGCCAAGGCAGAGCGTTTCAAGAAATTGTCCATAAAAGTGTTCCTGTTGTTGGAACCTGCAATTTCTGAAGGATTGGAGTGGATACAAGCTGCTGGCTTGATCTGCTAAGCAGACAGAATCAGAATTAGAGGTTTTTCACCTGCTCCTTCTGCCCCAAAACGCTGAAATATCCAAAGTGCTGGATGGGCACATGGGAGGTGAGGTTTGTGCTGGAGTGAGCGCCCACCCAACGTGAGCAGCAATGACTTTGTAGTAACTGCATTTGGGGGCCGTGGGGAGGGGGGGAAGAGAAAAACTCAGATTTCATCCAGAGTCTCCCACATAAGTTCCAAAAAAAGCCACCCACACTCGGTGCTGCACTCAGGCGTGACAGGGATGGGGAAACAAAAGCCGGGAGCGTGGTGAGGTGCAGCTCTGGAGGCTGTGTGTGCCAGATGCTCTGTGAGACACCTCCTGTGCCTTGGCTCCTGCCCACGGGGGTTCAGGGGTGCTGGGAGCCTCGTGGGCTCGAATTCTCGCTGTACTGAGGAGATCAGCCTTGGCTAAGCCCAAACTGCAGGGTTTTGTTTTTTTTTTTTTTTTTCCTCTTTGTTTTCAGCTTTGTAAGTGCCTAAAAATACGCAGCGACGTTGGTGTTGGAGCTTTGCTTAACTTGTGCAAGTTGTTCTCCCAAACTTTGCCTGAGTGAAGTGATGAGTTGAACAGTTACAGTAAATAGAGTAATATTTTGATTGGTACAAAACCTTTCGTTTCTTCTCGATGTCTAATTAGTGTAGCTCTGAATGTCAAATATTTACCCGCTCTCCCCAGCGCTGTGCTCACTTTGGTGGGCTCCATCTGGCTCTGCCTGCCTCCAGCCTGTTCCTCATGGAAAAGCTTTCCCAGACCTGGGGCTGCTGCTGGGCTCCCTCCTGTTCCCCTCCAGGTCTCCTGAACTGGGAGGGAGCTGTTCCCTCCAGTAAATCCAGGTGGAAATAGAGCTGAGCTGGTCCATGAGTGGAGCTCTCAGGCTGGGAGATGTCAGTCCTGGCTGGAAGCTGCTGGAGGATGGGAGTGGTGCATCCAAGATAAATGAAGGAAAAATATCCCTTCAGGTACCAGGGGTGCAATTCCCCAGTACAGAATGGGGTGTAGCAGCTTTTGATATCCATAGAATCCCAGAAAGTTTGGAAGGGATTTTAAAATCCCACCCAGTGCCACCCCTGCCATGGCAGGGACACCTCCCACTGTCCCAGGCTGCTCCAGCCTGGCCTTGGGCACTGCCAGGGATCCAGGGGCAGCCACAGCTGCTCTGGGAATTCCATCCCAACCCCTCCCCACCCTCCCAGGGAGGAATTTCTTCTCAATATCTCATTTTCAGGGGCTTCAGTAGCAACCCCATTACAGGAGCAGGGGTGTCCTCTGGTTGTGACTTCCTCATATCAAACTGGAATTCAAGCTACAACCCAGGAAATGGGTGCTTATCTCCAGGCAAAATGTCAGACTTCTTTTTCTGCCTCTCCTATCTGGGATGTGTTGATAGTGTAAAAATAAAAAAAAAAAAAGCTTATATTTCCTTATATTCTATCACTTTTGCTGCATTTCTGGTGCCCACTGAATTCTAGTTTCATAAACATCATCTCCATTTGCCATATGTTCTGTGTGTGACCCATACCCAGCTACCAAACATGTGAAGCTCTAGGTTTAAAGCATGTATTGCATAACTTTGCTGGTTTTTTTGCTATTTCTTCAAATTTTATTAGCATGTGGTTGGGATGATCTAATGGGAAATGGCTCTGCTACAGCCTTTTCTGTGAGATTTAGGTTTGTTGTCAGCTGAGAGCTGCACTGAGTTATCAGTGGAAGAATTTCAGCCTTTAGTGAAGTCAGAGGTGGAAAAAATCAAGGTTTGAGTCATCCCAAGTTGAACCTCATGATAATGTGCAGGGTCTGGGGAATGGAGCAAGGCTGGGGATTTTGGGGAAGAGGACTGATGGATTGGGGGGAACTGAATCAAGCAGTGGAAAAGGTTCTGACCAGGTTACTGCTGCTGCCTTGTGATACTTTGAAAATAGCAAATAAAAGTGATCCAAGACAGTCTCTTTCTCTGCAAAACAAATTAACAATAACAAGAATTCATTTAGTGTCTTAAAATATCAGCATAACCAACGTTCCATTTGAATTTCTTCTTTCAGGTGTTGGAAATTTGACTGAAGGCTACATATCATGCACTGGAGAAGGTAACAATTCTTTAATCCTAATTCTCATGTGTTGCTGTTAACTTCTTTTTATTCTTAACATCGTTGCATTGAATGTCAGAATCTCTTTTGTGTCGTTTGTGCTTTAAAGAATTTGCCCTGGAGTTTCTCTGTGCCCTGACAGGGGCTTTTGATTTCCCTTTTTAAAAGAATATATAGATTTGCATTTAACTTCTTAGGGGTGTGCATGTTGCATTTATGCAATTCTATATTGGAAGGTTTATGGAAAATGTGGAACAGTTTGCCTTCAGCTGTTATTGTAAATGGACAATTGTAAGCTATATCTATTTAACAGAATGTATGGAAGCTATAGAATTAATCTTTTGCAGAAGGATATTGATATCTTGTTATCAATAATGTTTCAGGGTTTTTTTTTTTTCCTGGTTAGGCTCTTACTGTTCTTGTCAAGAGATTTTCAAAATTGGTGTTTAATTAATCATTGAATGTTTGACTCTGCAATTGAATTAGTCAAAAAAAACCTGTGGTGTTCCTGAAACTCAAATTTTCTTAATGGCCTCTCAGTTTGAATGTCAAAGGGAATCAATCTTGTTAGTGGAGAGGTAGGTTTTGTTCTATAGAACCTGAAATTATCTTGAGGGGTTTTTTTTTTTTTCTAACATGCTTTTAAGTCTGAATTATGTTGTTTCTAAAGAAGAACAAGATGTTTTCAGAGCTCGCCATTATTTGAAAATAAATGTTATCTTAGTTTTAGATGTTATTATTGTATCTGTTCTGAGAGACTACAGATGGTTTCTGACAAAAATATTTAATTTCTTAATTCTTGGGAGTTTTTTCCTTGGTCCTGGGTGTTGTTCACAATGAAAACTGAAGATGGAGATCAAGTAAATATTGTCATTTGGCCTGGCCCTTTTGGAGTGTTCTCTCTTGGTGTGAGGTTTTCAAAGACAGCCTGATAAATCCTGTGATAGATCACTTTCTAGTCTTTCTAGTGGTCTGAAAGGAAAAGCTTATTTCTTAATATAAAAGATAACTTTGAATAATGGACTCCTCATCCCTTTGGACAGTACTCCTAAATTAGCCTCGGAGCTCCTTCTCAGGTGAAATCTCATTTTCAGGTTCCCCACAGTAAAAAAGGAGAGGCTGATCCCCATTTCACGTGGGAAGTGTTTTCAATCTGCTGATGAAAAGTACTTCTGAAGAGTTAGGCAACCTTGATTAATTGAGCCTGAATAAGAAGTGCAGGATCAAATCTCAGGATATTATTTTTAGGCTGCAGCCTTGTGTTCTGCATTCCAAATCCTTAAATGCCAGTTTGATAGGAAGTGTGGAGGACTGGAGCAGACAGTTCTGGGCACGCTGGTAATGGTTTGCAAATGCTGACACCACCCAGACAGGAGGATGGAAATTGCTTTCTGTTTACAGAGCCCTGAACTCTTGGGTAAACACTCCTCATTAGTGAGGATGTGACTGGAATTTGGGTTAAATGCTTTCATTCTGGTGATGCTTTAGGGTTTCAGCTTTTATATTTTTCATCTATTTGTAATCCTGTAATTCTTCAGTGTGTAACTCCAAACTCCATATCCAGTGCTGGCTGCTGCTCTCCCATTTTGGGCAGACACAACAATTCCTCTCCAGGCTGGCAATCAAGGACACCTCACTGCCTCAGGCCCTGAGAAATGTAAATAAAAGTGAGTTGAGGGGAGCAAACTTGGGGTAAATGACTTCATTACCTGGAGCTGTAATTGGAAGATTAATCCCCAAAATGCAAATGGCCCAAATTTACAAAAGATCCAATTTGGGTGCAGCCCCTGGGGGGCTTTGTCTGCCCTAAATGTACCTGAAGGTCCTTCAATAACTAGAACAGCTTTTTATTCCCTTAATTCTGTCTGGTTTTAGGTAGTCCCAAAAGGCATCAGTGGCATTGGGAGCAAAGGGATATTGGAGATAAAAGCTGGTTTGGGGAAGCACTTGGTGAATTGTGAGCCATTAAAAGGTCAGGGGTGCCCTGTGGGGTGTTGAGCTCTGGGAATGGCACCACAAGGCAGAATTGGGAACTTGGGAGTGGGAACAGGAATGTCACCCAAGCTGCTGAGTTCTCCTAAAAAGTGAACTTTGTGTGCCCAAAGTCTGCCCTGGTGGCAGCCAGCTTTGGGCTCCAGTGTGGGGCTCTGCAAGGGCAAGCACTGAGTGTTTTTTAGGGAAAAGTTGGTCACACCCTCTGCTGTACTTGACAAAATGGCACATTTGGGCATGCAGATTCAGCTTTTATACATATTTCATCTCTGGGGGAGGCAGGAGTTTCTCTCTCACGATCCTCAGCAGCATGTGGGACTTTGCTGAGTCAAAGCCAGGCCCTGAGGAAGCCAAGTCTGGGCTTTTGCTTCTGGTCTTGTGGCTCAAAACTGGCTGTGTTTGACCAAAGTGACTCCAGGAGTAGGGATTTGAAAAGAAACATTTGTGTGTTGTAGTGGTATAATTACACAATTCTGCTTGATCACCTGTCAAGCTAATTAAAACAGTGACAGGCCAGCAGTCCTCTTAGAGTTTGTAGCATCTGTGCTTTGTATTCCACAACCAGGCTCAGAGTGTAGTTTTTAATTAGAATTATTACCAGCAGACAATGCACAGTTGTGCTGGTGAAATGTCCTGAAACTGAATGTGCTGGGCAAGAGCCCTGGAAAAGGAGATTGTGATGAGCAGAGTCTGAAAAGCAGCTGGTTTTAGGGCATGGTTTGACAAGATTAGGACTGGTTTTATCCACTGGCAGCTTCCCCTTTGCCTGGTGTGGGACTGTTTGTGTCTGGCAGCTCTTGGCTCAGCTGGAAGTGCTGGGGTCAGTGTGTGACAGGATTATTTGGATGGACACTGAAGTGCCTCCAACATGCAGCTTTTGGATCCCTCCTTCAAATCCAAGAGTTGTCTGTGATCTCCAGGCATCTTCTGCTCCCCAGGATCCCCAATTGTCCTTCCCTGGCTCCTCGTTGTCAGCTGTGTCCTCCCACTCTTTGTTTAATCCTCTGGAAATCTGCTCTGTCCTTTCTTTCCTTCTTTATTGTCTCCCATCCTGATTCCCTTCTCCTGCTCTTCCCCTTCTGTGCCTCTCTGCCATCCCTTGCCTTGGCTGCTTCCTTCTCCCCCCCCCTTATCACCTGGGCTCCTTGTGCCACCCAAAAATCCCCCCAAAATTAAAACTCTGTTCTAAAGTATTTTGCTAAACTGAGTCACCAAAACTGCCACTTTATACTGGATTAAGTTGTGTTTTTTTTAGAGGATGAGCTGGGAGGGAACATCCTGACTTTGCAGCAGAGTGAAATGGCAGCTTTTTGATAGAACCCTGATTGTAATTAATTATTGCAGGGTCTGCATTTTGCTTGAAATTTGGAGTATTTGGGTTTGGTGGTTTTGCTTTTTAAACTTGAGTAATATTTAAGATGGAGTCTTCATGACTTGACTTTTCAGCCTAAGATCATGATAAATGCCTGAACAGAACTTAGGATAAAGTTGTGTTCAGTCACAGGTGCCTGGCCAGATCTTTTCTTTGCAAAGAGATTTTTGGAAGAGCAGGTAATTACCAGGTGATAGCTCAAGGGATGTGCTTCATTCCAACATTTCAGAGTATTTCCTTTCAGAATATGTGTGAGATGTGTTGTCTGTGCTCCCCGAGTGGGGAATATGGGGCTGAAATGACACCAAGGAATGTCTGGGAAGGCAGCAATGCTGTTAATTCAGAAATGTGACACAAGGCACAAAGCAAGTCTGCCCTTCTGCACTTGTTTGATATTATAAAAGAGATTGTTGTGGCCTTACAAGAAGGTTAAGATGTCGTGAAGTTTAATATACTCTGGAAATAGTCCTGTTAAAGGCACTGCAGCTCGTGATTGATGAGGCAGGTTATGATGGGAGCTCTCAGTCTTGTGTTTGTGTGTGCAAATTGCCATTTCCCAGCCTTCTCAAGGTTGCTAACTTTATCTTGTGGTGCAGCCCATATTTAAGGATTTCATGTTGAATTAGCCTTTGATTAAGGGCAAAGGAGCTTTGATGATAAAATGCCACTACCAGTGGTTCTGTGGACTGGCTTGGAATAACTTATCAATCACTCCATGACTGAGAACACGTTGTGGACATGAGGGTCACCCTTTGAGGATTAATTTTTCTGAGCTAAACAGCTCATGGCTGTTGGATGATTATGGTCAGAAGCAATTATGGTGTTTTTAAACTGTTCATTACTACAATAAAGAGTCACTAGACTGAGTTTTAAGCCTCTGCCTAAATAGCTGGGTCAAGATGTGTCAGCCTGGGTTCCAAGGTGTTATTGAATGATAGGAGTTGCTGGGAGTTCTGGCACAGGTGGGTGCTGGCAGTTTGTTTTCCCTATTTTTTTCTTTTTCTTTTTTTTGCTCCTGTTAATTGTATTTCTGCTCCTTTTAGGTGAGTAACTCAAACAGCCAGCTGGCAGTTCTGTGGAGTCCCCTGTAAATAGCAAACACCTATTTTCCACATATTCTGAAGAGCATTTCACAGCTGGTTTAGGTTCCAGCAGTCACTGCCTATTTCTGATCCTCTGGGCTCCAGGTTTCCATTTTTGTCTCCTTTTTTTTTTAATTCCTGCAACGCTGTCATCAGCTGAGCTGAAGGATGGAATGGACCAGTACAGTGTGAGGACTCATGATGCTTCCTATGGCTGGAAAAGTGGTGCAGCCTGAAAACCAAAGCATGTCTGAGATAAATTCCTATTTAATAAAAAAAAAAAAAAAAGAGCCCCAAACACCAGCACTGTGGGTAGCTGCTGTCATGAGCACTGCTTGAAAGGGATGAGAAGCTGTCTTATGGAGGGATTAGTGCAGTGAGGAATAAACTGCTGAATCACTGGGAGCAAGGAGGAAATAGAGGCTGGAGAGGCTCTTGGAGAAAAAAAAAATAAAATAAAATGGCTGCTGGAATTCAATTAAAATCACAGTAGGATTTTCAGCTGGAGATGGAACATCCGTCATCCGTGGTGGCTGCTGCCTCGAGGGGTGCTTAAGTGAGTGTAGAGCTCCTGAGAAATGCTGGAGAGGCAGAGCTGCAGTGAGGAGAGTCCCCATTTCCTCCCAGAGCGAGGTGCTTTCCCCAGCACACCTCGGGGTTTGGATTGCTGCTCACTCCTCGGGCACTGACACTTTCCATAGATTATCTGAGGCCACCGTTGAGTTTATCCTGTGGGAATGCTGCTTGGCTGAGGGGCTTCAGACCAGTTGGGGTTTTTTTATTGCAATTATTTGGATGATTTAATCATTTTAGTTATTGAAGGATGTGCTCGTGAGTGGTTTGAACAGCTTCCACACCATCATCATTGGTGGTGCAAATCCAAGAAAAGCCCAAAACTCCCCTAAAAGCAGCTCTGTACTCAGGTGGAGGACACAAAATCAGCTGGGAGATGGCTGAGTTTTAGTCAGGTGAAATTCCCCTATTTCACTTGGTTTTCAGTGAGTGTTTCTCACTGCAGGTGGGACAGGCTGTGGCTCTGGCCATTACTGGAATGGCTTCTTTGCTATCAAATCTTCTGTTAATCATTTGAAATGCCTTCAATGTGCCCTCAGCGATTTCAAATAGCATCAATTAACATTTAGGAAATTAATTTCCGACTCCTGGAATATTAAACATTTACTTTACAGATGGAAATGAGGTGTACTGACTGTGCATCTCTCGTGCCCCTTTTAACCCACATCCTCATGAGGCAAAGAAATGCAAAATTGGCAACCACAAAGGTGTGGTTTGGTGCTGGAATTGTGGCACGTGGAATTATTGCTGCCAGCTTTGATGCTGCACCAGTGGCATTAAATTCTTGGCTCAGATTCAAGGCCAGGTTGGAGAACCTGGGATAGTGGAAGGAGTCAGGGATGGAACTGGATGAGCTTTAAGGTCCCTTCCAATCCAAACCAGTCTGGGATTCTGAGATACTGAGAAATGTGGCTAAAAATTAGGAAACCATGAACTAAAGCCACATCTGGAGGAAACACCTTATCCTGCCTCGTGGTTCACTGTGGCACACTTTGATTTTACTCCTCCTTTTAAAAAGATTTGATACCTCAAAATAAACAACTCAAAGGTTCTTCAGGAAATCTATGATGTGGATCATTAACCTTTGCTTTGCAGTTTAAATATTCAGTCTAATCTTAGCTACAACTGATTTTTGTCACCCTTTTAATTATCAATAAAAATGTTATCGATGTGATTCTGCATAAAGGTGTTGGAGTGTGAGTCACTCATGAAAAGTTTCCCTGGTTTCTCTCTTTAGGTTGGTCTTGGGTGAAAATTTGCATCTCTTGTCCCCCTGGAAGTGTTTGGCAAATGGATTTATTGCTTCAGAGGATCCATCTGCCAACTGAAGGGAGGAGAAATATTCCTTAGGGTTAATTCTGAACTTTTTTTCTTTGAATTCTGTGTCTTAGTTTCTCAGGATTAGAGTTTTCCTTATTGAGAAGGAAAATAAGATTTGTTTCATTCATTCAAAGTGATCATTGCTCCTGTTTATACCATTGTAAGAACATCATCTTTAGCTCCTTACTTGCAAATACAGATTTTGTTTGATTTCTCTTAATGCTCTTTTTAAATGATTAATCTGCCTATAGCATGTTGCAAATTCTGATGGTTCTTACTGAATTTGGAAGAGATCTGTAGAGGTGAAATAGTGCAAGTACCCCGCTCAAAGTTTTCTAGTAAAATGTTATTTTAGGATTTATTGAGTGGCAGCTGTCCCCAATACACCATGTGGCACAGAGAAGGAATATGACTCACTTTTTGTCTCCAGTCTGTAATTCCTTCTGCTCTTTTCTCATCACTTCAGCTCCCTTGCCACTTCTACATCTTTCAGGAGTTATCACTTCAGTCTCACAGCCACTATTTTCATTCCTCTTCACACCCAGCAACTCCTGGCCATCAGTTCCTCGCTGTGTCCCTGTTCCTATTAGATCTGTGTTTTCCTTTGTGCTGCTGCCTCACTGCCAGCTGTGAGCATGCAGAGCTGTGGTGCTTGTCCCTGCCTGTAATCCGTGTATTTCCAGACTCTAACTGCCCACTGTTGGAATTTCCAGACCGTGGAGCCATACAGGCACTAAACTGCATTTCATGCACTGCTGAAGTTAATGGGAATTTGGATCAGCTTTTTGGTGCCCTACTTCAAAGCAGTTCAAAGATCCCTTCTTTCCTCATTTTCCTCTTAATCTTCGTTCCTCTCATTCCACAAGAATTATCACAATTCCACTGTATCACCAGCTTTGATACAGGAGATCTTATCTTCAGCACAGTCCTTGAAGTCTTTTTTTCTTCCACGGGAAGCAGACGGGGAGGAAAAAAAAAAAGTTTTCATGCTGAACAGATGTGTCCTGATTTTCTTTGTTTTTATTTTGGTTTTGCCACAGTCTGTTATCCTAGAATTAAAACACCTTGTCAGAGGATGATGATTAGAGCTACCTCTGGTTTTTTTTACCCCTTTAAAATGTTACTGGAGCATCTCTTTCACTTTTTCTTGGCGATTTCTTTGGAAGCACTGAAGCTGCAGTGGGTTGTGCTTCGTTACACCCCTGCAACTTGAGCCCCCGCTGTTGACAATCTCATATTGGTAATTCCTTTTGATACAGCTACAGGAATATATTGTTCATCATTTCTTTTTATGCATCAAGATCCTAAACTGTTTGATCTTCAGCTTTGCAGCTTTCCAAATGCCTTGAGTGTGTTTGGGACTGCCCTGCTCTGATGTCAGTAGGTGGAAGATTGGTCAATTAGGGAGAAATTTTTCTTTGTGAGGATGGCAGAGAGGAAATGTGGCTGCCCCTGGATCCCTGGCCAGGTTGGACATTGGGGCTTATCCCACCTAGGACAGGGGAAGGTGTCCCAATGGCAGGGGTGGCACTGGATGGGATTTGAGGTCCCTTCCAACCCAAACCTTTGTGCAGGTGCTGTTACCTGGTTACATTCCACCTGCTGGGTTTCAATTAATTGTTTTAGTCTGAACTCTTTATTTCAAACCAAGGTGTAAGGGGTTTATTTCAGAGGCTCTCTGCCCATATTTGGGTTCTGAGATGTGAACCTGGGCTCTCTGAGCCCCCAGCAGCTCAGGGCTGTGTGGCAGCATCACCACCAACCTCAGGCAGGAGCTGAGCTGGTTCTCTCACCGAGAGCTCTCAGCTCTGGGCTTTGCTGTGGTTTGGAGCTGAGCTGGGCTCAGCTGGGCTCAGCCTGGCTCTGTGTGCAGTCCCAGCTCATCGTGGCTCTCAGACCCAACGTGGGGCTCGCTGCCTTTGGGCTTTTCTCAGGAATCTCCCTGGGAGCTCCTCTCAGCTCTGCTGCATTTCCAGCTCTGTCTTTACTGCTTCCTGCAACTTGCTGAAATCACAAATTGTCTTTGCTGCTTCTGCTGGCTCTGGCCAGGGACCTGCACTTTGGGTTTGCTTCTGAGACCTTTCCCCACCTCACACCCTCTGTTACCATCTGCATTTTAGAGAACGGTAATACACTGAGTATTTTTATAACCCTTTATACCATATTTTCAACTTGGTTAATTGCACTAAAGTTGGCCTTCTGCAGTAACACAAAGTGCTTGCAGTCTTTTTTTTTCTTCTGTTCCAGCCTGCAGCAGGAAAAATCACCACTTTGCAGATGACTTTCATTTTCCTTCCTAAGCCATTTTTGTGTAATTCCGCATTCCGATGCGCTCTCGCCACTAAAGCTCTTTATGCTGTGGTGTATTTTTAACTAATGATGTGTCACTGTACCAGCTTGGATTTTCTTGTATCTATTCTGTAAACAACTAAAGTTCCTTTTGAGGGGGAGGAGGAGGAGAAGAAACAGTGCCAGAGAGTTACAAGTCGTGTTCGTCTTCATGCAAGCAAAAGAGATCAGACTGGCCTAGGACCAAATTAATTAAATGTTCCATTTAGTGGAAGATGTCAGTGAGGAATAGATAATTCTTCCCATCTGAAGTGCTTGGCTGGTGGAGAGGAGCAGCTCTGTGTGAGCAAGAGGCCTCTGAATGTTACACAAATGTCAGAGCAGGAGGAAAAGTTCTAAGGCTGAGCCTTTGCTGGGGAATTTTATCTCCTGGCCGGGTTTTCAGCTCTGACTTTGCCATTAGGAGGGGCAGCAGCAGGAGGATTTGGGGATGGCAGGAGCCAAAAGGACCAGAGCATCAAAGGATGCTCAGAGGAGTTATTCCTGTTAGAGGATTGCCAGGTCCAGGAGGGATGGGAGAACATGTGGATTCAGAGGATAAATGGACAGAGGAGCTGGTCTATTTATATTTCATGAACTGCTAATTTGAGAAGAGTAAACCCTCTGGGATTAAAGGCACTTGGTCAAAGTAAAACAAGGAGGATTTTTTTTTATTCTTAGCCAAGTGTAGGAGGAGGCTGCAGTGCTCTCCTGTCTATAATTTTCTGTCATAATTGAATATAGCTGTAGTTTCTGAAACTTTATATATCCATAAAATCAGTTACCTGGAATATGTCTGTTCAATTGCAGTGCTGTAATCTCACATGCTGTGCAGCAGGTAACTTTAATAACCATTTCCTGATGTAATACTGCCCTCTGCTTAAAGAATGCCAAACTTCATTGCAGAGATGTACACTTAAACCAAAACATACCTGACCAAAAATATGTGTGGTTTTTATCCAGGATTTTGCATCATTTGGGGCTGGAAGGGATTTGTGGGATGTGAAATATGAACGTTCACTGGATCAGCTCTGTTGTAGGTGGATCATTTTTACATCGTTTCTGGTTGTATAGGGTTCTCATTAGAGCTATAAAAATAATGTGGGTTTTTTTTTTTTTTGGGTCATTTTGCTGTAAAATGTTCATATGAATTTAACTTACTAAGTCTCAAATAGAGGTTGTTCAGTAAAGGAGTTAAACTAATTTAGGTATCCACAGCAATCAGAATGGCTCTTTTTGATTAATCTGCTTGAAATAAATGCCTGAAAGGTGAAAAATGATTTGCTTGTCATGTGAAGTGACTTAGTGCACTTCATCCTGCCACTGTACATCAGCCATGGCTTTGCTCACAGCCCCTGTAAGCATATTTCCTGTGGGACAGCAGTATCTGAAATTACTCTTCTCACAGAGGATGCAGGGAAGCAATTCCCCATTTCACTTGATTTCTTTATCAGTTTATGGTCCACTTCACAGACAAAAGCTGGTTTACACTGATCTTAGTTATCTACACAGCATTTCTTTATGTCAATATTTTGGTTGAGATTTAACTTTGCAAACCTGGGCACAGTTAAACCTTCCCAGGATTTGACCACCTTGACGTGGTCCCTGGTGCTTTCTGTGATGCTCTCAGCACCCGAGGCAGCCAAAACTTGACAAAATAAATACATGGGAGATGCCTCAAGAAGGTTATAAATGCAGAGAGAGGGGTTGAAGCAGAATCACCAGAGCATGGAGATGTCTGGCAGGGTTTCTGCTTCCCAACATGAGTGAGAAATATCAAAGGCACAAACGTCAGCAGCACTTTTGGGTTGTTTTTTTTTTTTTTTTCCCAGCTCACCACGTCACTCTCAGCTCCCTCGGTGGAGCCTCAGCTTGTGAGCACTCAGGCATGGCTCAGCCTTAACCAAGGACTGAAACCAGCTGGGCTGGGGGAGGTTGAAATATTAACAAGAGAATAATCAAGGTATTGAGTCCCTGACAGGTGTCTGATAGCAGGTTATCACCTCCTGCCCACAGAGGGGAAGGGGCTGCTCTGAGCAGGAGGGGAGGGTGAGATCTCAGAGCCTCATCACGTGGGAGAGATTTAAATGGGATTTTGGGAACAAATTGGATATTGGAAGAATATCCAAATTGGATGTTGGGAAGAAATTCTTCCCTGTGAGAGTGGGGAGGGGCTGGAATGGAATTGCCAGAGAAGCTGTGACTGCCCCTGGATCCCTGGAAGTGCCCAGGGCCAGGTTGGACATTGAGGTTTGGAGCAGCCTGGAATGGTGGAAGGTGTCCCTGCCGATTCAGAATTCCTTTCTCAGAGCCTGGAGTTGGTGACACAAAGTGACAGAGTCACAGCTTGGTATTCTATAGAACTATTAGATGTGATCTGTTCTGCTTTATTAAGGAAATCTGTTTGGCATTCTGGTACAGGGGAACTAATTGGGTCCATAGTGAGTGCATAAATTAGGGCTGCCTTATGCAGCACCACTAATTTATGCACATGGAGGTTTGAAAATGTTCTAGACATCTTGAGAAGAGTTGTGTGGTTTTGGTAAGTTAAATTGCAAAATAACTCAAGAATGTACATTTATAGGAATCTTCTTCCCAGAGGATTCCATGCAATTGTACTGTAAGTAAAATACTGAGGAATATATGAAGTATTTAAGGTCAAGAGTGTTTCAAGCTCTCATCTATCAGACATGACTGGATAATTCACAGTTTGTAATTATTGGGCTAATTTAGCGTGATTTCCTTATAATGGAATGTGCAAGGATTAATATCTTGTATTTCCAAAAGGAATTGGTGAACATTTGTCTCCATAAAGATACAAAAGAAAGCAGTGAGATGTGAAAAGGTGCAGGGGCAAGTGTGATGTCCTGTCCTGTGGAATCTGAGAGTACCAAGTGCATGAGGACAGCTGCTAATGGAGCCTGGGACCTAAAGGTTGTTGCTTTCTTTATTTCCATTTAAGTGATACCAGCCAAGCGAGATGCAAAGACTGCCAGCTTTGCAGTCTCAGTGGGATTTATTTGGGGTGCCCCAACTCCTCGTGTTTGATGCCTTTTTTTTTTCTGTCTGGATGCAGAGTTGTAGCTGGATTTGGAGCTTCCACACCAAGTTTCAGTGGCTGCCTCCAAGGCATGATGCTGTTCTCTAGTCTGATTTCAGCTGGGGAATTAATGCTTCCATCATCTACGAGCGCTCTTTTTTCCAAAAGATAGTTTAGGCTTCCAGAGGTGTTCTCAATATATAATAACAGTGTGTCTAGAATACACCCTTTAATTAAAACAAAGGAGCTTGAGAAGAATGAAATAAATCCACCTCTGAAATGAGTAAGTGCTCACAAGGCCTCCATTTAATCAATAGCGGTGTCGGCAGTGATTGCGAAAGCGCGAGCGCGGCGTTTTAATCAGGGATGTTTTTCCTGGCACGGGGGTGGAAAATACACTGATTAATTAATTTCTATTCCTGGAACGAGCCAGCCTCCCAGCAGAGCTAACCTGAGCAGCTTGGTGACAGGGCAGGACGCACTGAAAACGTAAAAATGTGGAAATGTAAGAGGTCCCTGAGTTGATGTTGTCAGAACCCGTGGCCGGAGCTGATTAACGAGTCCAAAAGAACAAATGGCAAAATTTGAGTGCTGGGAGAAGCTGGTGCTGCTTTTGATGTCAAGGGTTTATTGAACTTCTCTTTTTTTGCCTGGCTGGGAGCTATTTTGTGACTTTTCTGAGGAGTGGTTTTGATGTTGGGGCTGGTTTTAGTCGGAGTTTTGCTGTTTGATTTTTTTGGCTCTGCAGCCTGTCCTTGCTCAGCACAGGATCCTGGTTTGCTGTGCCCACAGGAGATGGGAAAGGTAACCAGCTTCCTTCTAGGAGCTATTGATGCACTAGTTGCATATAATTAGGGATGTTAACAAGGGCATTATTGTGCTAATTATTATGCCTAATTACAGGGAAAAAAACTAGAAAATTTCATGGCCACTTTCTGCTAGACAGAACTTAGAAGCTTTCCAGAGACTAAATACATTAATTAATCTACTGTGCTTGTTTAAATAGAAGAATGTACTAAAATATTTTCTGTTTCTTGGGGGGAAAAAAAGGAGAAATAAGAGTAAGCGACCTTTCTGGAGAAGCAACCTATTTAAATAAGTAAAACTAAATAAATATAATCAGAGAAATGCTGTTTTTAATGATCCACTTGATGAAACAGCCCAGCAAAAGCTGCTGTAGGAGAAGAGGATATAAATTGGAATGTGGGGAAGAAGAATGAAGAGGGGGAGAGGAGACAGAAGGATTTTGTATTGGCTTTGATGGCCAAAGTGGCTGATTGTGGAACTCTGGGGTATAAAAGTGTGGGCTGGGAAGGACTCAGAAACTGCTCTGTGCCATCTGGAATGTCCCATGGAGAAATTCCTCTGGCACTTTGTGGCCAATTCCAGAGTGGCAGGGCTGAAACGCTCAGCAGGAATTTGGGAGAGGGGGATGATGCCTAAGGAGCATCCCCCAGGGTCTGGGCAGGGTTAAAACCTGTGAGCAGCCCCTGCAGTCCCATCCCAATTTTTCTCACTGCTCAAACTCCACGGGATTGGATGGATTGACACAAAGTCCCACTGCTGAAGTGTCTGAAAGTTCCTAAAAATCTCCCCAAAGCAGCCCAGGGCTTTGTTGGAGCCAGTAAAAGCTGTGCTGACGTTCAGTGCTGAGGGGTTTGGGTGGTGCATGGGCATAAATGCTTTTATTGGACAGCTGCAATTTGCCCTTTATTCATTAAAAGCCAGGGATGGATGTTGTGATCCACTGAGGATGGCAGGAACTGTGAAGAGCTTCCATTGTGGGATCTGGTTATTGCCAACTGTAACTCCACTTCCCTTTATTGCTGCTCTGGAAGTTGCCAGGTTCATGACTTTGTCATGCTGTGAATCAAGACAGGCTTTAAGAGGACAAGAACTCCTTAATTTTCTTTTTCTCCGAGTTTATTTGCACAAGAGGGTAAGAATTCCAGCCTGTCTGTATTATTTGAAGGAGTTAGAACAGTTGGATCATTTATTTGATGGGAACTTCGAGCAGTGTCATTGAAGTAAGAACAATTTGTACTTCAGAGAGCTCCTCTGGGTAGAACTTCACCCATTTTCCACCCTTTTCAGCCCTGCCACAATTGCTGTTTTCCAAGAGATCAGAGTGCAGTGTATTGCAGGGAAATCATCGAGTCAAGAAGATCTTGTGCACCAACCACCTCCAAAGCTGAGCACTCCAATCAGTTCACTCAAATATTCATTAGGAGAGCAAACCCCTGCTGATTGTAATGAGAATTTTGTCTGCAGAAAGCTTTTGTGACTTGGTCTCGAGTAGGTGCTTTAGACTTCTGAAGAGTCTTTCAGAATCTTGGCTTTAAGATAATCTTTCCTACAAATAATGCAAATTGCTCTAAAAACCTCCTTCCAAATTGTTGGTATTTTTCCAGCAAGTCAAATGGACTTTTGGACCAAGGCAGGAAATTTTAGTTTAAGAGGTTTTTGGATTTTTTTTTTTTTTTAGGATAAATACATTTTTGTGTGCTTGCAGCTGTACTGCATAAATAGTCTTTGAATCATGCAGGATTAATTAGGACAGCAATGTTCTGACTAAATTAATTGGATCATCTAAAAATTTACCCCTTTTTCTTGAAAGCCATTCCAAAAAAGTAGAGTTTGCAGAATATTTAATTCAGTCTGGAGGCAAAACGTGACACAGAGAGAGGGGAGGCTGCAGTGAGCACTTTCTTGTTTGACTGCCTTAGAAAAGCTGTCACTTAAAAGGCTCAGAAGCTGCCAAGAAAAGTTTGTGGAATCTCCAGTCTCACTTTTTTTTTTTTGTCTCAAAAAGGGCTTTGAATAATAAACCTTAACTTTTTGTGGCAGTGACATTTTTGTGGCTGTGACATTTCCTGGGAGTTCTTTGGGAACGAATCTCCCCTTCCAGCAGCCCCAAGGGATGGGTGAGCACCCAGGGACAAGAGCAAAGGCTAATGATGCAAATCATAATTAAAGCTAATTAGAGAGCAGGGCTGCAGATGGAGTGAGGAAGGGAAGCTAAAAACTTTTGGGAATAGTGTGTAACTCAAAATCCCAACAAGGGAAGGGGCAGAAGTGACCCCTGGAGCTCCCACCCCCACTTCTCTGTGGGACAGTGGGGAAATGTTTCTAAAAATAATAATAATTAAAAGAATTATTAAAGAATTATGTGCTGGTTGTGATAAGAAGTGTGGGAATGGTGGTCATTGTCCATCTCAGCAATCTCCATTTTACCTTGGAAAAAAAGATGTTTGGCACTGCCAGGATGCTTCTGTGTCTTGCAAGGTTTTGAAAGGAAGTTTTCAATCCTGAACAGAAATAATAAAATTTCTGGAATAATAAAATTCTTACATATGAGATGTGTCTTGCCTACTGGGAATAGTTTTGGGCTCCCCAGGACTGGATATTTCCCCTGGCTGATAATTTGGGGCTGTGTTCATGGACTGGAGCCTTGCTGAAAGCAGCAAAATTCCAAGTGGCCTCATTATAATATTTGTTTTGCAAGTTAAAATGGGATATTTTGAGTTTTATTTTGGCTTTGGAAAAGCTCAGTGCCTGCTAAAACTCCTGGCGTTAAGGACCTGAAATATTTCTTTGCTAATGTCTTTTAAGACTAATGCCTGGACATGTCTGTATTTCCCTGATAAGTTTTAAGGGAAATGAAGGTATTTAAAAAAAAAAAAAAAAAAAAAAAGAAATCAGCATCCTTTACTTGTATAATGCAGAAGTGTCAATTAAAAAATGGCAGCTTCTGGAATGAGAAGGACATTGCCAAGAATTTTTCGAACTTACTGTATTAGTGAGGGCGCAGAAAGCATTTGTCTAAAAACCATGAGCTGTATGTGAAAGCTTTCTGGGAAACGTGAGGCTTTTCCATTCTATTAAATCCCTTTTAGAAAGGATGAGTGCCTCGAAATGTTTGTCCTCCCGGTGCTTAAAAGGCTCAGCACGACCCATAAGTTGGCTGTGTTTTATGTTATTTGTGTGTTTGCATCCCTCTCTCTGCTATTCCTGAAATTGTATTTATTTGTGTCCATAAATCTCTGCTGCACTCGTGCTCTAAAGAACAAAAAACTTCGTGCAGTGCTCTGTGAGTTAGAAAATCCCCTTTTCAGTCAATTATCGTAGCAACTGCTTGATGTGGCTTTTTTTTTTGTTGTTGTTGTTGTTTCTTTATTAATTACAGAAATGCATTTGAGATGGCTTGAAAATAAAATATTAATCCATTTTCTTTTAAACCTGTAGCCCTCCAGTCTGGTACAGCCCAACGTTCATTACAAATAATTTGGATATAAATGGGATTGTACCAGAATTGAGCTCAGAGCAGTAATTACAAGTAAAAGCTTTGGTTACACTCAGTGCTGGAGCAGTTGTTAAAACCAGAGCGTTGCCAATCACCAGCATTAGCAGGGATATTATTAAAGCACATTAAAGTTGATTTCAAGGAAGTTCTGGCTCAGGGTAAGACCAAGATCTGGAAAAAACAATGAAAAGGCTGAACTTGAATTATTCAGAATGAAGAGCAGGGAGAGAAAAATTAATGTTTGACAGGACTTTTTCAGGTGAGTTTGTTAAAAATAGGGCAAAAAGGACAAAACTTTCTTGGCATAACTATGAGTTTGTAGTTTTTTTTCTATTTATATATTTATATGTGTGCATTTTATATTTTTATATTTTATATTAATTTACATTATTTTCTAATTTTATATATTTTAAATTTTTTAATATTTGTTTCCTTTCTACACTTAGAATTTTGCTTGGGTAGCAGAGAATGTTTGTCATCCAGCATGTTAGGAGATGAGGAAAGGAAATAATCCAGGATTTTTTGTGTCTATGTGCACACAAACCAAACACTGAACCATCCAAAGGAGTTTATTGACACAGCTGGAAAAAGCCAATAAATAGTTGAAATTTTGTGCCTATTTAGCAAAAATTCCTGAGTCACTCTCTGGAAATACTTCATAAAAATGTGGAAATAGAGAGTGTCACTCCCATCAGTGCTTCCAAGCTTGTTCCAGCATGCTTTAATCTATATTTTTCTTATTTAAAGTTATTTTCTTGAACTCAAACCAGAGCCTCTTTGCCCTATTTATCACCTTTCCAGCCCAGGTGTAAATCTTCATCCTGAATTTTGGTATTTATGCTCTTTGTTTTGGTGAGGAGCAGGGTTGTATTCCCCAAAGAATCTTTTGTAGGAACCTTTATTCTTTAATTTTGGTGCATAAAAGTTCACAGTGGGGATAACACCGAGCCTGAACTCTGAATTCAGGGCTCCATTTTCACAGGGAAGGAAAATCTGTGTAAATAAGCACTAATTACCCCTCTGACAGGCAGCAAACCCCAAATCTGTATCCATTTAGGATGCCTGGCTTTCTGTAAGCTGGTTTTCTCCAAATAATCCATTTTACGCATTTATTAACCTATAAATACATTTTTATAAATCTCGATGACATTTGGGTATTTTATTAACCACAATAAATGCCAGGGAAAATTGAATTAAGAAAGCTTGTAATGTGCTTTACTACCAGTTTTCAAATTTTGCTGAGCTGTAAATGGTCCTGCTTTATATCCAGGATAAATCTGTTGGAGGACTAGAGGAATAATTCTTTTTTTTCTTTGTTGCCAGAGGCCCTGACCTTTGGGTTGATGGGTGGTTTTTAACAGCTTCACCTCGCTCTTATTCTCTCTGATTCTGGAGTAATTTGATTATCTGCCTCGAGCAGTGTCCCAGCAGATGTGAAAGTGATGGTGTAAAATATCTCCTTGTGTTTGTCCTGTTCTTTCAATCACGATCTCAAAACAGGTACTGATTGTCCCTAAAATGTGGGGAGGACACCATATCTGATCCCAAAAGTTGAATTTCTTCCAGGTGAGAACCTTCCCCTTCATTTGCAGAATCAAGTTGGTAATTTGAACAGTTTGCAGGGGATGCATGAAACCAAATTTTTCTGGCTGAAGTTTTTCTGTTTTGTTCTGTGCTTGCTGAAGCTGCTGCTCTAGAAGTTCATCCTTTCCTATTTATCCTCCTTTTTTACATCTCCTGCCCAACTCTGAGCTTGTTCTGTTTATTTACATGACCCCCATGCTCTTGGCTTCCAGGGATGATGTTCCCTTTCTTAAGTGTATTTTTTCCCCCCAAATATTTGTACATCAGAAAGGCAAAGCTGGACTTACCACACCGTGGCTTTTCTTGTGAACCCAATTAATTTTTCCTCAGCTAATGAAGTACAATAACCTCATTATTTCAGAAAGCCACTTCATTTTTAGGGTAGCAAAACCAGTGCCTGAGTTGTGATTAAAATTGGTGGAGCATCTTTCTCTGTGAAGACACTGATGTAACTAATTCTGGGTTAACTTTTGGCTCCATAATCACTCCTTAGGTTTAATTCCATGGCTGAGACACCTTTTTCCCCTGGGTTAGGCTGGTGGAGTTGAGGAGCTCTGTGCAGCTGGGAGCAGAATCATGACTGTCTTTATATAAAAATGTTGCTCAGTGGTTCAGGGGTGGTTTTCTGGTGTCCCTGCTGCTTCCAGGTGCAGCTGGAGGATGCTCAGGCTCTGGGTACCACTCAGAGACCAGATCAGCCTCAAGCATCAGCTCAACAAGAAGAGGAATAAAGAGTGTTCAGGTGAATTCGTGATGTGGGGCCCAAAGTGTAGAGTGGAAAGCACTTCAAGAGATTAAATTAGTGAAAAATCCACTTTTTTTTTTCCTTTTCTGCCCAGATCCCAGGGCACAACAGGAACCTCTGCAGTGACTGGGGCACCACAAGCAGCAGCTCCAGTCAACCAGAACAACCCCACTGATCTCCAAGTATTCATAAATACGAACTGCAGGCAGGAGGATGGGAGAGGCAAAGAATAAAAACATCTGTACTCATTTATTTACATGTTTATCTTTGTGTCTGAAGCACAGAAAGGCCACACCATTTGTTTGTATTGACTTAAAGGTCTCATCTGAGCAGGCACTGACCACCTCATTCATTTATAAATCCTTCCTTATCTGTTATTCCCCATGGATGGGGAAAAAAAAATGAATTTAACAGCAAGATCAGTGCACTGAACATCCTGGGAGAGGGGAGTGTTCAGGGCTCCACTGGGTTGTTCTGTTGGTTAGGAATAGTGCAAATGCAGTTTATTTGTATTAAATCCTTTCCCTGCTATTTACTGAGCTGGAAGCTGGGCCAAGGGTTGGAAAAAAAAAAAACTTCTTGTTTTTTATTACAGCAGAATTTAACTCTTGCAAGGGTGGCCCTGGCAGTTGGGGAAATAGGAGCTGGTGAAGTCAGGCGTGATTTGACCCATAAAATTACGTCGTGTGACATTTTGATGTGGGTCTGCACAGAAATGTGCTGGAGAGGGGTTGGATTTGGAGATCAGGAGGGAATAAAGACCCTCCTTAAAATTCCCTGAGCTCTCAATATCGGTGCCTTCCTTCAGGGAATATTCCCTGCTTATTTAGAGTATTTGCATGGAAAAACTCAAAATGCAAAGTCTCCTGCAAGCCATTTCATAAAGGCACTGCATCTCCAGGGTGGTTTTTGGACTCTTGTGCTTCTTTGAAGATCTCCTTAAAGATCTGAACAATGAGGGATGGCAGCAAACAGCCTGGGTGTGTTTGCTGTGTGTTTTATTTCTGCCTGAGGAGGAGGCTGGCTGGAGACAGACACATCTGTCATCTCTGTTCTGGTGAGCACACATGAACTCCTTAGCCTAAAACATGGTTTATCTTGTCTTGTTTTATGAGTCTTCTCAGAAGTGTTGTAGGTGTGAGGAGCTTATTTTGGTTTGAGCACTTATGCTGCTCTGCAGAGCAGTTCAGCAAAGAAATCACCTTCGTTCCTGGCAGAACGTGGCACGTCCATCATTCAGCATTGCTGTGAGTAATGTCCTCGATGATTTAAAATGCTTTTATGGGCACATTTCTCTCCAGGAAAGAGCAGCCATTGACCACTTGCATACTGCACTGCCCCAGAAACCAAACAACAGCTGAATGCTCTTGTCAGACTCTGCTTTATTGGTTTATTTTTTTTTTTTAGAGAGAAATGACTGGCAGGACCTTCCTAACATTTCCCATTCCTTTTGTCTTTCTCCTGCCTCTGGTGTTGGTAACACTCAGCAGCTCATTCTGCTGAGCAGCAGCCTCTCTTCTGAGGGTTTTCATGTTCCAGGATTTATTCAGAGGGAGAATAGAGCAGAGGCAGTGTGAGTGAAGCTTCCTTTATGGATGCACGTGCTCGTCTTGAAATGAGCTTGCTCTGGGGATGTTCAAAGAGTCCTTTTGGCTCTGAACCAGACACCCCTTGTGGGAGGAATCCCAGCACCTACCTTGGATGGAGCCATGCAGGAGGGAAATCCTCTAAATGCTGCTGCAGGCCAGTCTTCAACACCATGGTATTTTCAACAGAAGATTTAAAGGGCTTAAGGAAAAAAAAAAAAAAAATCAGCTCCAATTGAAGGTCAGAACAACTGAAATGGAAGTACTTTGAGTGTGATAATCTCCGCTGGTATTTTATGAACTGTAGCTTTGTATCCCCGGGTCACTGTTTTCTAGCATTGATCACTGTAATCCGAAATCATTTCCCTTCTATGAAATGTGCTGCCTGTCTGGAGTGCTGATCCTGGGAGAGAGAGCAGAGGGGAGGGGATGCAGGAGCATCCCCAGCCCTCTCTGAGGGCAGAGATCCCTCCCTACCTGTGCCCAGGTGTCCACCCTGCCCTGTCCCCCTGTGCACACACCAGCTGAGCTCATGAAATGCTTCAGCTCCCATCAGATACTTGTAAGACTTAAAAACAAAAACGCTTCTGGGTTAATCCAACACACTTTGGTTGGAAATAATTGCTTTCCTGGTAGTTTTTGTAACGTTCATCATGCTCTTATTCTATCTTCCTTACTCCCCCGGCCTATAATTATGTTTTGAAACAGAAAATTTGTACCAAGACGAGTACAAGTGTACAGCTGTTCCTTTAGTCCTTTAAATCTATGCAACACCATTTATTGAGCTGCACCCTCATTAGCAGAGCTGTTGGTGTGAGTGCTGGGCCCAGTGCAGACTGGTTCAGCTCCATTTCATGGGTTTGTTTGGAGCACTGAAAGCAGCAGGAAGTGGTGACAGATTCCAGCAGCCACTTAAGGTTTGCAGAAATTACTGCCTGAAGCACGGGAGGTCTGTGAATGTTTGCAGCTGACTTTGCCTGACTTCACATACGTGCAGTGCTTCAATCCCTCACTGTAAATCACCTCGTGGGTGGTGAGTTCTCAGAGAAGCTGTGGCTGCTCTGGAAATGTCCCAGGCCAGGTTGGACAGGTCTTGGAGCAACCTGGGATAAAGGGAAGGTGTCCCTGCCCATGCAGGGGTAGATGAGATGAGCTTTCAGGTCCTTTCCACCCCAAACCATGCTGTGATTATAAAATAACAAGCTAGCTAAAAGGTGGTTGCAGGTTGAGCTGAAAATAGCCACAAAAATGTTGTGTAATTGTTATCACCACCCAAAGGGCTCCATAAATCTCACCCAGACCATGGGAGGTGCTGAATTACCTCCCTGCCCCTGGTGGCCCTGGGACCATGGCAGGTGACCACTCCTGGCAAAGGGTGTGCACTGGAGGGGTGCACAACGGAGATGTGGGCAGAACTGGGAATGGGAGAAGAATTTTCAGAGTGAAACCAAGAAGCAGCCTCACTTCTAAAATTAAAGTCTGACTGGAATTCAGGAAAAACAGGAATTTCTCCTACCTTCCCCTCTGTTCCCTCTTGCAGCTTGCAGGAGCCACAAGCAGAGAAAACTCAGGATTTTGTCAATTATAAATTGTCTGTTTTGATTTGAACCACTCTTGCCTTCTTCATCTAAAATCAGCTGCTTAATATTACTTTGAGTATTCAGTTTGTAATGACCAGGGTGCTCTATCTGTTCATAATTGAAGTAGTTGAACATTCTACAGGCTATTCTGCTTCCTCACCTGGCCTTATTTACAGCACAGAAATTCATCTTTTCTTTACAATTAAGAAATCACATTAGTTAGGAAAAAACCTGGAAAATCCAGGCAGAAGAGAGAACCTAGAGTCAGTTGCTGGATGAATATTTGTGTTTCAGTTTTGGATTGGGATCACACTGAGTAGCTTGGGAGGGGAATGGGGAGGGCTTGGATGGCTGAAGTTTGGATGGGTTTCTCCTCTTTCTACTACCTCATCAAAGTCAACTAAAATGGCAAATCCCTGAGGGCTTTGGAGCATCTCTTCACTGTGGTTTGGCTCTGGCATTTACTCTGCTAATGAAGGACTGGAATCCACTGTGGAATCTGAGTCACCAGGACCTGGGCTCGGTGTGAAGCTGTAGAGATGCAGCTGGTTCATTAAAACCCCCCCCAATTTCCCTGTGCTTGGAATAGCTCTGCTGCCCAGCCAGGCTCGTGGAATGGCTCTGGAGCTCTTGTCCTCCCCATCTCAGAGGACATCAGAGCTTTCTCCACCTGCCTCTGTCAGAGCTCCCAAAAATCACTGGTTTATTTACTGCTTTTTTATAAAGGGCTGGTGAAATCACACTTATTGGCAGATTTCACAGGAATGGAGCCTACAAATGGATTATGACAAGTTTTATCCCAATGACTAAATTATGAGCTGTTAAAAAAAAAAATAAAAAACCCTTTTAATGTTATCTTTAGTTTAATGCAGGCTAAAGTTGCAAATTCTCAATGGAGAGAGCTGTTTACAAAGGCATGTAGCAACAGGACAAGTGGGGATGGCTTCCCACTGACAGAGAGCAGGGTTAGATGGGATATTGGGATGAAATCCTTCCCTGTGAGGGTGCCCAGAGCAGCTGTGGCTGTCCCTGGATCCCTGGCAGTGCCCAAGGCCAGGTTGGACAATGGGGCTTGGAGCACCTGGGACAGTGGGAGGTGTCCCTGCCATGGATGGGGTGCAATGAGATGATTTTTAAGGTCCTTCCCAACCCAAATCATTCTGGGATTCTGTGCTATCCCATTCTGGATTCTTGGTGTGGGCTATGACCAGCCATTTATTTTTCATAAACAAATCATAAAACCCCTTTATCTCTTCATGTCTTGCCTGCCCACCAGAGCACGCGTGGCCCCTGAAGCAGCGGTGGGGCACGTTCTGCTGAGCCTGGAAGAATCCTGTGACGAGTTGAAAACGTTTGAGACATCAATTTGTCCTTTTAATGAAGGCAGAGCAAGATAAATAAGGCATGTATGCAGATGTCACTGGCACTTAGGCATGTGCATGTCAGCGTTGATAAAGCACTGAACTTCCAGGGCTGGGGCTGGATTAGTGCCTGTCTTGTCAGCCGAGCGTGGGGCTCATTTGGAACAGCATCATCCATTTTTGTTAGGGCAGATATGGGTTTGTTGGGGGTTTTTTTGTGTGTTTTTTTTTTTTTAATTTATTTTTTTTATTTGCCTTCTTGAAGCTGGTTGGACCTGAGAATTCATCAAAACAGAAGCGCCCAGAGAAGTTCAAGGCGTGTGTTTGTTCTGCGTGTGGCACTTGTGCTTTGGGTGAGGAGGCAGGAGGGTTATGTGAGCTGCAGGAATGCTTTGGGCTGAGGGGAAAAATTGCTTTTTTGCTTTTTTTTTTTTTTTTTTTTTAAAGTGTGTTATAATGAAATGGACTCTTGTTGCATTTGATCACAAAAGCACTTCTTAACATGATACTCAGGAACATCATTTTCTTCTCTTGGGCAGCCATAGTTCACAGTTGCTTTGGCAGCTACATTCTATTTAATCTGTCAATTTTTCTCACATGGTGTAGCTGCTGTGAGAGAAATTGGAGCTGTTATAGTCTGTGCTTTGATACAGTCTGGGAAAAGCAAGGTGGGAGACAGCAAACCAAACACAGCACGCCAGTAATTCCTTGAAAATCGCTGCTGTTCCAGCACGGCTGTTTCCCATCCTGGGGAGCTGTCACCATTCCTCCTGCAAAGAGATGCCATTGTTTGGTTCCTTCTTTTTCATTTGTTTTGGTGCTGCCTGTTAAATATACTCTGCAGGGCTTGGAGCTTTTTCCCATTATTTTTTTTTGTTTGAATGATTCTCTGCTCTCTGTTTTTAAATGATTCTTCATGATCTCCACGTTCTGGTTTTGAGCATCCTGGTCTGTGGGAGGTGTCCCTGTCCATGGCAGGGGTAGAACTGGGTGGGCTTTTTAAGGTCTTCTCCATCCCAAACCATTGTGGTTTGGATGAAATCACAAATCAAACTCCTCTGTGTGTACAGCCTCAAATCCAGCTGCTTTCATTGATGATGGAAATATTCCTGATGAATGGATCGAGCCCTTAAAATATTTCTGAGTAACAGCAAATTCTCTGTGGCAAGGAGCTGCCTCCTTCCATGGTCCTGAAGGGATTTCATCCCACAGATGAGAATATCTCTTAATAGAATATTTATTTCTTGGTCTCTTTCTCCAAAAAGCAACTCAGTGAACTAAAAATGATTCCTCTGTGGAAGTGTGAAGTGACTTCAGCAGGGAAGTGTGATGGCCACTCAAGGCCATGTGATTTCAAAGAGAAATAGGATTTTCAGATGGTATTTTGGGAGGCTTGCTTATATTTCAAAGAAAATTCAGTGATGGAATAATAGAGGAATAGGTATATATAATATAGACAGTGGTTTATATTTTAGGAAATACTTGGTTGCTTTTAAGAATAATTGATAAACCTGCTTTACTTTAAACACTACTTAGTATTGTAATTTTTCTTGTGCTTCCAAATCCAAATAAAAGTGACTTTTGCAACAACTCGGTAAAAAATGCAGTAAAACCAAGGCAGCAGCAAGCAGTAAATTCTGTGCATTTATTCAGTGTACATTTCACAGAACTGGTGCCAAATTCAGCATCTCTGGTGGAGCCTGATGCAATTTCCCTGAAGTTAATGGAATTACCCAGGTCAGGCTCTCACTGCTGCTCTCTCCCTGTGACCCCTTGCTTGTCTTTGCTCCGAAATTTCCCCACTGCTGTTTCCAGGTGACTTCACATGCCTGAAACTGGTGTGGATCCAGGGATTTCTGGGTCTGGCTGCTGACCTTCCCAGTGCACTTCTGTTGGTGTCCCTAAGTTTAGTGGTACGTCAATTTGATGCAAATTCTATTTTTAATTTGCAGTATTAATATCTGCTAGTATCTTACTCCTCCTGTAGCACCTACTGGCATAAATCACATTGAAGCAATTATCAGTGGGAATTCAGCTCTGCTCACATCAGTGTTTTCAAATTGTCAGTGCAGAAATTGGCACTTAATTTGCCCTTTTGGCAGGACATTCTGGGTGTGTTTTTTATTAAAAAGGCACCAAACATCCCCACTGACTAGATAAGAACATGATTTACTGATTAGTCCTGCATGAATGGGAGGTTTCCCCCCATTGAAGTATTACATGGACACAAAGAAGGGTCAGAATAACTTGGAAAACTTTACAAAGCCAGGAAGATCAGAGCTTTTGCCTGTTTAAGGTGCAGTATATTTTTTTTGCCAGGTAAACTGGTCTTTAATTACATATTTTCTATGGACTTGTCACTTGGAATATTCCTCCTGTGCCAGCTCTGGTTGTGTTCATGTTTTTGCAAGGGTCACTCCAGCTGGGTTTGGAGTTGGAGACCTGGCACTGCTTTGTTCTGCTGCTGTCACGTTCCACCGTGTTTTATTTGTACCTGGGGAGAGCAGAGAGGGGAAGAAATTCACTGAGGACTCAGAAAAGGTGAGGCTGAAGGCTGAGCAGGAATCAGATCCCAGTGGATCCCAGCACAGTCCCCTCTGTGGGTCAGCAGTGGTGACACAGCTGCTCCAGGGGAGAGGCTGAGGAGCAGGGATGGGCTCCAGGGGGGAGGCTGAGGAGCAGGGATGGGCTCTAGGGGGGAGGCTGAGGAGCAGGGATGGGCTCCAGGGGAGAGGCTGAGGAGCAGGGATGTGCTGCTCCAGGGGAGAGGCTGAGGAGCAGGGATGGGCTCCGGGAGAGGCTGAGGAGCAGGGATGGGCTCCAGGGGGGAGGCTGAGGAGCAGGGATGGGCTCCAGGGGAGAGGCTGAGGAGCAGGGATGTGCTGCTCCAGGGGAGAGGCTGAGGAGCAGGGATGGGCTCCAGGGGGGAGGCTGAGGAGCAGGGATGGGCTGCTCCAGGGGAGAGGCTGAGGAGCAGGGATGGGCTCCAGGGGGGAGGCTGAGGAGCAGGGATGGGCTCCAGGGGGGAGGCTGAGGAGCAGGGATGGGCTCCAGGTGGGGAGGCTGAGGAGCAGGGATGGGCTCCAGGGGGGAGGCTGAGGAGCAGGGATGGGCTCCAGGGGAGAGGCTGAGGAGCAGGGATGGGCTCCAGGGGAGAGGCTGAGGAGCAGGGATGGGCTCCAGGGGGGAGGCTGAGGAGCAGGGATGGGCTCTAGGGGAGAGGCTGAGGAGCAGGGATGGGCTCCAGGGGAGAGGCTGAGGAGCACGGATGTGCTCCAGGGGAGGCTGAGGAGCAGGGATGTGCTGCTCCAGGGGGGAGGCTGAGGAGCAGGGATGGGCTCCAGGGGAGGCTGAGGAGCAGGGATGTGCTGCTCCAGGGGCTGAGGAGCAGGGATGGGCTCCAGGGCAGGACAGCTCCTCTGGAAGCTCCGGTGGCTGTCAGGAGAAGCATCCAGGTGCAGGGAAAATCAGACTTTCTGTTGTGATGTGACATGAAGCTGTGGTTGTTCCTGATGAGGTCTGGAGCTGGGGAAGGCTGTGCTGGGAGCAGCCCCAGGAGTGTTGGCCGGGCCCCAGGTCCAGGGAGGAAGGGGCAGAGTGAGCACAGAAGCCAATGCAGGGTGTCTGAGTGAGGCTGCTGTGCTGGGCTGACCCTGAGGAGTCACTCAGTGTCACCCAGGGCATGCAGAGGGCTCTGCTGCTGGCCTCTGCTCCTTTCAGCATTGCCCTCCCCATCCAGGAGGGCTTTTCCATGGGTGGTTGCAGGAGGATGGGATGGAACGAGGCTCTGCTGGGACCAAGCAGCTTCAGCTTTCCAGGGACCTGTGTGGCAAGTGGAGCTCTGGTCCTGGGCTTTGCACAGCGTGGATTAAAGGGATTAAAAGGAACACTGGGATATGAGCTGCAGCTGTTGGGAGGGAAGTTGAAAGGTCCCCATATGGAAATTTTGTGGTCCCAGTGTGACATGTAATCCTCCTACTCTCACATGTATTAAATTATCATTGGGCACGGATTGGTCCCAGCTGCTGGGGGTTTAATCTTGGCATTTACATGGAGTTCTTTATGCTGTTTGTGCCATAATGTCCCCAGATCCTCCCAGATCCCTCCATGGAATGCTGCTCATCATCTCCTGCCACCATGGGAGCTTTCTGTGTGCATTCTCACTTGTAGCACAATATTAAGGTCTATATATTTGGGAAATATTGCCTATTCTTCTTCTCTTAAGCCCTTTTTTCTAAAGGAGATAAGTGATAACACAGGGCTGCAGGATAAAGGGACTGGTGCTGATGAAATGAGTTTTAATTTGTAGTTCCCTGATAATGATCTCATGAAGAGCCCCTGATATACTTCTGGTATAATATCTCTAATAAAAGCTCCAAGGAAGAACTCATTTGATGCATATCCAGGCAGCCCTGTTACAATGCTCCAAGTCCCAGGATGTTCCAAATAAATAAATAAACTCCAAGATGAATCTATTAAGTGAAATGAATTCAGCACAGAAGGAGTTGCTGCACATCCTGGGCCTGCTCACTGTGTTACAGCTGTGACATGGCTTCCCAGATGGCACAATTATCTTCCTAAAATATTGTGGAAAACTTCCATTTGTCATTTGGATTAGTGCAGTGAGCTTTCTCTAAACACAGGCAGAGAGCTCTGCCTCTCTGTGTTCTTCATGGCAGTAATTAGCAATAATTCACTTGGAATCAGAAAAACACTTTACAGGAACAGGGAACAAGCCAACTTCTTCCATTTCCATTTCTGAAATCGCTGTCCTGTGTGGCTGTATCTCAAATCTTTGACATCAAACCAGACCTTTACACGGTTTTCTTTTTCTGAGGAGTATTTTGTGTTCTCCTAATTGGACTGTCAAGGATTTCAGATGGTGGGCATGTTTTCAACATGCACTAGGCTGCAATATTTACAGTAATGTAGGATGATAAAAATAAGGCTGTTTATTTTTGTAGCAATGAGGAAGCTGTAGTAGAGGATGTACCTTCAGTACAGCCAGCATCAGGCCCCTTTTGGATGTTATTTATGAAATTATAGGAACACCTAGTCATGCCTGAAGTATAAATGATGTTCCAGTCCTAAAACATAAAGCTGTTTACATTTTTCAAAGGGAGGGGAAAACAAAAGTGCTGAAAGTAAAGGTGTAGGGCTAGAAGAAGATTCCTTTTAGGAAGAGATTAAAAAATCAATTTAGTTGTTGTTTTACCGAATCTCTCCTTTTTATGTTTTTAGGACTTAATCTTTGGAAGCCTAAATTTGAGGAAAGAAAAGGAAACTATAATAACTGAGCATTAAATGATAATCTTACCAATGATCCTTAGGAGAAATCTGGGGTTTACTTAAATTTGCTTGCCACATGTTGAAAAAAATCAAGCTAGTTCTTTGTTACATGATTATCAAATCCCCAATTAAAACATCTCTTTAATTGTGATGCCTTACCCAGCAGTGATGTGACAAAAAAAGTGTGTGAGAAAACAGGATATGTATTTAAGGGGTCTTAGAGAGATTTTGCTGGTGAATGAAATCTGGTTTTGCTTTTCTCCTGTATTTTTAGGAAAAAAAAAAAAATTTGTTTCCGTGCAGCTACAGAAGGAGGTGTCTGGATGCTGGGTTTACTGTCGGAGGAATTAATACAAATAAAATGAAGCACTTGTAACTAAAATCAAATCCACTTTTAGTCCCAGCAGTGGAGGGAAGGCAATGAGCTCCTCCAGGAGAGCAGGGAGAGGACAGTGCCCTGCAGGGAATTCCTGCCTGGGGAGCACAGGGAGGCAGGAGCCCAAGTGCTTTCAAGTGCTCAGCAGAGGAGATTATGAAGCACAAGCCTCTTGTCCAGATAGACACACTTGACATTTCAGTGAGTGAAATAGAGCTGGTAGGACAAAATAGCACCGACTGTGTCGGAGTTATCCAATCCTTAAATTTGATTTGGAGTCTGGCAAGGAACTGAAGGTACTGAATTAGGTCATTTTCTGTCTGTGGTGAGCCTGGAATCAGGAGAGGGGGAAAAAGGCCTGACTGAACATCTCAAGGTATACGTGGATGTCTGGGATTGGGAGTTCTTGGGAAGTTTTTTTTTCATTAAGAAAAATAAATGAATCAAAATGAAATTACTTCATCCCCTCCCTCACCACACATTTTGGTTTTCATTGGGGAAAAAATATCTTTGAAAGGCTGGAGCTGGTGAAAACCCCCAGAGACCTTCCAGTCCCCCCTGAGCAGAGCTGGGGCAGGCAGAGCAGGTTGGCCAGGGCTGTGTCCAGCTGGGGTTTGAGCATCTCCAAGGATGCAGAATCACACTCTGTGTGCCAGCCCTGCTCAGCCTCTTTGCTGGGCTTGATCCACTGTTTCCACCCTCCATGCAGAGGTTTTTGGGTTAATCAAGAACAAAAAGTGAATGAATGAATGTGGCTTGAAGCATCTGAGGGAATGGCCATTCTGGACTAGGTGACCTTCACTCCCTGGCAGGAAGCTTCCTGGAGGAGAAGGTTGTCCCAAGGCAGACTGGGTTTATTTTTGGAGCCCTGGGGTGTGTTGGCAGGAGTTGGGTTCCTTCTGGAGCTGAGGCATTGACAGGACAGGAAAACTATTCCACATCCAGACTTATTTATATCCTTATTGTAGGAGGGTCAGGAAATTACACCCTTGCAAAGACTTCTGGATCAAATATGGTGATAGAATTTATGAGGACTTTATTTTTCCATATCCAGAAGGCCATCCTATATTCCTATTTTATTTTTTTTTTCCTAATCTGATACAACTTCATTCTCCCTGGAAGTGGTTCCATCTCAATCAATCGGTGGTGCCCATGGGAGGAGGAGGTTAAATGCTGTGCCAGCTCATTTCTCTGTGTCCTGGGTAGCTTTAGCTTAGAGGGGGTCACTTCAGCGTGCAGGTGGTCACCTCAAAAACTCGTGTCATGATCTGAGCCCCTGCAGCTGCCACACGCAGTTCTCAGCTGCCAGTTGCCCATTCAGGAGCAATAAACGCAGGTTTTCATCCCCATAATGAGTTTCCTGCAGCAGAGTGCAAACTCCAGGGTTTCTTGTTATCAGCAGCTAATCATATTCTGGCAGTGGCTCTTATCTCACACGATAAATGTCCTGAGGATGTGATTCTCTCCTGATACCTCTCCAACCTGCTCAGCTTTGTTGTTTCCTCCCAGAGCAGGCAGTTTGCAGTCCCTGAGGTTGATTTTTATCGTGGCAGTGAAGGAATAAAAGTGACCATTTCCTTGTTGGTGTCAGGCAGCTGCATTTAAAGCCCTAAACACCTTGAACCAGGTATTGAAGAAAAAGGAATGTATTTAAAAGCCTTTTCCTCTAGCTTGGATTTCAGTAGCTCCCAGGGTACAAGTACAATGAGACAGAGCTAGCAGGAGTTCTGGAAACACAGATTTTTTTTTTTTTTTTTTTTTGTATCCAAATAATTTCTCCTTTCCGTTGAAAACTTAGGTTGGTTCTTATAAACGTTTATGGCACTGCTGGATTTCCTGAAGGTGCCTGGAATTTATGGTGACAGTAGAGCCTTAACAACACCAAAAGTTGTGTACTTGAGTAATTAATTGCATTTCCAAATTATCTTTGAGAAAATTTGGGTCTGACTAAGGCTGTGACTAATGACAGTGTGTTAATTACCCTATGATGAACATTTTTTTTTTTTTTTTAAGATTGAAGAATTAAGCTCGGTTTAAGTGTGGATGCACTGTGCTTGGCAAAGCACAAAAGTGCAGTGGTCAGCAGTGTGGAAATTTGGGGATGTGCTGGAGAAAGCCAAAGTTACTTTTTTGAGAAGAAGATAGGAAAAAAAGTTGTGAAATTTGTGCAGCGATTGGTGGTGACAGTAAATGAAATGCAATGTATATTCGAGCATGTACATGTATATAGAAACAGCAGCACTGATGTGTTGGTGCAATAAATTATTAATATTTTTGAATAGCCATAAATATGCTAATACTGCACAGGAGTGCATGGAGGGTTAATATATTCATTTTTAGTGGGGTCAGAGAGGTTTTAGTGCAGGAAGTTTAGGTTTGGGACACTTATATCTCTGTTTTGTGCTCTGTATCAATATAAAGTGGACAGGGGAAATGAGAAGTTTAACCTGCAGCTTGTATGAGATGTGCCTGTACAACACAAGCACTGAAGTGATGGAATTTCAGTCACTTAAAGAACTTTCTTTGAAGGAGAAAAGTGCAGCAGTCGTTTCATTTTCCTCATTGCACTAAACAGAATTTTTATTAATTCTATAAGAAGCATTCTGTGCCTGACTTCATAATTTCCTTCAAAATATCAATTTTTTTTTCTCTTAACAAGAAGTTTGATGTCCACATCTGGGGACATAAAGGTGCCACTATTGGAAAACGGAGGTTAACTCTTCTCTCCAGTATTTTTCTTTTTTTCTTTTTTTTTTTTTTTCTTTTTTTGGCTTCTCAGACCTTTTTGCTGAGGCAGCACATTCCCTGCTGAGTTGGGATTTTTTGATAAACATTTGGCCCTCGGGGCTTCCTTGAAGGTCAGCCCACATGTGGAATTTGTTGTGCATGGAACCTGCTTGGTTATGGGCTAGGAAAAGTCACCTGCTCCCTCTGGGACCTTCCCCAGGGATGGGAATTGTTGCTTGGAAGAGCCTGGATCTCAAATAACGTTACTGTGCTGCAGGAGGGGAAGCAGGTTTATGGGATGTAGCAGACAAAGCCATCCATGTGCTGCTTGGAAAGGAACTCCTGTGCTGGTGTTGGGAGGGGTGGAAGTAAAGCACAACCAGAAAAGGGGAATTTTAGCCTGAACATTCTCCCCACTGGAACCTTAATGACAAAAATAACGAGTGGCCGTGTGATTGGGAGCAGAACGAGCAGTGTCACCAGGCTTTGTCATCACTGAGCATTAGTTAATGAGCCAGGGGGATCAGGGACGGGTGATCTTTGGACATAACAGCTCCCCAGAACCAAAAAAAACATTTTCCTTTTGATAAAAAACCCAGCTGGGAAAGCGAGGTCAGATTCTGTGCACATACAAAAAACAGGGGGAGAGAGTGCTGTTAAATCTACCCAGGTACTCAGTGGGTAAAAAAAAAAAAAAAAAATTAAAAAAGAAATCAATAGTTGGAGCTGTCTGTCCTTTGGCAGACAGGGGTTCTTATTAGCACAGATGCCGTGGATCAGACGTCAGCTGGGGCAGGGAGGGGGATGAAGGAGATGCTCTGCTGTCACAGGAGACCTTGTGCTTTTAAACTTCAATTCTATTATTGATTACAACATCTCTGTAATAAATCAGGTACAAGTTTGCATTTAATTTTCAAAGGCTGCAGATTCCGTTTGTTCTACAACTTCTGAGTGACAGAAATCTCTTAATGAACGTTGAAAGAATTGTTTCTTGAGTAGTAACCACTCATTCATAATTGTCCAAGGAATTCACTTGTGTTTAGAACATATCATGTGTTGGATTAATGGAAATTTCTCAAATGTTAACATTTTTTTCCTCCTGGATTTCTTTTTTTTCCCTTTTTTTTTTTTTTTAAACCAAGGTGTAGAAAAACTGATTCAGAGTTTTATTAAGTGCTTGTGTGTCATAATGGACACCTTATCCTGGTGTTGTTTTATAGACTGGGGGGATTTACAGAACAGTCAGCCTGCATTTCCAAACTGCCTGGTTGAGAAGACTTCTCCACTTGTATTTGACAGAAGAACAAATGCCTGATTTTCTTCCTACCTCGTTGTGCATTTTGATGGGTTAGGATTGCATCCATCTGTGCATTTTGTCTGCAGATACCAAGTGATCAAAAGCAATGTGTCCCCCCTGTCCTCTTCCCATGGAACTCCCTAGGCAGTCAGTTCTGGCAGGATGCACCCATCCCATGGATGCTGTGGGATGGGTAACCTGCTCTTCAGATCCAGGGAGCTCAGCTGGGATGTGCAGAGGGAGCAGTGGCTGTTCCAGCAGGAGAAGATTTCAGTTCCACTTGTGTGGGTTGGGAAAGGAGCTCCCAGGCACCCTCACCTGTGCTCAGAGCTGTCGTGTGGTGAAGTGGGAACACGCTGGGAACAAAGCTCAGTGTATGAAATGAGAAGTGCCTAAACATCCCAAGGGAGCTCTAATTGCTCTTCCAATTATTCCTTACTCTGAGAAGGACTTGTTACCTTTCATAACTGAAAAAAAAAAAAAAGGATATTTTAGTTTTTCACTGCTACTTTTCATCTTCATCAGTTTTATCCTCTCTTTGCTAGAGTAGGAGATATCACAAGGGTGTTCCAAAACATCTCATAATGGATAAATGATGGAGCTGGAGCTTCAGGTGCCCTTTTCTTGTGGAGCTGCTTGGCTCATGTGAAGTTAAATGTCCATCCTCTTTAATTAATGCCATCTTTGCCCAACAGTGATTGCTTCAACTGCTCCTTGTTTGTCAGTGAGAGAATCTCACTCTTGGGAAGTGCCTGATGATGTGATAGCAGAGCCTTTTTAATGAATGCCACTTAACGGGGTGAAACAGTTTGGGCTAGGCATGATTAAGTTTGTGATCAAGAGCTTGACGAAGAATTTGATAGTTGATGTTGATTAAGAATATTGGATGGTAATTAATGCAGAACTCCTGTCTGTTACGTGTCTGGAGAATCAAAGCAGCTGAGAGCAGCGCTGGGAATCTGTGGCACTGCCAGCTCACATGGAGCTTTTAGCAATTTATCCCACTCCTAAATTGCCTGTGGACAGCACCAGGAGAGGGGTCCATTGGTTAAGTCCATCTCTGTTAATTATCACAGGGACCAGAAATCCCAGCAGGGTGAGGCAGCTCAAACGTCTCCAGGATTCAATTTATTTTTAGAATAAATATTATAATGCAACACTACAACAAGCTTTTCCCTCTGTAATTTCTAGTGCTGGCACAGCAAAAGTTTGGGATCACAATGTGTCTCTTGTCACTTCCAGTTGGCTCTTGAGGTCTGCAGTGTAATTAAACTTGAGTTCTTTCAGGGTCTTCATTTAATTTTAGAGAGAAAGGACCTTGCTCCATATCCCTGGGTATAGGTGAAAACAGCCCTTGGAGTTCAGAGGTTTTGGATAAGGCATCTTTTGGGG
This sequence comes from Sturnus vulgaris, assembly GCF_052056855.1. Lineage (NCBI taxonomy): Eukaryota > Metazoa > Chordata > Aves > Passeriformes > Sturnidae > Sturnus > Sturnus vulgaris. The sequence goes on along the minus strand of NC_142253.1, from coordinate 1,966,030 downwards.
TTTATTTTTGTCTCATCTTTTTAATTTCCACCACAGAAGAAAAGGAGTAACAGGATGAGACCTACAGCAATACTGAACAGACTTCAAATGCCTGTTTCCCCAAAGAGTGTAGGTTTAAAATAATATAAATTAAGTATTATTTGAAAAAGAATCAGACTTCCATTGTAAGAGAAATTCTGGCAGTCCAAATTCTTGTTTTTTCAGCTAAATGACTCCAAATCTGAAATTACTCTTAACAGAGTTCTCCACATGGCTGCAGAACTTTCATATTTTTTCCTCCAGATAAATTAAAAATACAAAGCCTTATTATGTGTTGTGCTAAAGAGGAATGAAAACAATATTTTATGCAGATGTAAAGCTGACATAATTGAAGTGAAATAACTGCAGACATTAATTTTACTCTGTTTTAATTTCACAGAAATCACACTTATCAAAACCATACATTTTGAAACAATGAACCTCTTCTATCAAATTAAAAATGAACAGCTTTTACATAGCACTAAGTCACTTGATTTGGCTCCAACACAAGAGTTCATAGCTGAAGGGAGGGAAAAACAATGTATTTTTAAAATCAGGGATTTTTATGGAGAGGGGAATGAATCCATAGTTGGGTTTTTATGGAGAAGGGAATGAATCTGTAGAGATGTGTTAAAGCACCCTGTGAGCACAGTGCCTGCTGGCTTGCTCCATGCCCAGGTAACAGTTTGGTGAGGTGAGCTGGGGGGCAAATGATCCCAAATCTCCTCTAAAATACCAGTGGAATGATGTAATCATTGAATCATGGAATGGTTTGGGTGGGAAGGGACCTTAAAGACCATCTTGTTCCACCCCCATGGGTGAGGACACTTTCTCCTAGACCAGGTAGTGGCATCATCTGTGGTGGCTGTTCCACAGCCAAGGAGGATGGTGCTGGTCTGCCAGGTGTGAGGGCAGCTCTGTTCTGTGCCACACCTGCCATTCCCAGCTGCAGATCAGGAGGATTGGGAGCTCACCCAGATCTGTCACCTCTGTATCCAGCAGGGAAATGATGGAGAGGAGAGCGAGGAGCAGTGAAAGGTGAAAGTGAAGCCATGGCTGCTCTGTGGGGCAGGGACGTGGGGTTATTCCCAGCCCCGTGGGGTTGAGTTATTCCCAGCCCCGTGGGGTTGGTTATTCCCAGTTATTCTGCTCTTCCCAGGCACAGCCCAGCTCTCCTGGCACACTTCCTCCCCATGTCCTGCCCTGGCTCTGTGCTGCTGCCTCCTCCCTGCTGCTGTTTGGGGGATGTTACAGCAGCGTGAGAATTGATGTGGCATTTGAATGTCTAAAGAGTTCTCGAGACACATGCAAAGATAATTTTCCTGAGCCTGCTCTGGGGCTGACTTTGGCTGTTGGTAGAGAGGACATCCCTAGCGTGACTTGTGTCGTGCTGGGCTTAGTGTGACTCATGGGGAAAGGCAGGGAGGGAGGTTTGACAAAGCCTGGAGTGACAGGGAATGGCTTCCCACGGACAGAGGGCAGGGATGGATGGGATTTGGGGATTATTTGCTCCCTGTGAAGGTGATGAGGAGTTGGAATTCCCAGAGCAGCTGTGGCTGCCCCTGGATCCCTGGCAGTGCCCAAGGCCAGGTTGGACACTGGGGTTTGGAACATCCTGGAATAGTGGGAGGTGTCCCTGCCCATGGCAGGGGGTGGAATGGGATGGGATTTAAGGTCCTTCCCAAACCAAACCAGTCTGTGAGGAGTCTTTGTTTAGTCTCAGACAAGGTAAAAATTAAAATGCCCTTGAGTTCTCCATTGGTGAGGTTAAGTCCCTTTGGACCTTTGATATTGCAGAGGAAATTTCTCTCAAATACTTGAACCTCCAATTCTGTAATTTTTTTTCCTCTGGATGGTAAAGACTGTAAAACCACCATATAAAGTACATAAAACGTCAGAGCAGTATTAGCACCTCACAGGGGCAGCCTTGATGCTGATGGACCTTGTGATTCTTGCCCTGATTTTCTCATATTTGTCTACAGCCACTTTACATATGAAGCTTTTGAAAGAAGATGAGGACCAAAAACATTGTGCAAGTTGATTGAGTGGAAGTTCAGCTTTCTGAGGCTTTCATATATTCCTGACTACTCTGAAACATCAAGTGTTGGAAGTACAAGATTGGAGCTTTTGTGGCCTAATCAACAGCTGTGTATTCCCCCTCCCCTTATTTTCCTCTCTCCCTTTAGATTTATGAATTAGTTTTCCCCTTCAGCAGATTGTTTTTTCTTTATCTTTCCTACTTAGATACTGTAAAAAGTAATTAAGATAATCTTATCAAAGGAACATGAAACAGAAATTTAACTGATTAAATTTCAGACCAATTAGTCATACAGAAGCCTTTGTGTAGACCTTCTGTGGATTTTGCATCGCTTGTACTTTCCATTTCCTATTTTACAACTGCATGAAGTTAGGAGATTGCATTCCATGGAGATGGTAATTAACTTTGGTAATTAAAATACCACCTTCGTAGCAGATAACCAGTCAGCTTCAGGTCAATGACAATTTTGATGCGACACATTCAATCTTAGGGAAGATTGAAATGTAAGAAATTACAGGAGCAATTTTTTGGGAGGAGGAGAGGAGGTTGTTGTGTCTCTTCATGATGAAATACTCTACAACTTCACCAAGATGGTGGAACAGGGGAAAGGAAGGGTTGAATTTCTGTCTGGGATTTAATATTAAATCTGGAATATTGTATTTTTGTCTGTCAAAAGGAGGCTCAGGGGGGGCTTGGGATGCTGCACAATTCCCTGACAGGAGGGGACAGCCCCAGGTCGGGCTCTGCTCCCAGGGAACAGGGACAGGAGGAGAGGGGGAGGCTCAGGGTGGACAGCAGCAGGAATTTCCCCATGGAAAGGGTGGCCAGGGATTGGAACTGCCCAGGGAGGTTTGGATCCACATCCCTGGAGCGTCAGAGGAAGGGCTGGAGGTGACACTCAGAGCTCTGGGCTGGGGACAAGGTGGGGACAGCTTGGATTCAGTGGTCTTGGAGAACTTTCCCGACCTAAGAAGTTCCTGTTTCAATACCACAAATATTGCAGGGTGAAAGAAATATTTGTCCCAGTATGGGGAAGTGGTAAAAAAAAAAAAAAAATCTGAGCGAAATAAAGTGGAAAAAAAATCATTCAGCTCCATGATCTAGAGGCTTTTTTTTTTTCAGCAAGCACAGAGGAACGGTGAGGAGGGGTGAAGGGTCTGCTGAACATTAATATCAGCATAGATCTGTAGTTATTTGGAAGTCAGACTAAAACTTTTCATATAAAAATTGCAATTAAATATTTTCACAGATGTCATTATTTCCTGCAGATGTCTGCTCGCTCTCTAACTTTAGAGCCTCCTTTGAAATAAAAGAGAGATTAGTAATGAGATGAAAGTTGACTTTAAAATAAAAGGAAGATTAGTAATGAGATGAAAGTTGGCTTTAACTAAAAAGAAATTAGGCCCTTAAAAGGAGATTATTAATTACAGCTGTCTTCAAATAAGACAGAAACAAGCCTTGAGGAAGCAGATTATCAGTGTTTGTAATGACTGAGCCCAAGGTATGTGCACAAAGAGCTCAAAGCCCTGAAATCCAAGTGTTGGAAGAGCAGGTGGGGGGATGCAGCTGGGGAATAATCCTCTTAACCTCATCAATACTCACCCAGGGCACAAATGAGGGCTGGGGGGAGAAAAGCCAGCGTTGCCAATGGCAATGGGAAAGAAAAAAAAAAGGGAGATCAAAGCCACTGTGGCTGGAAGTTGGATGTGCCCAGTGCAAGCTGCAATTTACTGTGAGAATCTCTTGATCAGGACAGAATAAGAAATGAGCAGATTATTAAATATTTTAAGGAACAAAATATTTAGACGGTGGTTCAAAGCTTTTTTTTATCAGTGCTAAATCAGCAGAGACTAAAAGTTCAGAGTGTGATTTGTCATCCAGGGAGGGGCTGAGTGGAATTCTATCCCTGCTCAGTGCCTGGGATAGGCACCCAGGGAAAAACATGGCTTGGGGAAAAAAAAAAAAGTGGATTTAATATCTGGTGGAGCATTGTGTCATCATCAGAAGGACCCTTTGGGGCAGTGTGGGAAGAGCAGCTGGATGATGCTCAGCATCCTGGGGATCTGGGCTCTCATCCCAGGCTGTGTCCTGGCTGGCTGCACCCCTGGGTCTCTGCAGGCAGCACATCCTCATCCCACTCTGGCTCTGCAGGGCCAGGCCAGCCAAACAAATCCGTTTTTTAAGCTGATGTCCCTAAATATAGAACACTGCTGGGCTTGTGCCAGTTTCTTCCCTCCATGCCCAAATATTTTTTTTTTTCCTAATCTTTGCTAACAAATTACCTCACCTCAAGAAAGAAATACCATTTTCTGACTCCACTGGAGTAGAGCTGTCAATGACACTTATTCCCATCTGCTTTTCATCTCCCTTCAAAAGCTTACGACCTATTTAAGTGGGACATTTTCATGGGAGAAACTCTTCACTGGATTTTTTTTGAACCTGGGGTTCCTGCTGTGAGGAGCCCTCTCTGGAAGGGGGGTTACCTGCCCCCAGGTGTTTGGGGGAAGAAGCTTCAGTTTGAAGCTCTGCCTGGTCTGGCAAAAGGAGTCAGACTTCAAAGGCAGCTCTTACTTGATTTGTATTCAGAGCTGAGCTTTGCCTTGCTGATGCCCCAGAGGAGTTCCTGGCCATCCCTAGAAGGGTAAAATCCCAAATTGGGAAAACCTGGAATGACACACTCCTAGCTCACCTTTCCCACTTTTAAAGATGCTTTCTTTGGGAAAAAGGCATGGGATTGCATGGACTGGGCTTTCATACCATGTCTCTCCCGACCTTCTGCTCTGCAAAAAAGTGATCTGTTATGAAAAATAGGGAAAGAAATTGCAATTAGTGACAAGATGAATGAGGGATTTGACTCGTGCTTATTACCCAGACAAGGTTCAAGGCAAATGACATAGCCCAAGACAAGGAGAAAAGTTAGGCTGAATACAAGTCATTGTGACAAAATCAAGAGGTTTTAGAAAATTATTAAACCCTTCTGCAAGTGGAAGTTCAGGGCTGTCACGGTGAATATTAATGTCTCCCATAAAAGAGGTTTTTGTTTGTCAAGTCCAAGATCATACAATCAGCAGAAATTCAAAATTAATCTTTATAGTATGATAAAGGACCAAGGGAAGATAAAAGAAAAGATGTATCTGAAGGGAAAAGTCAGCCAGGGAAATAATGCTATCACATAAAAATATTCGAATATTTATGGCCCCTCCTGAAATCTGCTCGCTGTGTAATGTTTTACTTACCAGGATTGTGAGGGGGGGTTATGATTTTTATTTGATGAGTGGGAAATGCATGGAATCCCTAATAATGGTTTCCCTTTTTTTCTTTACACGTGGCCTTGACCCACAGCAGAGAGTTTGAAAATCTCAAAAGTCATGCAGTGTGATTTGGGGGTATCATAGAGACAAATTGGACTAAATAATGAAGATACTGGGGACAATTTCAGAGTGAAACTGGAAGGTCCAGAGCCCAAATAAAACACTGAGTAACATCAGGACCCTCACAATGATGTTCCCCTGGCTTGGTGCTCTCAGCTCTCACCAAGCCACCCTGGCAGTTTTCTGGGTGCTTTTATAGCCCTTTGTGGGGGTCTTTTCCTGTCCTTTCTAGGTCCAAACCCCCCAGCTGATTTCTAATCTTTCTGGCTTTGTGCTTGGAAATGCCCATCCTGGTGCCAGTGTCCTGTTCTGATGGTCCCTGTTGTGGTGTGGAAATCCCCATATCCCAGATGAGTTAACAGCAGCAATGCCTTGATCTCAGTTTTATTTTTCCAAACCCTATCCAAGCTCCCCTGATAGGAAGATGCCCAGAACAATTGGCACTATTAAATACCAGCATAGCAGGCTGAGGTAGATCCTGATGATCAGCATCTCCTGCAAACAGCAAATATATTTGTTCTTAATCTGCATTTGAGCTCTCAAGCTGGGTAACACAACAACAGATTAATTCTTTGCAGTGCTGGGTGATCAATCCCTTCCAGCCTGGCCTGACAAGGAGGGGAGGGAGTTTGAGCAGTGGAGCAGAGCTCCCAGAAACAATCCGTTCTGTACCATTTAATTTGGTAATAACCAGTAATTTACAGCTGGGCTCTATTGCCTTAATAGGAATCCTAATGAAATGGAGGCTCTTCTGGCTGAATTTAGGAAGGTCAGTGGTGAGAATTTTGCTATCAAGTGCCTGCTGTGTGTTTTTGGCAGGGATAAGATGATGCCAATAAACTTAGGATGGACTTTTTATGTCTGGTCTGAAGTTCAAACTAATGTACGTTATACTTCATATGTTGTTTCCTAAGCTTCTGGACAAACCCTCCTGTATAGATGTAAAATGGTTTGAATCGTGTTGTGATGAAATGAGCCTGGATGAATCCTGGCTGCAGATTTCATGGCAATGAAGAACTGAATCTGGCCTTGTGGTTTTTCTTTTTTTTTTTTTTTTTTTTCCTACTTGTTTGCACTGGCTGAAAATTCATGTTTTGATGTAACTGAAGCAGGGATCAGTAGTAACCTCCTATCATGGCATAATGTTTTCATATTTGAGCTTTGGCAGTTTTTTTTTTCATACTTTGCAACCTGATCATTTTTCAAATGTAAACAGTTTGGCTTCCCCAACCACTTGAGCTTAGAGCTCTTCCAAAATCTAATGGGGTGTTTTGAGGTTTTTCAGGACCAAATGGAGACACCTTGGAAATACCTACTCACCCCATTGCTTGTGAAGCTGAAAACATTAAAAATACTAAAAGCAAAGTATTTTGCTTGATTTCTAAAAAAGTTTTTGTGGGGAAACCATAGAAAAACTTGGAAAAACTCCCAATGCTGTGGCCTCGTAGTTTGTGTTTCCAACCAAAAGCAATGGGATAACTTAGAATAAAATGACTTTGCCCTCCTCCATCTTACTGTAAAACACGAGTAATTCTCTGAGGAGCCCCATCTGGCTCTGAGAGCTCTCTCCATGTGCTGCCAGAAAATCACTCGTGTGAGCGTTCGGTGGCCGCGGCCTCCGCAGGAGTGAAGTGTCTGGATGGTTTCCAGCTCCATCCATTCCGCAGCAGGTCCCTGTGGCTGTGCCCGGGGAAGCCTTGGGGGAGAGGCTGTTTGAGGAAGAGGAGCAGTGTCATTATTATCTCTGCCTTTGGGACAGCAAATTGTTCCGAGCCGCGCGCGCACGCGAGGCCTCGGCGCCGAGCAGGACAAGGCCGCGCTTTGTTCCCCTTGGAAAATCTCCCGTATCCCGGCTTTTTGGAGTGAGCACAAGGTGCAGGGAGGATTATTTACTGGAGCAGTAATAATCCAGCAGGATGTGTGTTTAATGAGGGGTGTTTCTCTGTGGGTTATCCAGCTCGTGCAGCCAAGCCCGCGTGTGGCACCTCGGGATGTTCCGCCGGCCTTCGCTGTCTCCCTGGAAAAGTGTCTGGAGCAAACACATAATTGAGATGTGCACGTCTCTAATGTAGGGTCAGAGCACAGCACACAGCAGCAAAATCACTTGTAGCACAACTCTGTCTTCCTGGAGGTGAAAATCCCAGCCCTGTACACAAATTTCCATGCTTAGATGAGACCCAAGCGTGCTGGGAGGTGAGGACATCTGCATGGAATTCCTTCTGTGGAGTTTTGTTCAGACCTCTTAAATCTAGCATTATACACCCAAGCTTTTTTCGTTAAATACTCGGTGAAAACACAAGGTGCTGGTGTGTCTAAGTGCCAGAGCTGGTCTGGTAATGTGGTTGTTGATCCTTCCAGAAACAATCCCCATGTGAAAATGAGCACTGAGGGGTCAATGAATCAATACAAGAATGATCACATGGATTTCTTTGCAATTCTTTTAAGACCTGGAGATCTCATTCCTCTTATATTCTTGCCAGACTTCCAGAAAAATGGTGTGTTGTGGGTGTAAGGAGGAAAACGACAACAAAAAAAGAGTTTGTAGTGAAAAAGCCAGGAAAATCTGAGATGTAAGAACTAAGTTCCCACCATGGCAGGGCTGTCACGTAGGGCAGAATAGGTGAATGTTTAGGATGTTACAAATCCAGCATTGATTTCATTCTGTTTTCCACATGAAAAGCATCCCAGCTGTTTCACTTTAGATTTTGCAGCGATTTCAGCCATAAACTTGGTTGAAATCCTTCTGAAAAATTAAACACAGGAATAGTCAGTGTGCTGGGAGCGAGTGCCTCGTGTGATTGTTGTTTATTAAGATGAAACCAGTGCAGTAACACTGCTAACAAGTCACTCACCTGAGTTAGCTGCAGGGAGGCGTTGCATGAGTGGTGTAGGAGAGCCTCGTGCAGCATCTGGAGTGAAATATGTGACTTTTTATTTAGATTTTTCTGAATTCCTGAGCGTCCTCTTCACTGATGAGAGCTGAGGGCTGTTGTCATCTCTCAGGACTGAGTCCTGTACCCATGAGTGAGCTCTTTTCAAGCAGATTAGTGAAAGTCTTGCAGCCCTGAATATCACGGGTCAGGAGCACAGCAGATGCTGTGATGTTCAGATATATTCCAATAGAGTCACTTTTAATGACATTTGAAAGAGATAAGTGGTCTGAGGACACGATGAGGTGACATATGGCACAGCAGATATGGTTTTACCTCCCACAGCTTGTCTTCTTCTTTGACCTGAGCAGAGGAGCAGGGAACCTGCCTGGGAGGAATATTTGATTCTGGCTTTTTGCATTTTTATTTCATCTGGGGATAGCGTTTTCTTAGAGTGCTGATCCCTGCTGAAAATTAATCATTTTTTTAATGTCATTGGAGCAACAGCGTGGGGAACAAACCTTGGGGTGTGAATAAGTCAGTGTGTGAGGCTCAGCACCAGTCCTTATCTGAAGGTTTGAATCCAAACTCTGGCCAGAACATGAGTGGATCTGAAGGCAAGAAGCACTGCCAGTGTTTCTGTTGATATTTACCCCTTACACAATAATAAATGGAAGCTATGAGGAAATCTTAGCTGGTATCTTTATTCATATATAGAATCCCAGAATGGATTCAGTTGGAAGAATCAGAGAATCTCAGAATGGTTTGGGTTGGAAGGGACCTTAAATCCCATCCTGTTCCCACCCCTTGCCATGGGCAGGGATAACTTCCACTATCCCAGGCTGCTCCAATCCCTGTCCAACCTGGCCTTGGACATTTCCAGGGATGCAACCTTTAAATTTCAGCTAGCCCAACCTCCAGTACTAATACCATTGTCTAATTAAGGACTCATTTTAACGAAGTAATGGAAATTGGATGCTGGAGGTGGTACCTTAGAGATCCTAATTACACCTGAGTCTCTGCTGAGGAATGTGTGTTGGTTGCTCTGTGAGTGGAAGGGGGGATCAGGAGGATTCTGGCTCCTGGCAAAAATATCGCAGCTGAAGAACGGAATCCTGAAGAAAACATAAATTCTGGAGGCTTTTAGTTTCTCAGTGATAACCTGTAAACACGTATGAAAACTGTGTCTATGTATACATTTCCAAAATTGGCCTTTCTCCCCCCCACATCTTTTTCCATTATAAAAAGCTGTAAAAAGCTGATGGAAAAGCCGGATGACAGCAAATAACCAATCCTCAATATCACTTTATGTTGCTGTAACACCCAGACGCCAAAGGAGCTGTATAAACACCTCGGAAAGCACAATCTGTCTTGAACAGCTTACAAGTAAAAAGGGATTTTTTTTTTCCAAAGACATAAAAGTTAAATTGGTGTTCTGCTCTTGCTGAAAATCATCGAGCGCCTGGATTGTTGAAAATCCCACCCAAAGCCCCTCTCAGTTTGTGTGAAACAACTGAAATGTGCAGTAAAAGATCTGACAGCTCCGTTTTCCCAACTGTTTTCTTTATAAGTCACTCATCTGCCTTCTTAAAGATTATATGTGATACTGAAAACATATTAGTGGGTGGGTCACAGACCAGAGGACTCGTTAAAAAGAAGGAAAAGGGGAAAAGGCTGCGGCCGGCTGGTTTCCATCTCCTCCCTGGCTGAATGAAGAAAGATGTTTTTCTCCCCACTGCTCCTCTATCTCCCTCCTTTCCATTTTCAGCATTATGTTTCCTCCTCCAGACTGTGGCAGTGGAGCTGAATGCTGATGAGACCATTGGCAGCCTGTCCCCAGACAGAACTTTTTAAGGTCATTTCTCCTGGTTCTCAATTGCTTGACCTGCTCATTTCTCTTACCCAACCATGGGAGGCTGCCCAATTACACACTGTTATTTTTATGATACTTGCTTGTCCTTCCCAGCCTTAATCTTCCTTTATTGCCAGGAACACTCACAGTCTCTGTAGTCCAGTTAGAGCTAAAGTTGGTAAGAGAGAGGTTTTAAATTGACAGTTTCAAATGAACAGTCAGGAGCTGGAGGAGGTTTTCTGTGGTGAAAGTGAGTGAGGAGCTGCTACCTGTACAGGTGAGCAGAGCTGGCATGGAGGATTCCTTGGGATGAGAGTGACCTTTGGAAGGGAAGGTTGCACATCCCTGCATGTAGCTGTCAGCCTGGGCAGGGTTGTGTTGGGTTTATAATGCTGGAGCTGTGTGTACAAGGAATATTTTTAAGGCTCAGCCTCTTGTTTGCTTGCTCGTCATTGCAGAAAAAGTCTGGTGTTTGTTACTGCATGTTGTTCATTTTATTCCAAATTCTACAGCCCTTCTGGACACAGTCATTTGCTGAAGATCAATTATTTATTGTCTGACTGGTCACAGGGATTGTGCAGTGGTCACTTGGAAGAAGAGGTGGAGGCAGAGATGGCAGCTCTGAGCATTGAAACATGAGCTCTGTTATCCTCTGACGTGGGAGGTCCACACTGTGAAACAGCATCATAAACTGCTGAAATAAATTCCCTTAGATCAAATTCACTTCCTTGTTCCAGCAAGGACAAGCACAGCATCAATAAAAGGAAATTGCTCTGAGAGACAATCTGCAAGTTATCCATGTGGATGTGTTAGTGTTCTGCAGGGTGAGATTGCATGTTAGGATGAAATTCTTCCCTGTGAGGGTGGCAAGGGGCTGGGATGGAATTCCCAGAGCAGCTGTGGCTGCCCCTGCATCCCTGGAAATGTCCCAGACCAGGTTGGACATGGCTTGAAGCAGTCTGGGACAGTGGCAGGTGTCCCTGCCATGGCAGGGGTGGCACTGGGTGGGATTTAAGGTCTTTTCCATCCCAAATTATTTTGTCATTCTCTTCCCCTCTGCTGGTGCAGCGATGCCACTCCAGCCCCATCACCCATTTGCTCATCTCCTGATCAGCCCTCGCTGCAGCTCCTGCTGGATTTCACAGCCCTTCCAAAGTGCAGCCAAGCTCCAAATCTCCCCCAAGCCTCTGCAGGCAGAAGGGATGAAATTCCTCCAAGGCCTGGCTGGCCTGGTCCCAGCAGAGCTGCAGGACCGCTGGAATTGGCCCCAGTTCTGTGTTTCGAAGCTTTCAGCAAACAGGAATGTGAATGAATCAGACTGAAAGTATTTACAATTCTCAAATGCCTGAGAAGCTTTTTAAAGGTCAATCTAATTAAGACAAAGTTTGTTTGTACCAATATAAAGTAGATACTATTATTGGAAATTCATTCCAAGGCACTATATGGCATTTTACTTACAGTTTAATTTTTAGTTTTCTATTCTTAATTTGGAAAGAGCAGAAATGATCTTTTGGTTCCATAATGTCTTACTTAAAATGACATTTTAATCTATAATGATTTTTTTTTTGCTACAATTAAAAAGAGATTCTTTCTTCCTGATGCAAAATAATTAATCAAAGTTTTTGCATAAGAAGGATTCTTTTGTATTGGAAATAAAATTGCCCAGTCTCATAGCAGCCACATTATTTAGTGGGTCTGGTTTTGATTGCCATCTTAGGGGAACAAAAGCCTTTTTTCTATAATTTAGGGATGCATTTAAATTCAGTTTGAAAGACTGAATTTCATGATGTGTTGCCCTTAAAGGCTATAAAAACCGAGATCTATTTGTGTGTCTCCATAAGAATATCAAAGTGAGAAGTAAATCAGTTTTTCTTTGCATTTCTTTTCATATTTGAGTAGTTCTGCCCTTGTGTCTCCTTCAGACAATCCTGCTGTCCCAAACTTTGTCCAAGTGAGGGAAACTTAAACCTTGCAGTCCTTAGCAGGCTGAACTTCATCATTTTTTTGGAGATATGAAATGAGGGAAGGGACCAGGGAGGAGATAATCAGTATTATTCCATGGACTGCTTCCTTTTCAGTGATTACCTTGTAATCCAAAAGCTCAGAGCCAAGTGTTCAAAACATGAGTGGATTTTGTGCTCTGGTTGAGTGGGCAAGGGGGAAATTGGGACAAAGTATTGACACTTAAAAAAACCCCAAACCCAACCCTCTCCAGTCAAGTGTTGTTGCCAGGATTTTTACATTTCCAGCGTGGAGAAATGCCTCACGCTGCTGTTGTCCTACACAGGAGGAGCTGCTGCATCCTCATAAATCATAAAAAAATCATGGAATGGGGCGGGGTTGGAAGGGACATCAAAGGTTCTCCAGTTCCCACCCTCAGCTGCCCATTTTTGTTACGTGCTCTACTCTAAGAACTTTGATGTAGGGACTATAATGAGTTTATTGCTATCTGCAAGCCCGTATTCAGTGATTCCATAGTTTTAAAAACAATAATCATAATTAAAAATTCTCCTTTAAAGTACCCTAAGACTAGGAGGAGGTGTCAGATATTTTCCTGTCAGTGTTTTTCACCCGTGTGAGCTGAAGTGACTGAAATCGCCAAAGTAGCAGCAAAACTCTCAAATTCCAGATCTGCCCTGTCCCAGGCATTAGGGAGCAGATAAAGATTACACAGAGCAGATAAAGATCCCCCTGATATCTGCGTTATCTGATAGGCACCAAATGGAGCTGCTGCCCTTATCAGAGCATCGGGGACACCAGCACGTGGTGAGGAGCACAAAGGACATTAATGGGATGCTGAGTCTGTTCAAAGCCTGCCTGCTGTGGCTCCTGCGGTGTTTGCAGAGGTTTGAGGTGAAGGTTTTGCTCAAAATTCCACTCCAGGACCGGCCAGGAATCCCGTGCAGCTTGGAGAAGTGGGAATTAAACCCGGAGCAGTTTGCTGAATGAACACCCAGCGTAAGGAGCCCCACATAAATCTGGCTCCTGTGAATGGTGAATAATCAGATACATAAAATAGGTCATAAATAATCACAGGGGAGCTCAGCACGTATTGCCTTTGTTAGTTTCTGTAGCTTCTGAAAGAACAGAAGTGCCATTGTGGGCCGTTCAAAGGCTCTTTGTCGTTGGGAACTTGTTTGTTGTTAATTTACTTTTGTTTCGACACAGCCAGATGTGTGAGGGGGGGGTTTGTGCAAGGAAATCCAATTTCTGTGTGTCTTCTGTCCTGGAGGGCTCTTGGGGAGGGATGGAGTGGGAATTGCCCCAATGTTGGCATTTGCAGCAGCAGTTTTTGTCCACCTGCTGCTACCAAGCTTCCCCTTATTTCTGAGAGGCTGACCACAGCACACAGCCTGAGATCTCCTCCTGACATCCCAAATTCCCATCTCCTGCAGTGGAGGGAGGTCTGGGGAGCAGAACTGTGCTCCCTGCAATGGCTCTGGGGAGGAGGAAGAGGCTTGAGAAGGATCTGGGAAGCCTTTCAGAGTATTTTCCAGGGCCTAAAGGGGCTCCAGGAGAGCTGGAGAGGGACTGGGGACAGAGGGCAGGGCTGGATGGGATATTGGGCAGGAATTATTCCCTGGGAGGATGGGGAGGGACTGGGATGGAATTCCCAGAGCAGCTGTGGCTGCCCCTGCATCCTTGGAAGTGTCCAAGGCCAGGCTGGAGCACCCTGGGACAGTGGGAGGTGTCCCTGCCATGGCAAGGATGGAGTGAGATGAGCTTTAAGGTCCCTTCCAACATTCTGTGATTTTGGGTCAGATAAACCATTACTGTCTGAAGCATTTCCAGATAATAATGTTAATTACCCAAACAAGGACATGAGTTGAAAACCCTTAATGTTTAAAAGAAGCATCAGAAGATCTGTACAAATCTCTGTCAGTATCCTGATTTTCTGATCAAGTGCACAGAAAGGAAGGAATTGTTTTTCTGTAGCAGGGCCCTGGTTTCCAAAACACTCTGCAGCAGGGACGATGACAGGAATTGCTTTTGAGTTGTTCTGGTAATAATGACTGGAGATCAAATTATAATAAGGTCAATCTCTCAACCATTTCGCTTTAAAAAAAATCAAAATGAAATCCACTTTTCTCTTTGGACATACGTTTCAGCTCTGTGGCATGGCATTTATGTGGAAAATGATACAAGGTAAGACATGGAGTGCTGTTTAGAGGAAGCATTGGAGATTATAAATAGATTAAAGATTCATCTGACAGAGGAAATTTTCAGTACGCATTTCAAACTGGACGTGGCTTTTTGCCAGCCTGCCTAATGCTCTCTGAGCAATAGCAGGGTCAACTGACGGACAGCTCTACCTGCATTTTTACACTTTCTACTCAAGATGTTACTGGAGGCTTCTTAGACTTGGAGCAAAGAGAAAACTGGAAGGCAGCAGCGACTTTTAACAATTGTTACACACGCTGGAATATCTGGGTTTAGGAAGAAAAGTTATAACAGTGCAGCTGCACCTCTGCCAGAGCCTGTAGCTGGAAAAGGTTTGCCCCTTGTCATGTCCTTGCTCTAAAAAAAACCGAATTTTATGAAAGCTGGAGATTGGAGGGAGTTTTGAGCAGCCTGGCCTCATGGAAGGTGTGTGTAGAAGTTAATGGGCCTTAGGGGTTTCCTCCTGTTCTCTTTATTTTTCTCCACAATTCTGTTTTCTTAGGGAAAAGACAAAAACCACATTTAAATGGCTTGAGGAGTGTCAGCTATGTTTTAAGATTTACATCTGTGTTTGTTTTTTGTATTCCCTCTTCTGACTTTACTTTCCCCTTCTTACTGAAAACAAATATTAGCCCAGGTTTGCTGTGCTGATTTATTTAACCAATACAAAAGACAATTGTGTTAGAGCAGGATTTTTATTAAGCTTAAACAATAATTCATTTGAAAATGATCAGAAATTTGTCACAACAGTTGCAGAAAGTACAAAACTCTATTTCCAGAAGTTTCTGATGGTATTTTAAACTGCAGTTGTAATGGTGTGATTGATGGCAATACTGTTAAGCTACTGAACTTGTTTTAGGGGACTGGTATGTACATACATTGTATTTGTTGTTTAGGATGTACTTTTTCATGCTGAGAGCCTTGCTCATTTTTAGTGCTGGCTTTTAAGATTCTGGGATAAATTAAAATAACTGGATGACACCAGAAATGTTCAGAGGTGCTTCAGTACAGCCGAGGGTGCTGTCAAGTGAATTTTGGGCTGCTCAGGCACTTCTGGGAGCTCACTGAGGGCCTAAGAGCTTTGGAAGAAGTGCTTTTGCTATTGAAGAGATTCTTTTTGAACACCCAGACCGTGTGTCTGGCCTAGGAAAGCTCAGCTTGAGGAGAGGGTTCTTTTATGTGACTGATGGGTTAAGAAATCCTGCACAGGGTGTTGGTACAGACTGATCAAATTGAAGGCTTAGAGAGGCTCTTCAACCACACACCTGCATCCTTCCAGTGATCTTTTCTGCATCTTTCATCCCACTGAGTGGGGCTAAGTGCAGTTGCAAAGCTTCTAATTGGGGCTGTGTGAGACACAGCGTGTGAGCCATGAAACCTGCAGGAAAAAACAGGGCACGAAAACAAAACTGTCAGCATAAAGAAACAGCCTCTGATGCAGTTCTGCACCGAAATTCACCTCGGGTTGGAGTGTTTGAGGCTGAGCTGGCTGGAGCTCGGTGAAGGAGAGGTTTCTGTGATGTCTCAGTTTGTTCCCCCCTCACCATTCCTCTCCATCAGAGCTCTCTCTCTCTCTCCAATTAAACTGCACTCCCAGCCTTTCCAGAGACACCAACGAGATCTCTGATTCCTCGGGAATAAACCTAACCAGGGCAAAATTGCACAATTGTGGCGAATTGCCACTCAGGCAGCAGCTCTGTGGAGTGGCTCTCTGGTGTGAGCAGAGCAGTCCCTGACTGCCCAAACACAACGTGGGGATTTCCTTCAACAGCTTGATTTGAAGTGCCCCAGGGTGCTGAATATTTCCATGTGCTGAAAGTTGTTGACTCCTCTCCTTTGTGTCAACAAACAATTTCCATTTGAAATGTACCTTTTAGTGACAAATCAAATGATGTGCTGTCAAAAGAATAGCTCTGAGAGAGAGCTCGGGTTCTTTGAATGAACTGCTCACAGAAAGTCTCACTGGTTTGTTTTTAACACAGAATAGTGTCTGTGTACATCCACTTCTTCTCCTGCTGCTCATTCCCACTTCCAGACTCTAACATTTGGAGTTTTCACGCCTGTTTTGTTGTTAAGATAATAAAATAATGTTGCTGGAGGGAATCTGGAGGTCATCTGCTCCATCTTCTGTTCCAAGCAGGACAGGTTGCTCAGACACTTTTCCTTTTTGAGTTTTGAGCATCTTCAAGGACTCCACAACCTCTATGAACAATCCACTGCAGGAATTTAACATCCACAGTGGAAAATAAAAAAAAAAAAACCACAAAAGTAAAAATATTAATCAGTCTTGTGCAGTAATTAGTCAACCTTGGAAGGATTCAGAGATTGGGATTGTTCAGCCTGGAGAAGAGAAACTTTGGAGTCAATGAATGCAGCTTTCCCAGGACTTTAAGGGAGGTGACAAGAAATATGGGGGAGAGACTTTACAAGGGCCTGGAGTGCCAGGACAAGAGGGAATGGCAGGGTTAGATGGGATATTGGGAAGAAATTCTTCCTGTGAGGGTGAGGAGGGGCTGGGATGGAATTCCCAGCTTTGCTGTGGCTGCCCCTGGATCCCTGGCAGTGCCCAAGGCCAGATTGGACATTGGGGTTGGAGCAGCCTGGGACAGTGGGAGATGTCCCTGCCATGGCAGGGGTGACACTGGATGGGATTTTAAAGATCCCATCTCATTCCTTAATTCTTCCAATAACATTCCCATACTCTCATCTTCAGTGTAAATTAATATCAGGGTTAACACAGGGAGCAGTTGCCTCTGGTAAATCCTTAGAGTTGTTTTCCAAAAGATAATTTTGGGGTATTTTGGATCATTTTGTTTTGCAGCAGAACAATCTGCTGTGATACCTTTTAGCTGCTGTTTGCATGGAAGGAAACTTGTGGGTGTAAATATTTCTGTGTAACGTGGCCAACCATGGGCAGCTCCAAAATCCTGTATTATCTGCTTAAATAACTTCCTATCATGAGATGTTGGAGCTCAAGTAAGATATAATTAGATAGTGGTAATGAAAAATTGCTAGATTATTATCATGTGATATGGAATGAACAATTTTCAAAGTAACTTAGGCTTTTAGGAAGCTCAACTTCAATTTAAGACCTAATTATTTCCACAGTTATGAAAATTTTGCCCTTACACATTTCCCTGAAAACCAAAGCAGTAAGTTTCTTTCTTCTTGGCACCATTTAAAAAATATTGTTTTATTCTTAAAAAGATTAAATGGGCTAGCTGCATTAATTAAGATTTTCTGAGGTTTTTATTTGGGTTATGCAATAGCCAGGAATTCCACAGCCCCTCTGAGTATGAGCATCTCCTCAGCTGGTGTCTCAGGATGAAATGTTCTAAATAAAAAGTCAATTAAAGGCCCCATTGGACTAAAAACTTCTGAAAGTCCCTGGATATTCCTGTATCTGTAGATTACTCCTCTATTTGGGTTTTTTGGGGCTGCATCCTTATCCTGTGGAACGTTTTTTCTCCCTTTTGAAAACTTCAGCTTAGGGTGTGCTTGGTAAATTAAGAAAGAAATAGTTTTCTGAATCATCTTTTTTTTTTTTTTTTTTTTTTTTTTTTTTTTAACCTGGAAGAAATAGAAAGAGCAAAATTGGATTCCTTTACTGATCCTTGTCTTTAGGTGGATCTTGTTCTGTACGTGGATCAATAAAAATGTCTTTAACAATGAGAGGAGAAAGCTACAAGGGGCAGAAAAATGAGTCCATTCATCAAGGACAACATGGGAGGAGGGCTGTTGTAAAGATGTTACAAATATTAATGTGTTGTGTTGCACTAACTCCTATTAGTGATAAATATTTCCAGTTTTAAATATCTCCAATTTTAGTAGCTGCAAAAGCTATTTTTATCTCCTAAAATGAATGTATGTTCAGAAATTTTCTCCATGTGCTCATCTCCCAAGAAGCATTTTTATATCCTGCTCCATCCATCCTTTCTGAGTACAGAACAGTTTAATTTGCAACCTGAAGTGTTAAGTTTTAATTTTTTTCCCTTTGCTCTGTCTCCTACTTAGTCATACATAAATCAGAGGAATTTGAAAGAACTGGTAAAAAGGGCTGGATCCTTCTCAAGCTGTAATTTGGCTCCATGAATTATTAATTGGCAGACCAGGATAGCACCAGCTTTTTCAGAAGTCACTTTAAATGTACAAGGCTCACCTTATCAGCCAAGATCTAAGCAGTGGCAGTAATGCAATTCTTCCCATTTAGCACTTTGTGGTACGTTTAGAAGGAATTGGATATTAGATCATTTAAACTCTCTGAAATACAACACAAAGCAAGGAAGTGGATTGGTTTTTTCCTCCTTTTTTTTTTTTTTATTTTTTTTTTTTTTGCCTCTGTGATGATTTCAAAGCAGTGAATACACGTGGATTTTCTCAGGGGCTTGGGCTGCTGGAGATGTTGAAGCTGCATCTCTGTGAGGGGGAGAGCAGAAGCTCAGAGAACTTGAAAGGGAAAGGTTTTAACTGCTCGTGGTAGAAGAACTGAAGGAATCTGTGGTGGCTTGAAATTAAACTCAAATGGATGCGAGGTAGCATTGGCCAAATACAAAGGAAGCTGGGATTGTAAGTAAAATTTATTTCCTAAATAACAGAGCTCTCCAGGTAGTTATTGCAGCACCACTTAAACCAGGTTTTAATTTATTTGATGACCCTCATCTTGTCTCCTAATTTAGCTTCTCTCTCCAAATAAAAAGGGTATTTTGTCTCTTGTCTTTCATGTTTGACTTAGTCCTAAAGGTTCTTTTCACAACTTTGCCTTCTCTGATTTAATCTGCCTTTGGCAGTTGCAGAGTCGAGGGCGGCAGCTGATTTAATTGAATCCCATCTTGCAAAATTTAAGGGTATGTAATGGAAAGTTGAAATATTTCAGGACTTTGCTAATTCTGAAATTCCACTGGAACATTTTTAGTATTTCAGCAATGGTGTTCTCCATCTCTAAAGATAAGTTATTAAAATGAGGAGCCTCTCTTGCAATAGATCATCATCTATTTTTAAAGCTATTTTTAGACTTCTAAACAAGCGAGGAGAGGGTGTGAAGGAAGTGATTAGATCTCGTTTTGTATGGAAGTTTTGAGGAACCATTACACTGCAAAATTGATGTAAAGCAATATTTCAGGGAGAAATCCTAACGACATTCTAATGTGAGCTGTACCTGAGATTGTTTCCCAGCACCGAGATAATCTCGCTGCTGTCACTGGGCTCTGATTTACAGAAGTCATTTTGCTCCCATCTGTTGATGTGCCAGACAAGGCAGGGGTAGGAGAGAGCAGTTCAGTGACTCTGCTTGCAGGAAAGTAATTAGTCTAAAAAAAAAAAGTCAGAATAAATGTGGCAATTCCCACCCTGGTTCTTTTTTAGTGCCAAAGGCGAGGAATTTGTTTGGTGATGCTGCAAAGCAAAGTTGGAAACTTTCCCTTAATTTTCTTATTCCTTTTTGCTGTCGTTTAACCTTAATTTTTGGTACAACATGCATGTCATGCCAATCACCAATTTCCAGTGGGAAATTATTAATTCTCTTATCTCTGTGTGTTTATATGAAGCCATAAATGCACTTGTGTACCAACAGATTTAACAACTTGGTTTGGGGAAGCACTTGTGAGGCCAGGGCTGGCATGGGGAGCTGTCACAGCTTTCCTATCCCTATTCCCTATTATTTGGCATAGTTAGAGAATTTTTAGAGTGATTTGGGGTTTTTTTTAAGACTTGTGAGAAGGTCTAAATGGGGACTGTGGTGGGAATTGTGCTGCTCGTGGTGTCACCTCAGTGCCAGGTGTAAAACATGATGGAGCAGAGCGGGAGGAGAGGCCACCCAGTTTAATTTGGAATGGGAAATAAGTTTTCCTCCGTTGTTAACTGCATGATCATGCTCTGGTGATGCTTAATGTGAAAATAATCATGGCACTTCCTCCATCTCTGCTCTGTGGAGAGAGGGAGTGCATGAATTCCCCAGCCCTTCCCAAGAGCCACGCTTGCACCAAGCTAATGTCACAAAAAACACTAAAAATTCTATTTCTGATGAACTTAAACTCATTTCCTTACTCCTGTTTTGGCTGTGCTGTGCTAAATGGGATGAGAGCACAGGGAGATGGAGAGGGGCTGGTCCTGCACGGGTTTGGAGTGGTGGGGCTTGGCAAGAGCTGGCCCTGGCAGCATCTGGGCTTGGCCATCCCCAGAGCTGGAGCCTCAAAAACCTGGAAAAGCCCTTTCAGGGCAAGGAGGGTACAAAGGAGATTAAAGATCCAGGTCTTTACTGGGAAGCTGTAAAAAATGGGGTGGCAAAACTGGCTCAAAAGATGCCAAAATGCAATGGAAAGCTGCTCCAGGGGGGTCAGGGGAGCTCTGTGTGTCACTGAGCCTTCTGCAGAGCCAGACCTGCCAATAAATAACTCCAGAGCTGATGGGATCTTACAAGGATGAAAGCAAATTTGGGTGGCTTTTTCTCATCAGTGCTTTTAGGGGTTCAATTTTTTTCTCCTTGAAAAGCTGTGAATTTGAGGGGTGTCACACACTCCTCACATCCCCTGGGAGATGTGGAGGCTTTTCTGGGATGGGCTGGAAAGACTCAGCAAGGGGAAACAGCCTCAAGTTGTGCCATGGGAGGTTCAGGTTGGATATTGGGAAAAGTTTAATCACAGAAAAAGTGATCAGACATTGGGATGGGCTGCCCAGGGAAGAAGTGGTGGCATCACCACCCATGGAAAACGAGTGGATGTTGTGGGAGTGTGCAGGGCTTTGCACCACTGATCAGTGCTTTGTCTCAGTCTCATCTGTTTCTGTTTGGATCCAGGATTATTAGAAAGACAATTGAGATGGTTTCTCGTGTTTGGGCTTGGATGTTTATTATATCTTATCAAAAATTACAGAAAGTACAACAGTACCTCTAGCTGCTTGCTAGAAGTAGGAAAAATGGCTCCAGCTGAGATTGATTCAAGGCCT
Organism: Sturnus vulgaris; assembly: GCF_052056855.1. Taxonomy (NCBI): domain Eukaryota; kingdom Metazoa; phylum Chordata; class Aves; order Passeriformes; family Sturnidae; genus Sturnus; species Sturnus vulgaris. The sequence continues at coordinate 1,944,781 of NC_142253.1, read as the reverse complement.
TTTAAAGCCAAACACACCAATAAAAGTTTAACACCTACACTATTTATACTTTTCATCCAATAATAGATTCCCATGAGCCTTAGAGTGATTTTAGACTGACCAATCCAAAGGTAACCACCTGAGTTCCGTGAAGGAGAAGGAAGAGAAGAAGATGAACAAGAAGAAAAGACACCACCCAAAATTCTCCATCTTGTCCCCTAACTACCACTATACTGTAAAAACCTCAAATTTCAAACCCATCACCCAGTGAAAGCACACACATCTAAGACACTACACATCTGTGATTTCTAACTTATTATTTATATTTACAAATCTTCTCCAAGGTTTCAGCTCCAGTGCAGTTTTTCAGGGTGTCTGTGCCAGGAAGCACAGAAAGCTCCAAAACTTTAAATTCTCGAGATCCAACAGATGTGGCACATGCCAGTGTGGTTTGGTGGGCATGGGGGATTCAGGGATGGATTTAATGATTGTGGGGGTCTTTTCCAACCTCATTGAGTCAGATCCTGCACGAGGAGCTCAGCAGTGATGGAGCAAAGCATGGGTGGGGTAAAAGGCTTTGCATTTTCTGTCTGAGCTTTATCACAGGCAGTTTTGGCTGAGTAATGGTTGTGAAGCTTTCCTGTAAAATCTGCCCTCTGAGGGGCTTTGTCACCGAGTCTGGGAGCTGGGGAGGGAGGAATGGGTGCCTGGGGGGTCACCAAGTGCACCTGCAAATGAAAACACGACAAATAATTGTGCTTAGATGGATGGTAAATCCCACCAATCAAACATTTCCAGCAAGTCTCGCTGCAGTCTCGGGTTTGCAAAGTCTTATTCTGCATTTGGAGCAAGAAGTTCATATTTCAAGCAGCACAAAACATGACAAAACACTTATTGCTGGGAGTGGAAGTACAACAGGAAATATATGGCCATTATCCAGCTGCAAGTTTCTCCATTTAAATGCAAACAAAACAGGAAAATGAAATGCAATTTTTAGTTTAATCAACTTTCATGAGTCTTCTGGGAAGCCCAGAAGGATCTGAAAGGAGCCGCTGGGACCTGTTGGCTTTAAAAATGAATTTTGAAGGCTGCTTGGTAGTAGGGGGGTTATGCTGGGCTTGATTTAAAAATTCAGCTTTGCCAGTGACAGCTGGGCCTAACTGGGGGCAAAGCCAGTCAAATTAACTTTTATTTCAAAGGGGCACGAAGCCATTATTTTTTAAAAAAATGTGTCTGATGTAACAGCTCTGTTCTACAAACAGTGAGTTAAAATAACAAATTTATCCACTGTAATTGCACTTGTTCTCTTTATTTTAGTACAGGAGAGATAATAAAAATACACAACTGGCTCCAATATTGGCGAGTTTCCTCACAGGAGACCCTGCAAAAAGTTAAACTCCACGAAAATGAGTCTTGTTATTCTGTCCTTGAAAATAATTAAGGGCGGGAGGGTTTAATAATTATTTCAGTATTTGATATCAGCACATCAAACACCTGATAGAGCCGTTACAGCTATAAGAAAATACAAAAAGTGTGTGTTACAATAATTAAAAAAAACAAAACCAACAAAACTGAGAGGTGCAAAAGGCTGAGTGAACTGGATGATTTTTTTTTTTTTTCCAGTTACTGGGGCGTTTCTGCATCAGTGTCCTCAGTGTTAGGTTTCTCTGGAGACCAATTACAAAGGTTCACAAGGTTGTTTTTATTTTCCTTGCTCTTGATGTCTTTTTAATGAGGCCTCCTAGTAAACAGCAAGCATTATGCTTTCCTGTTGGATTCCTGTCTGCCGCCTTGAAACATTTATTACTAATACATGTGGGAAATGATGTATAAATTAAATATTAGGAAAATGTACTTTTAAAAAACAGAAGTACTTGGAGGGGGATATCTTATAATTGTCATTGGAGGAGTGGGAGAGGAAGTGGTGCCAATATTTTGCTAATGGAAGCAGAGTGAAAGGGACTGTTAAAGCATTCCTTGTGGTTTTATGTAATAAATAGAGCTGATAGATGCATGGAGTTCTCAGTGCCCGTCTCTGGGCTTGTGGGTTGGTGTGAGAGAATCTGAAGGATGGAAAAAATAAAAATTTAAAAGTCTGCTCTGCTGTGCTCCAGCCCTGCCACATCCTGGTGCCTGCAGCATCCCCTTGGATCATTCCTCCCTCTGCTGCTTCACCTCTTCAGCCACTGATCTTCCAGATTTAAGTCATGCTCACCAGATATTCTCTAATCACCAGCACCAGCTAATCAAGTTTAAAAACCAAATTATTGTGAGTGATAGAGCCTGTGTGGAGTCTCCACCATGCTGAGCACTCTGTTGGGACACTGCCTGCTGCAATATTGCTGCCTTAGAAACACCCAAGTCAAGTACAGATTCCATAATTGCTTAAAGATTGTTTATCTCTGAATTGTAGCTGTGTGCTGGATGCTTAGCTCCTATATTGGCAAAGGCTGCTTGATTTAAATCCTGGCTTTAAATCCTTGTGGGAGACCAGGCTGTTGTCACCGGGGTTTGGAGAACCTGTCCTGCTCTGCCATGCTCTGGTGCCAGATTGGCAGCAAGGTTTGTGGTGTGCAGATGCAAATCTGGGTTTGGTTTGAGGTTTTTTTAGTTTTTGATTGGGTTTTTTGGAGGGGTGGGGTGTACTGATGTTTTTTTGGCAGAACTCTTGGCATTTTCTCTTCTCCAGGTGAGCTGCTGTGGGTGATGTCTGATGATACCCAGGGGCATCTCCCCCATCCTCCTTTCACTGTCCTGCTGGCACAGCTTCCACATGTCTGGTAGTTTCTGTGGGGGGAAATAGATGGGTGCATTGGTAAAGCACCTCTGTATCCGTGTGTGTGTGGATTTGTGCATCAATCCAACATTTGCTGTAGTAACCAGTGCATTTCTGGCAGCTTTGTGTCTGGGGCAGGTCTCTCATCACTTCTCTTTGTTGGGGTGGAAATCTTGGCCCTCTGCCTGCTCTGGTGGCTCAGAGCAGTGTTGGAAGGTGAGCAGTTGTTCAAGGAGTCGTTTCAATCTTATGTTTGGATTCCTCTGGCTCTGGAATTTGCTTGTGGGTGCTCCAAGGACAGGGGTGCAGGAAGTGCTTACTCAGCATGTTTCTCTATGTCTCCGAAACAGATTTTTGCTGCAAATTTCTTGAATTTGCATCTGTGATAACAACCACTTTTGTGTGTACTTCCTTCCTCCTGCTCCACCCTTGGAGTGTCTGCTGGGTGCTCGTGTGGGTGTGACCCAGCACTGCTCCCTGAGCCCTTGGGGGCACACAGGGAACTCAGCTGTGAATTTGCTGTCTCTCAGCTACATCATCCCTCCAAAAAGCCTTTCCAGGCTTTTTCCTCCATTGGGGGAGAGGCTCACTCGTCCTTTCCTGCTGCACTGAAAGGTGTTTACTTCCCAGGGCTGGCAGGCTGGTGGCACTTCTCTAAAACCTGCCTGCTCTGAGAACGTGAAACAGAACTTTGGTGGCTTTCATCTTTTATCATTTAAGTAGCTGATTTCATTCTTGCATGAAAGCAGTTGGCTCGGAGAGCTAATCAAGCTGCATAATGATGAAAAGGTCAAAATGAAACGGGGAACTGCCATGATTCACAGCAAAGGCTGGGTTCAGCTCACACAGCACAGCACACTCATCTTTATTTTTCCAAAAGAAAGCTGGTTCCTGCTTCTTCCTGTCCTTTTTGCTGTGCACTCGTGTTCTTACCCAGGGATGTTGTCCAGAGGAAAATAAGAAGAGTGAGTAGCTGATATCTCTTGTGATGAAAAATTACCCTGAGAATAGAGATGTGCCTAATGATTCTGAAGTAAAGCTGGAAGGGGAATGTGCTCCAGAGCAATTTTCCATTCTCCAGGCAAGGCTGGCAACAGCCTGGCCAAAATGTCTTCAGATTTCATCCTGTGAGGAGAGCGTGGTGTCACATCCATCTGAGATCACCACATCAGGCAGTGAAAATAGAAAAGGAATTAAATTAATCCTTGCTGGATGCTTTATTCTCTCCATAGTGACCCTCTTCAGCCACATTTGGAAGATTTTCTCTTGTATCTCCTGTGATCTCTGATGAGGATGATGGTGGTGATGGATGTGGAGCCCCTGCTTGAAGCAGGGGGTTGGAACCTGATGATCTTTAAAGGTCTCTTCCAAACCCAAACATTCTGGGATTTTACAAACCCCTGTCCAAGGTGCTGAGCTGGTCCTTGGTGGAGTTAAAGCAAGGATTGGGCTGGTAAAGTGGATACCCCTAGAAAAAGTCCAGTGTGTAATGAGAAGCACCTTGGCTGAGCTGGGATCTTCCCCAACTCCTCAGAGATTTGGGACTGGCATCTCCTCCACAGTCAGGTGTTCACAGGGACTCGTGCTGGTGTTTATTCAACGAGGCATTTATCTCTTGCTTCTGCTGTGTGGGATTTATTTTTAGTGTAACTAATCAAATGAGTGAAGAATGAACCTTTTCAGGAGCAGAAGTAGCTTGATTTATTAAGTGGAATTGTAATCCAACATGAAGCATTTGATTACTCCTCGCATGCACTAATCCTTTTTTTATGAGATCAATTTGCCCCAAATATCTGTACATGGTATTTTTTTGGCAGCCTTTTTCCTTAAGACCTCAAAATGGTATAAATGATGAGCTCCAGCTGTTTCTCATTGTGTGGTTTATTTTCTGACACACAAGGTACTGGATTTTAAGCTTCTCAGATTTTTCCCCAGTAAGTATTATTTAATAGCTATTGCTGCATGAACATTGATTTTAATTTTACCAGAATAAGTGCATTAAAATGTTTACAAGTTGTTATTTATTACCAGCTGCTTCATGAACATTGGAGCTGGTGGTTTTATTTATTTCTGGGTACAGCATAATTAACTCCCTGTGCTTATCTGGAGACTTTCTTGTCAGTTATTCATAGCCTGACTACTTTGTCTGCAATCTTCAAACCATTTACTCTGTGATGTGAAATATTTCAGGCTGTTCTTGCTTTAAGGTTTAGAATAATGCCTGGTGATATTTATAGCAGCTGTTGCACCACCTTTTATCTTCACCTAGGGAAGATGGGCTTTATCCACCTTGGGAAATTGGTTTAACTCAGCCCCCTGCCATGGTGGTCTTGTAAATACAACAAAAAGTTGCACATCGTGAATTATGTATCTATTGGAATGAATGAAGAATGGATTTGCCCCTATTTGTGGGTGTATCTGTGTGTGGATGTCTCCTTGGTGTGAGTGAGAACATGCTCCCTCTCCATGCTGAGGTTGGGTTATGACAATCCCTTCATATTCAGCTCAAAATTAAATAAAAACCATTAAAAGTCAGCCAAAGACTTTCTTCAACTTGGTCCTTACATGTGATTACAGTTTATAGTTGAGCCATGTGGTAATTCCAGATTTTGATCAGTTTCTGCACAGATATCAGCACTTCAGATATTTTGGAGTTTATCAAAAACATCGTAAAGTATTTCCAACGAGGGGAAAAAAGAAACACCACAGTTCACAGCTGCTTATTTTTTCTTATTTCTTTATTGCTGCCAGTATTTGTCATATATCAACCAAATGAAGGTATGAAATGAAACCCAAGGAAATCGATTTTATTTGTTTTAGAGCCCAGGGCTGAAGGGAATCCTGTTCAGTGTGTGTCCATGGCAGGATTCATCCTTTCCTCCCTTGCTGGGAGGGAGCCCCAGCGTGCAGCACAAGGATGGACAGACATTTGTCTGTCTCATGCATTCCCAAACATCCCCAAGGAGTTCAATCCCCAAGATTCCAGGCCACAAGGGTTTGAGCAGCCTGACAGGAGCCCCAACAGAGCCCATGGTGTTTGTCCATCACCAGCCATCACTGTCTGCAGCTGCTGATCAAGGTAATGAGGTGGGAGACGACCAGGGCATCCCAAGCTCAGCTGGCAGGGAAGGCAAGGCCTCCAAGCCCTGCCTCAAAGGAAATCTGATTAATGAAATGGACAGTCAGACTTCAGAAAGGTTGAAAATAACAAATCAAACCTTCCCCCTCCAGCTGCTGCAGAGAGGGGGAGATATTTCCCCCTGCTGTGTCCACAGCAAACCCCACCTGTTAAATTACAGCTGCTTTCCTTCTCAAATTCTGCCTCAAATTCCTTCTCAAATTCCTTCCCAAATCCCAAACACTGGTCATTTTCTGCATATTTTTTTTTCTTTTTTTTTTTTTTTCAATTAGAAGATGTTTTGGGATGTCACGGCAGTTTGAGTTGGTTTTTCATGTAGGAGTAGTGAGAGGAAACTTGTTGGTGCTTGTTTTGATCTGCTTTGCTTCCTCCCTAAAATGAAACTTGGCAATGTGATATTTGGAGCTGATGGGAAAGAAATTCCTTTTGGTTCTTCTAATCCATTGTGCAAACTGTGAGGAATTTCCTACCAGGGTTTCCTCATGCTTTTGATGTCATAGCAGAGAAAAATGCTCCCTGAGAACACCTGTCACCCCAAAATCTACCTCAGTGGTAAATTTCATAAAAATGCATGAAATTTTTCTTGTGGTTTATTAGAGGAATTCAGGGCAGGGATCGTGCAGAGGAGGAAGTTGTGGGATAGACTGAAATGCATTTGGAGAAACATTTCCAGAAGGATTTGTCTCTCTGAGACCAATCCTAATGCTTGCATTGATCCTTCTCTTGTGGAGAAGGGCATCATATCCACAGATCTGTAAAAAATCAGGAAATCATATCCTAGGAAGTATATTCTGTCCTGAATGCTGGCATTTTCTGGGATTTGATGGGATTTTAGCAGGGGGTGAGCAGAACCTGTATTTTCTCTCCTGTTCTAGAACCGGGGCTGTGTCCAGGTGGGTTTCCCCTGGGATGCTCTCCCACCAAAGCAGTGCCTCTCTTCATCTGCTTAATCTGTTTACTGAAGGGAAGACAGAAATGTGATTTTCTATCATATTTCTGCTGAATCTGTGTGCTTAAGCAGCGTTTCCAGCTCACACAAGCATTCCCACTCAGAAGAATTTCCTTCCTGGCATTTCTTTCATAACTCTATTCTAGACTTCCCTTACTGAGAAGGTTATTCTGGTAATTTCTTTTTTTTTTTTTTTTTTTTTTTTTTTTTTTTTTTTTTTCCTGCAAATAAACTATTTTTGAAAAAACAGCTCCTTCCTAAGGGCAGCCAAGTGTCAAAGGCAGAGTTGTGAGTGTGGAAACCCACGCTCCATTTATTCATTTTGGCTGTGCACACACCGAGTGCTGCTCCTGTACCTGTCACTCCAGAGCTCTTAATGAACATTGATCATGTTCAGCCACACGTTGATTTGAATCAAGTGGATGGAAAGTCATTTTTAAAAGCACAGTGTGAAGTTTTTGTTTTGTGGTGGTGTAGAGTGTTTAGGATGAGTCTGAAAAAAAAAAAACCTCATCCCAGCTTTGAGAAGTTATTGCTGGATGAGAGAGAATCTGCACATTCAATTTGGTCATCTTGGAAGGTTCATTTATAATTTAAAGTAATTTTTCAGCACACTGTGTATTTATATTTACTTTTACAGAGAGAATTATTAAGGTTGGAAAAGACCTCCAAGATCAAGACCAAGACTTTTAATTAGTTTTAATAAACCCTGTAGTTTAAAACTGTCTTTAAATATTCCCTTTGGGAAAACAGCTCTAGTTATTTATGCAGAACTGGGTTACATAATTTGGGGATATAACCTTTATCTCTTTGCTTGGCTGCACAGCCTGGCCCACCAGACTCCTTCTGCTGTTGTAGGTGATGGAAAATGTGAAATGTAGGAGTGCTGGGCTGCCAAATTCCTCCTGAGAGGGATGGATCTGCAGAGCTGTGCCCTGCAGCACTGGGAGCAGACAGATGGGACCCATTTAATGCCCAGCATGGTTCAACCCCCCAGGAGCTGCTCCCTCCTTTCTAGGGCACAGTTGGCTCCAGGTGTCCCATGGGAAGGGCAAAGTGAGCCCAGGGTGAGACACAGCAGAGATTTTGGGGAGCCCAGAGCCAAGAAACGATTTTTGGGAGTCCCAGGGAGAAGAAATCCTCTGTGTGGTGTAAAACTGCCACGGTCGTTTTGAGTCTCGTTTCATTAAATGTCCATTTCTGCCTGGGCTCTCTGGGTGAAAGTACCTAAAATAGAGATGGTTACAGTGGTTGCTTAAAAGCTTTATTTTATTGCAGCCCTAGAGAAGAAAACCCATAAATAAAATCTTTCTAACCAAATTCAGTGCAAGTCTCCTAATTGAAAGAAACAACTCATTGCAGAAGGAGGAAAATACTGAGTATTTTTATTGTAGTAAAAACTTCACAACGTTTACCTTAAAACAAAGACTCCAGTGGAGTCTGCAAGCAAATAAATTGATCTGCAGGCTCTGCATTTGTGGTGAGCAGAGTAAAAAGAAAGAAATCCATAGGTCATTTCTGCAAGAATAAAGCTAATATTAGCCTAGGAGTCACTCTTAAATGCTGTTTACATAATGATCTTGGAAGGTGCTGAGCTTTACAATTTAATTGTGCATTTGAAGGTACAAACCTTACAGAACAGGTGGTTTCATTCCTTCAGGGACTAAGAATTCAATGTAAGAGATTCTAAGCTTGTGGGTTTTTTCCCCTCTCATTTTCCTTTTTCAATTATTTTAACAATAACCCTTTGACTCTGGAACGTGTAGAAGACAGGGAATATCAAAGAAGAGCAATCAGGTGATAATCCAACTTAACCAACCTTTCCCTTGCAGCATCTGGTGTATTTTTAGTCTGATAGGAGCAGAATTATCATTATCAGTAATTTGATAAGTGTTGTCATTTTCCTTTGAAGAACTTATTTTAATTATTTTTTTTTTTGTGAGCACACCTGCTCCCTTGAGAGTAAACCAGCAAATAATTTATGCAGTGAAAATCCTTGCCAACTTTTAAGTGAGAATAAATATTTCTGAGATGCTCGTGGTTATAAAGACTTGATGGTTTGCCCACAGATATTCTCCTCTCTTCACTGTTGTGCAGCAGTGTCAGTTTGAGATGTGATAGCCGGATCTTTGGGATTTTTCCAAAGAATCCTTCAAAAAAGTTCATCAAGTGGAAGTTCAGCTCTTTCTTAGTTCTGCACTGCTGTTGTGTGGGGTTTTTTTTGGGCTTCTATTGCTGATGGAAAAAGCAGGATAAAGCTGTCCTGGTGCTGGGAATGCCAGAGGTCACTGGAGAGGGGAATCTTCCCAGTGGGGCTGGAGATGTTTTCTCATGGAATGTGTGGAAATCATGTCCTGCTTCAAAAGCTTTGGTTTGCACCTGAGGACTCAGCACAGCAGTTTCTTGTCCTGGTTTCCCTTTGTTTCATAATAATTCCTGAATGCCTTCAGCACCCCTTCACAGAAAGTGAGGGGCAGAAGTCCCATGAAAATCTCTTCCAGCAGTGATTATCCACATCTGATCCCTGATGATCAACCAAATCCACAGCTTTTCAATTCTGACATAAAAAAAAATCCTTTACTTTTGTGCTTGTTTGCTTTGCTGCTGTGAGAACAAACTGCCCTTCCCCTTTGGGGGCCGATTTATGAAAAGATGTTTTTGATGAACCGATGTTGTAAAGGAGGATTTTATCCCTGGCACGTTTAGTGTTGAGAAATGCACCTTGAGCTGGTTGTGTGCATGAAGGCAGCAGGAGGGGCAGGATCTGGAATGGTCTCTGAGGAGGGGAATGGTTGCTCAGTGAGGCAGAGCTGCAGGTTATCAGTCCAGGCTTGGTGCCAGAGTGGCACAGGGGAGCACTGAGAGCATCAGGGCTGTGTGTGCAGCAAAATCCCTGCTGCAGGCAGAGAACCGTGCTTGCTCAGGAATGTGAGGTTTCCTTACTGTTCTTTCCCTTTTTTGTTTTCTGTTCCTTATTCTCTTTACTCCTCTCCCCTGGCCCATGAAAGGCCATGATGGATTTCTGTGTCTTTGGAAACAAGTTGTGCCCACAACCTCCCTGTGTTTCCCTACAAATCATAACCACAGCAATCACTTCAGCCTCAAACATCCTGGCATTGCCAAATTCAGATGATCTTTCAGAACTGATATGTTGGAGTTAGTTAAGTTAAGAGTCTCTCTGATTTCCAGAGTGCAGGGATTGAATTAAAGCCTTTAAATGGAATGAGTAAGTGAGCAGATGGAGTGAACAAGTAAGTAAGTAAATGGAATAAGTTGGAAGTGCTTTTAGTAAGTAAAAGGTGTTAAATGCCTGAGAAGTAGTGCATGTTCTAGTGAAAGTCAAAAAACATAGTCCTAGATGCTGGTCTTTCCAAGGAAGCTCCAAGAACCTAACTTCAGATATAACAAAGTTAGAGTTAGGAATATTGCTTACATTTTTCAGTTAAAACAAAATAGACCGTGTATGTAGTTTATACACAGCGTGGTGTGCTAAGAAACCAGAATTCTAATAAGAAGTAATGGTCTGAGTTTGTGTTTTAACTGGTTGGAAAGTTTCTATAAAAGAACATGCATTGGGGAGAGCTGGGGCTCTGTGCCATGGCTTTATGCCATGTGCATTTTGCCATTTTTCTACCATGTGATTTTACCTTAGAGACTGATGTGCTTCTGGAATAAATAACTTTATAATAACTATTAACTGCTTCGCTTGTAAAGAACAGAACCCAACAGTGTGGGTGCCCAGGAGGCACCTGGAGGTTTCAAATCTCACCCTGATATTTCACACGGAATTTGGCACTGCTTGAAGCAGGATGTCTGTGAGTGGGCAGCCAGGAGAGGAGGAGGTGGATGGGTTTTGTTTCCTGCAGTGGTGGAGCTGATTAAGGGTTTTGTCATCCCCAAAGACCCCCAGGGCTCAGACTGACAGGGCTTGGGTTGTTTTTGTGTTCTGCTCTTCTGCACTTGTGTGTTCCTCCCCTGGTTCTATTCAGTGAGAGAAGAGAATATTAAACATCAACAAATGAGCTGCATCACATGTGTGCTGTTCAACACACAGAGATTTTGAGAGAAAGCTTTGTTCTTATATAAAATAAAAGTAAATATTCTGCCCAGCTCTCCAGCTTTCCCCAGAAGGTTGGAAGGGAGGCAGAGATCAATCATGGATAAAGATGGCCTGTGGCACTGGGTAGATGAGACTGTCAGAGCAACTGAGAAGCAATAAAGCACACAAAACTGGTAAAATATTGTCATTCTTAGAGGTTTCTGCTTAAAAATCTTTAATTTCTGCACCCTGGGGCTCCCAGTTCTTCTGTAGCCCGGAGAGGTCTCAGACCCTGAGTGCATTTTTTAATTCCTTGTAGGCTTTTGCAGAAAACAGGTTGGGAAAAGAGCCTGTGGAGAGGGAGGAACCTCCCTTTCTTCATCCTTCACTTTCTGTGCCTGTTGCCAGAGGGGAAAAAGCTTTTAGGAAGATCCTCTAGCAGCAGGTAAATGAAATTATCAATAAAGTACACAATAAAGCCCACTGAAATATTTAATATGTGATTCATGAGGATTGAAATCACGTTTTCCTTCCAAAATCTTGCTCAGCTGTTGTAGCTGGGGTTTGCAGAATGCAGAGAGCAGCACCACAGCCAGGGTCTTAAAAAAGAGAAATTCCCCACATTTTCCTTGCCTTGATGGGAATTTCAGGAGTCTCAGGGAGAGCTGGGGAGCAAATTGCCCAAATGATGTGTCCATGTGTAAGATTTTTCATGTTTCATTTCTTACCTGACTAGCAGAGGGCTGAGGGAGCCCTGAAATGTAAATAAGATTTTTTGGGTGTCCTCCTAAGGGCCCAGATGTTCGGGGCTGCATCCCTGAAGTTCACAACTCAGGGTTTATTTTCTGTTTGATTTTCTTCCTAAATCCCAAAAGAATTAAGAACTAACCCTCAGCTAAGCTGAAAGGGGAGTCACAAGTGCAGGCACCACGCAAAATACAATTTTTATTTAAATGTTCTCCAATGAGCTGCCAAAACAATTTATTTGCCTAACTTATAAAACAGTGGAAATAGAAATGACAAACTAGTGGTACAGCACAGAGAAAATGTTATTTTGGAGTCCTCTCCACTTCCTAGAGTTGATTTATGGGCTCCTTTCTGGCTACTGAGGTGGCCCGTCCTAAAGACAGGAGGCAATGGTGCAAGAAATGGTGGAATTTGTGACTGGAGCCTGAGGTTTCTGCTGGCCTCAGTGATCCCCTGCTCCCCATCCATCCTTCTCTCCCCTCCACTGCGTTTTTGAAGTAGGGAAGGAATTTGGAGAGCCAAAATTCAGAGCTCAGTGATGATTTTGCAAACTCCCTGTGTGATGCTTAAGTTGTGCTTCGCAATGAAATGGTGCAGCTTCAAAAGAAACGATAAATCAAAGTGAATTTAAAAAAAAAATAAAAATTAAGCTTCCTTATGCCTGGCTGTCAAAAGTTTTGAGTGAATAAACCAGTTTTAACATTGTTAAATGCAGTTCATGGCATCTTTCCTGTGAAGTGCTGCTTAAAACAAACAGTTTTTCACTGACGGCATAAAAATTGTTTCCCTAACATGCCCAGAGGTGAAATGACTGCCTGGAGGAAATAAAGCTGGCAGATTTTTTCTCTCTAAGTGCAGAAAGTCTTGGGGCTGTAAAAGCTGTTGTGTGGTTTAACTAATTTCCTTTAAACTGACAGGAACAGCAAAGCAGAGGATGTATTTTCCCTGGTGAGCTGATATTTGGGGTTGTTTATGAGCTCCTGCAAATTGTCACTAAAGGAAAGCAAAACAGGAGGGGAGGATATGCAGGGGAGCAGAGATCACTGGGTCTGTAAACTGCATTTTGTACAGGGCCTAAAAATAATTGTAAGCCAGTGTGGGAAGTGGCATTTTGCTAGGGCTGAATGAACTATCTCAGAAAAAAAAAAATAAAAAATGAATCTTTGAGCTCTTTCTTTGCCTGCTCTTTGCTCCATCCCTGGAGCTTTTCCCTCCTCTCTGCAGCAGCACAAGGTGAGGTTCTCATGGTGAACAAGTGAGGGAGGGATTTTTATTTCCCCAGGTGCCAGCAGGGATTAGAATTGGAAATCAGTGAACAGTGAAAGACCAGACTGTCACAAAGTTTATGCTGGGTGAACCCGTTCTCCATCCTCTCACCAGAACCCAACCAACACCCAAATTTCCCAAGAGCTGCTCTGCTCACCCTTACTCTGGATGGAGAGTGTCTGATGTTGAACTTGCACCCAGGAGTGTGAACCTGATTAAAAAATAAATGGGAATTATTAATTCTTGGCTGCAGTATCTGCCTGGGTAACATCCTGCTCCCTGAGCTGGACAAGGGGCTTAAAATCAGAGCATCCTCATCCCTCTCATTCCTAAACCCGGGCTTGAAGTCTCTTTTGTCACTTCAGGCATAAGATCTGAGAATTTGGAGGTCATTAAGAGAGGTGACACAACCACTGACGCCACCTTGATCTTTTTCTTGAGCTGCTGGTGAATGGTTTGGGACAGGAGAAAAAGGAATTTCAGGTCTGATGGTCTTTATAGGGACTTAACCCGAGGACTGTGTATTCCCAAGGAATATTGAGGAGGGGAAGGCTGGAGCTGTTCAACCAAACAGAATTTGGGAGGTTGGTGTGATGTGACAGCCCTGAAATAATCAGTGAGAATGCTGAGAGAATACTCTGGGAGAATGTTTAATATCACTAATGACCACTGAATAATTTATTCACCTCATTCACAAATATTTTTATGGAAAACACTTGAGGTTTTAATCAGGCACTCCATAAACAAGTTGTGTGTGTCTCAGTGATGAGAAGTTTAATGGAAATCTGGGAGTTTTGGAATATTTAATTCACATTTAGGAACTATTTACACCCTTTGGGCACCTGCACAGCTGTTGGGAAAGGAAAGTGGGGACCCCCCCTGCCTGATCCCTTTTTATTCATAGAGAGCTTGGATTGGACATTTCACCTCATGCAAAATATTCCTTTTTCCCCTTTTATTTAAATCACTGTTGAGATGCTGTGTATTTGTTCATGGCACAGTCTTAAGGGGGTGTTTTGATGTTACTTTGATCTTTAAAATACATTTCCAAATTTTAAAGGATTTTAAAAACCTTTCCAGAAGGTTTTAGAAGCAATGCAGATGATCCTGCCTGAGAATGTCCACTCGCTGCTTTTCCAACAGTTTTCAGTTTTCCCAAAGGAATCAAAGTTTCAGTGAAGTCAATCCCCAGTTTTCAAAGAACTACTCCAAAATTCTCTTTATTATTTGTTCTGTCCCTCCCAACACACCTTGGCAGGTGTTGTAGAAATGTACAGTAATCTTTGCCAACACAGGAAAACAAATCAGTTTGTTGGAATTTCTGGAGAAAAATATAGAAATAAAACATTATCCTCAAATAATTTTTTCTGATTTTTTTTTCCTTTTCCCCTTCCACAGCATCTATTTTTTTCCTTTTTCTGGTCTTCCATGCAAGAGAAGAATTTGATTTGAGTTGTTGTGCCTGTGTTGTTCCATTCTAGATTTTCATTTAGGTACCTAATAAAATCCCTGTAGGTTGTTCCAGTTTCTTGCCCTTTTCTATGCTAATAACAGGAGTTATTGTGGAGAAGGGGAGGGAAAAAAAAACAATTAAGACAAATGAATTAATTCCTGCCTCAATACTGTGCATTAGGAAAACAGTTCAGGGGAACAAATGTACATAGATTTGAAATTTTGAATAAATATTAATAATAGTTACAGCAACGATAAAGAAAAAACTGGGAGTGAAGGAATTAAAGTGACCTTGAATGCAGGTATGTTATTACTGTATAGACACTGTTTGACTTCAATTTTTATTAATGTAGATAATGGCTTACATGGGCCTTATGGCTGCATTACCAGTGCTCTAAAATTTAATTAGATTTTTAGAGCAGCTGTTAATGTCTTCTCTAGGATTATATCATTGAGGAGCAGTGTCAGAAAACTTCAGCCATTTCATTAGACTCAGAAGAAGTTGAAATGAGGAATTTTGTCCACAAAACTACCCTGAATTCCTGAGTCTTTCTCATAACAAGCCATTGAAATGACATTTATTTTATCCTTGCACTGCAGGGGATGGATAACACACTAAACCACAGAGAGAAAAAAGCTGGCTGGGAAATATTATAAAAAGATTTTTAGGATTTGGAGGTCTGTTTTTTGTTTTGGTAGACCAGGATTCAGAGTTGGAGATAATAACTTGGAAGAAGCCCATTTCTAAGTGAACACAAGGCAGGAATAAAAGTCCCAACCGTGGTAGAATGTAAATGCAAGTGGTTTATTTTAATGACAAAAGAAAGGAGAAGTTTTTTATTGTCCACCAAAAACTAGAAATAAGATAGCAATGCAGCAGGATCTGTATTTTTGTAGCTAAATCCAAGAGAACTTGAAGGAGCAGCCGTGGTGGTCCTGGAGAAGAGGTTTTAGAGTTGATCCCATTCCAGGCAATGAAATAAATCTGTTAGAAAGCTGAGAGCTGATATTTCAGCCTGCAACAATTCAGGTGAAGCAGAGTCACCCAGGAGTGGTGCCAGGGATGCTTGGTGAGCACAGGAGAGGCTGTGAATGGCAATTTGCCATTCTGGCACTAATTCCCAAGCTGTCTTGTGTAAAAGCTGTGGATTTTTGGATGGCTGGTGTGTGGTTTGCAGTTGTGCACAGGAGCAGGGTTTGTGTCCCTGGCTGCACTCACTGATCCTTCTCCCTCCCCCGGGATAATCCATGCATGGAAAAGCCACGGGAAATCATTTTAAGGTGTTTAGTTCCGTGTTTGTTCCTCACCTGCACGTGCAGCTTCCCCAGCGTCAGGAATTGTTGGTGTCACCCAGAGAAGAGCTGGTAACCTGGGCTGCCTCCCCACTTCCATCAGCTTGGAATTATCCACCAGAGAACTTCTGAGGTCTTCCCTGACAGTGGGTTTGGGGCTGTAAATTGTCCTTGTTTATGTGAGGAATTTCAGAGGTTGGGCTCCTGGCTCAATCCAGGATCACTTTCCTTTCACTCTCCTCTGGTTACTTGAGAGCAGCTTTCAGAGCAGCTTTTCTGGAAGTGTTTGAGGGTTCTAAGGCAGGAAATGATGCAGAATATCTTAAAATACCTGTTTAGGGGAAAAGTGTGGAGGATAAAATGCTGGGATTATCTGATGGATAGGAAAGAGGTGCCTCATCCAGGGTGAGCTTGTGCAAAGCAAAACTCTCTCTCTGAAAGGAGAATTTTTGGAGAGTTTGCTGCTGTTGCCTATTAACATGCACCTGTTAATGAGGACAATGAAGAAAGTGAATTTTTCTGGCTTTTTAAATGTTGAGTTTTAGTATTTAGCATGTCAGGACAGTGATGAGAGTGAGTGTTAATGGTGCAGGGTGGAGATGTGAGTGGATCAAAGGGTGAGATGTGTTGGATAAAGAAATTATAATGATGAGTGACAGTGACCTAATTTATGAAACAATCCTCTGGTATCAAGCAACTCACTAATTTGTAATTATAGGATGATCTGGCCAAGAACAAAACCAATCCTGTCAGAATCATCAAAAGCCAGCAGGAATTCCTGTCAGGAATCAAAAGCCAGCAGGAATTGCTGCAGGTTTGCAGCAGCCCTGGTGCTGTGCAGCTTCTCCCAGTGCTCCAGAGAGGAATCCAGAGCTGGAAATGAGGATCCAAATCCAGCTCCATCCCTGAAAGCCAAAGTTAACTAGCAGAGAGGTGAGGGAAGTGTCTGTGGCACAGCAGGAATTCTCTCTAATCCCTGCAGGAGAAAGTTTGCAGGCATGTTTGCTGAGGGCTCCCCTATGGAAAGGTGCCTGTGGAGCAGGGATGGGCTCAGAGGGTGCAGACACCTGAGAGCCCCTGGGCCAGGCACTGGTGCTGCCCCTTGCTCTGCCCTCTGTGCCCACAGGCCCACAGAAATGAAAATAAATAAGGAAAATTGGCTGTTTTAATCATTAGAAACTTTATTCTTGGTGAAATAGGGCTCTTAAGGAACTCACAAAAGCCGCAGTGTGTAACTTTGGGCAAATCTGGTGTTGCTGGGATGCTGTAAAGCAGCTGGAGGTGAAAGGCAGATGGGTTTTGATGGATTTTGTGGGTCCCCAGGAGCAGTGGGAACATCACCCAGGTGATGCAGGGACAGCAGCAAAGCTCCCTGAGGGATGGGCTGGAGCCAAGGACCAGGATCCCAGCCCTGGGTGCTTCACCCCTCCCAGGGCAGGAGCAGCCCTTGCCTTTCACCCTGCTGAGTTCTGGGGTGGGATGGTGGCTCAGGAAATGACTCAGGAGATGTTGGTTTTCCCTGGGATATTTTTTTCTCTTATATTTACCTATATCTATGTGCACAAACCATGGATGGGAATGCTGGAGCAGCTGTCTCCAAGCTTTATTCCATCACACCCATCAGTCTCATTTTACAGAGCCGAGCAAGGGAGATGGAACAGCTTCAGCTGCCAGCACAGCACACGAAATTCTCTTTGTTCCAAAATCTTTTAACAACTTTCTAGCCAATAGCACAATGTTAAAAGCTGACAAGTGTTTGTTTAAGGCAATTAATAAAGCTACAGGTACATCTTGCTTTGAACAATGCTGTAATAGATTAAAACGATGGATATTATTTATTATAAAATTACATATTTCTACTGTCTTGCTTAACATATTTTCCTGAGGCCTCTCAGCTCACAGCCCTGTTGTTTCTTGTATCCTCAGCGTCCTTGCATTTCTCCATCCTGAGATTTGCTTTCACACAGCTTTTGAGAGTTTTATATCTTTTCTATTTCTCACAAGGAGAAATGTTGATTAGCCAGGGAAAATCAGCTTGCAGCAGCAGCCTCCATTCATTCAGCATTATTGAATTATTTTATTCAGTGAAGGCTGTGCCACCTGGTCCAGGTGTAATTCTCACACCATCCCATGGAAAGGCTGACTCTGCCAAGGCATTTATCCTTTAAAAAAAGTTGAATCAACCAGCTGAGATATCCAAGTGTTGAGCTTTATTTTTTATTTTTTTTTCCCCTCAGGGTCGGGATTAAATGTGTGAGATGATATTTTTTGTTTGGACTCAGATGTTTATTAGTTTTTTATCTATCTTACAGTCTCACAAACCATGAGTTTTACAGTACTTTAAGCTAACAAACTAAAAATGGAGCCATATCTTTTTTTTTCTACAAGACTTTTTAAGGCTAAGCTGTCCAATTAAGAAATGACACTTAAATTATTTTTACTTTTAACCTAATAACCAACCACCCGTGGTTTGCAATGCAGACTTTCCTATCTAATTACAAAATACTACTCAAACCCATGGAGAAGAAGGTGAAGAAGGAGTAGCCTCCATCCTAAAATTTTCATCTTGCTTTTATATGTTATATATATAGATTTGTTATAATATATATATATACATATACTATATGTAGTATAATATATATATTATATATTTTCTAAAACTTTAAATTCTTAAGTTTTTCACCATGTGATATCACATACTTCTATTTCAAACTGCACACTCATAATTTTAGCTTTATTATTCCATTTTGGAAGCCTTCTCCATGGCCTCAGGTCAAATGCAGTGTTCCCTTGTCAGCACAGAAAGTCTCAAATTCTCAATTTCCAGGATTCCAACACCCCAGGCATTGGGAGAAGTGGGGAACAGAAATGTTGTTTTTATTTCGAGGTGAATGCAGCAATTTGAGCTGCTCCTCCTCCCTTAGGGCTTGACACATTCATCAGATAATTCTTAAAAATTACTCTCCAGTGCTTGGAAAACTGGGAATTTCTTGGACACCTCTGGCCTTAGGTGCTCATGGATTTTGTTGTCTGTGACCCAGCTGAGCATGAGAAGGTTTGGTGTAAATGGATTAAGGGATTTCTGTTGCTTCAGGGTGAGCCCCATCCATAAATGGATCCAACACCTCTGGAAATGTCCCTCACCCCTGAGGGCCTTTCCTGCGTTTCAAATGTAAATAAAAATCATTTTTAAATCAAAGAAATCTTTTCTGTAGTTAGTAGAATTTCCAAAAACATGGTTAATCCTAAAGAGCTTTTCTATTTGATGTTTAATAGAGCTGAGTTAATAATTCATAATTTAATGTATCTGATTAATTTTGCCTCTTTTTCTCAGAATGTCTTCAAAGCACATAACAATTATCTCAAATGTACTTATTCAAAATGACTCGGTGACCTCTCTTTCTAGATCACTTATTCCTGATTCAATTTCTCATTGCAGTGCACAATTTCTATTGGTTATCATTCATTATTTCCCTGCTAATTGAGTAATCACAAATCCAGTTAAAAAAAAAATAAATAAATAAGGAACAACCCTCTGGCAAGAAGAAATACTAAAAATGGATTAAAAATTTCTTTTGTCCAAGGCCTTTCTGCCTTAGAAAAGCCTTCCTCCAGCTGAGGAAGAGGCAGGTGTTGATTTAAGAAAAAGAACTGATGAAATCCAGTTGTCCTGGGAATTTGCAGTGCTTTTTTAATCCAAGTGATGATCTAACTCTATAAATTGTATAAAGATAATTAACCTGTGCCAGCAGATGCAACACTTAATATCAAGAAGATTTGCATAATATATTGCTAAGTGCACGTGTTTATTTGAGTAAAGTGCAGGAATTACACTGGAATTACAGCAGGGCTGAGCTGCCCAGCAGTGCCTGTGTCTCATTATGGGCACATTTTCCCCTTTTATTTCAGCATGTTCTTTATTTTTAAAATAAAAAAAAAACCTCCTTAGTAGTCAAATAGAGGCCTTAATGTGCTGGATTCATTAAAATTAAGGATTTTATTTGGCTGTTATCTCTCTTCCCCTCTCTCTGACAGTCTTTGGTGGTCATTTGAGGTGGCCATGCCAGCCCAGCAAAGCAGTTTGTTAATGAATTTTCCACAAATTAATTTTCTCCATTACCACGGCCTCGATAAACACGAGCAATTATTTTATGTGGATCAGGAATTAAAGAGAGAATAACAACTCACTGGACTTTAGCTTGTGGAATTAAAAGTACTTCTCTTTTGGCCTTTTTTCATTAGTGGCTCTTCTGAATGATTGCAAATAAAGGAATGGGGAAAAGCAGGAATTGCTGGATGCAGCAATTTCAGGTTTAGGCTGTTGATTTATCCTAATTTTCTTTCCACAGATCACTGACTTTTGTTGTATTAGACCTGTTGATACCTTTGGGTGGCTTGTTTTTCTGGTTATTTGTGGTCACATTTTAATATTTTTTTCCTGAAAGAAGCTTTTTGTCTCCAAGTGAAGGAACTCAAAGGTATCAGCACCAAATCTGATGAATGGATACCCCATGGGAAAGAAAATTACATTGGCTTAATACCTCGGGCAAGTGAGATGCAATCTCAGCAAAAGAATCCATAAGGAGCAGGATTATCATTTAAGGGGAAAAAAAAAGGGGATTAACACTTTCTTTGTAGCTCTGGGAGAGGGAATTGCCTTCAGTGCCTTTATGGAGGTTCAAAACCTCGTGTCAGGTGATTTTTAGTGTGCATTTCAGGAATATTTTTATTTGTAGGTATTAATGGAGTCAGGATTTATTAGTTTGTGTAGCTTTAGTGGAAAGTTTGGATCACAGAATCATGGAATGGGTTGGGTTGGGTTGGAAGGGAACTTAAAGATCAGGGACACCTCCCACTGTCCCAGACTGCTCCAACCCCAATGTCCAGCCTGGTCTTGGGCACTGCCAGGGATCCAGGGGCAGCCACAGCTGCTCTGGGCACCCTGGGCCAGTTTATATCTGTATTTATATTTGTTCCCCCAAGGTTTTACACAGTGGCAGAGGTAGAGAAGTGATTTTTCCCAGGAATATTAATTTGGTTTTAATTTCACAATCTCCAAAATTTAATAGTAAAGTTTAAAAAAGACAAACTTAATCTCTGGGCTTTACCTGGGGATTTCAGGTTGGGTATTAATGGCTGTGGGAAGAACCAGGGAGTCACAGAATCAGAATGGTTTGTGTTGGAAGGGTCCCTAAAGATCATTTATTTCCAACCCCATCCATGGCAGGGACACCTCCAATGTCCCAAATCCCAATGTCCAGCCTGGCCTTGGGCACTGCCAGGGATCCAGGGGCAGCCACAGCTGCTCTGGGCACCCTGTGCCAGCCCTGCCCACCCTGCCAGGGAACAATTCCTGCCCAAAATCCCACCCATCCCTATCCTGGAAGTGCTGGAACATCGGGAAGAGCAGCCCAGGCTGCATTGCCTGCCTTGTTCAGGTGGGTTGGGTTTGGTGCTGTGTGTTTGGTGTCACCAATCCACAACATCCCCGATGCTCTGCTGGCATTTGGCAGCACATGGAGTGAGCACCCTGGGCACTGTCCCCACTGCCAGCCCTGTGCAGATTTTTGGGATGGCTTTGCCCAGAGGACAGAGCAGTGCCTTCTGCTGAGCCCCCAGCCCTGCTGTCCTGCCTCTGCTGAGCAGAGAAATGCAGGTTCTGAGCACAGAATTTGGAATATTAACCCTAAAATCAAGACATGTGGATATGGAAATGATCCCCTTCCTTCCTCTGTGTGATTTTGAGGAATATAAGAAACCCCATGAGGGATCATAAAGCTATTTTTACATAAAACCCAACTGCAATAACTTCAGGTGTGATTGGATCATCTGCTGAAGGACTTTTTGGTGTTGTTTTTATTTATTTTAGGCAGCCTTCTTCAGGACATGCTGTTCACAAAAGGCAGTAATGTTAAACAGAAAATAAATTTTCTGCGTTCACCTTGAGGGATTTTGGAAGTTCCAAATTGTAAAAGCTGTAATAACTCCCATTTAAAAGGCTTTTGACGGGAGGAAAATGAAAAATGAGGAGAGAATGTTTCCACAGAAAGTTATTCCAGCTCATTTTCATAAACAAAACACACCAACTGTGTCAACCAGAAATAGCAACGTTTTCTTTGACTGCTTTTCCTGAATGCCTGGCATTAAATACTCAGTCCTAAAGCTAATGAAGGACTTGTGGAGATTATTTGCTCAAAGAAATTCCAGCAGCCCACACAGCTCCCATCTGCTTGGAACAGCCTGCATCAAACATTAATAGCAATGTTTAGCTGGGGGGGGGAGAAGTGAGGATATTTTGGGCCAGTTTAGGCTGAAATTCTGGCTTAATTCGGCACTGAGTGTGAATTCGGTTATTTGGAAAAGCTAAAAATTCTGGCTGGTGAAAAGTAAATTTTGCTTTGCACCAGAATTTTTTGGTTTGGTTTTGTGGTTTTTTGTTGCTTGTTTGGGGGGGGTTGGGGGGGTTTGGAGCATTTAAAGAAATTATCTGTGATACTTTCCCTCCTTTCCAGTCGAGCCAGAGTGAGTGGAATAGAAGGATTTAAAGCAACTAGTACAGGTTTAAGAGGCTAATTACAATAATCCTACTGTAAACTTCCTCATGCTCTTGGAGGGAGGAGCTGCCTGGCTTTTTGCTGCAAAGTTTTCCCATTTGAGAGTGACTCAGTCCATCAGCTCCAATATTGTTCTGGGCAAGGTCAGGAGCACAGAGTGTGCAGGTAGTTTGTAAGTGGCTGTCTGCAGAACACAGCAGGGAATTCAATCTATTCCCTGCACTTTGGATGAACTAAAGCAACACTCCACAGAGCCACTGGAGCATGCAAAGGTTGCTAATCTCTCTCCAGTAATTATTGCAGGTCTGCCCTGCTCCTATCAGAGGGGAAACTCGGCACTTGATGAACTTCAATGTTGCTAATGGCTTTTTGCCCCTGTTAATAAATCACATTTTGACATTCCGAGACTTTGAGTGACACTGTGGGAGGGGTAGTTGGGAAAATCTCAGAAAGTTATTCTGATAATCAGTGATGTTCTTGGGATCTGGGGAGAATTCCAGCAAAAGTGCCTGAAGTGTGTCAGGTTTTGTTCAGGGGAGTTGTGCTCTTACCCTGTCGGTGGCAGCAGGGAAATAAAGATGTGGACAGCTGGAAATCCAGAGTTTTACAAACTCCCAACAGTTTGAAGGTGTTTGGAATCCATGTGGTTTGAAATGAGGAGTTTGAAATGATTGCTCCTGAAAAACTTAAATGCCAGAGAATTCAGATTTTGGTGCTTGAGGAAGAGAGGGAAGCCAGTGCACAGTGTTGTTCTTTGTTTCTGAGATTAATTTTTAATTTGCTGGCCATTATTTCCTGGGTGAAATCTCTTCCCTCAAACCATTGTTTCTGTTTTTCAAAGTACTTTGCATTTGATACTCTGCTAATACCCCTCTTTCCTTCCTATAGATGACACTATCAATTCCATCAAATTCTATTGAATCATTGCAAATTCTCTCCATCCCAGGCATCAATTAATGCTGTGTTTTCTTCATGTAATGGATCATAAAGAGGAAATCAGCTGTAATCTGTTTATGTGATGGAACCTGTTCAGAGGTCTTAGTTTTTTTATTATTTTCAGATAAACCAGTGCTAGCTGATGAACTGGAATTGAAATCTTCATTTACTGTGGCTTTTCATCTTTGAATTCTTCTTTTAGATGTAGAATATCGAATTAAGAGACCTTTGCACACTGCAGCAAGTGGGGACAAGGAGATGTTTTGTGCTTTGTCCTCTGTGTAAGCACAGGGCTGTGTTTGGTGGGATTTGTGTTGGTCCCTCAGCTGAGCCAGGTTTAAATGTGGTTTCCAGATGTTCCAGCAGCTCCCTGCCTTTGTGCTCCCAGTCAGGGGGTGACACAGTTTGACCTGAAATAATCTGGTTTCTCAGTGTTTGACATTCACACGTGTAATAAAACAATTTTAAATGCTTTGCAGTGTACTATTGGAACATGCTAAGTGTCCTTAATGTAGATGCAGCTCTGGCTGTGTTTGTAACTAATGGCTGCATTAATAGACTTTATTTGGCTGCATTAATAGACTTTATTTCGGGCTGGAGAAACTGTGGACAGGGCAAGACCTAACACAGCTTTTACAAAGCTTTCTCAGCCTCTGGAAAGGGTTAATTCTCTCTGTCCTTTGCACAGCACAGAGCATTGCTGGTTCTTAGCTACCCACCAACATTTCCAGCAGAGCTCCCCTGTTTTCCTTGGAGCCTCTGAGGTGTCCCTTGCCAATCTGCAGGGTGAACTCTGGCAGTGGGTGGTGGCACGGGGTGAGTGGAGCTGGGGAAAAAAAAGCTGTGAAAATTCACAGCAGGAGCAGCCTGGAGGTGCCAGAAATCCACGTTGGAGCCAAAGCTGCTGATCCTGGCGTGGCTCAGGGGGCTCAAATCCAGGCTCAAGGGGCTTCACCTGGGTCAGAAGCTCAAAGCCAGGCAGGTGAAGCTTGACCTAAGCCTGTGACATGAATCTGCCATGGTTTCACCCCCAAATAATGCTTTTAGCATCTGTTCATAGCCTGGTTTTGTGTTACCAGCTTTACACCACTGATGCTTCCACAGGGTATCAGCTTTTCAAGGTGAGAATTTCAGTTTTGCCACAAAGTGACCAAAGCTCAAAATCTTTTCTGAATCATTGGCTGCAAACAAAATACCCGGGTAGGACAAGTGAGAAATCTCTGTATTGTATTTGATATCAAAAGGCACTTCCAGGCAATGTCTCTGAGTGTGATTTCATGCTTTACTGTCCCTCAATCTGTTCAGTTTCCAGGGAAAAATAAAAGGAACTTTTCATTCTCTTTAGCTTTGCCAGTGCTCTGTGAGCTCTGGGGCTCCATTTCCATCAGCAATGGGGAACCCACAGGGCAAACTCCTCTCCCAGCTCCTGCTGGGAACCCCCCTGATGTCCCAGGAATTCCCAGGCAGCCCCTGTGACAGGACAGGAGGCAGCAGAGAGGAGCTGCAAGCTGGGACAAAGAGCAGAACTGAGCAGAAAGGTAAATCAGACAAAATGTGGGTTTGGATTGTTCCACCACCCCAAGCTGGGCGTTCAGGAGATGTGGATTTGGGGATGTGGATTTGGGGATGTGGTTTAATGGGGGCTTGGCAGTGGTTGGACTTGATGATCTTTAGGGTCTTTTCCTCCCTAAATGGTTCTGTGATTCTGTGATCATTAGCAAAACATGGCAGTGGAGAGAGTTTTTGGAGGATGAGATGTGCAGGACCACAGGATGTTATCTCGAGGAGGTGAGACAGTGCTTGGATATTTTCAGGGAAAGAGTAAAGAGTTAAATTTGTCATAGCTGGAGAAGATTGAGGCATTTGGGGAGCAGTGATTGGAGAAACAGCCAGAGATTTACTGCATTTGAAATTTTACTTTTTTTAAAAACAGGATGGATCTTTGTTCCCCTTTCTTTCGTGTTCCCAAAGGATATTCCCACATTCCTGCAGCTCATCACAAGTGCAGCAGGATAAATCCTAAGTTATATCCCTCTCTCCCATCCCAGTAATTCAACACAATTTACCTCATGTCTTCTCCAGCTCTAATTCCTGCAGTTTTGCATCTCCCCATTGGGATAAAATCAGGAGAGCTGAGCATGAACTTTGTAACATTTTTGTCAGCCCTGAACGTTTTCCTTCATGACAAATCTCAGAATTACAATGTAAATTAGCACCATAAGTAGTTTTGTTATCTGTGTCTCTGTTTGGCAAACAGAGAAATTAAAAAATAGATCCCGGAAAAATATTTATAAATTGAAATTTTCAGCTGTTGTGTTTTTTAAATGCTGACGTTTTTCACGAGAGCCCAGTTTGTGCTCTGGGTGATGAAAAGTTATTTTACAGCAAGTCCAGTGATGTATTTCATCAGCAGAACTTTATTTATTTATTTCATTTCCTGTCCCTTTAGTCACTGGAGAGGAAAGCTCAGAAAGGAGAGGGATGTGCAAACCAACTCTGAGGGATTTCTGCACAGTTCCCTCTCTGTGGGTAAAAGGAGGATTCGTGTTTCACATCTGCCAGTCTGACTTATTTCAGGAGCTTTAAATATCTCTAATAACTTCTGAGGATGGGAGATTTGTGGGTTTTTATGAGTGCTAGGAGAGAGTTGTCTGAATCAATGACAGAAGCAGCTCCAGCTGCTGTCTGGACTTGCTTCAGGAGCCAAACTCTGTAATTTTTACTCAAAACTCGTTGCCATGTAGGAAAATTTGCAGGTGTGGATGCTCTGCAGGTTGTTGCTTTCCCACACTGCCCTGACTCCAAGCCAGACTTTTAGGAACTTTCCTTCCCAGAGGAAGCAAGGCAAGGCCAGAGGAGGTGGCTGAGGCTCAGGGACAGTGTCCCTGCAGGAATTCTCCTCTGCAGAACACAGGAGACAGCTTTGCCAGGAATTCCTTCCCACCAAAGAGGAGCTCTGGAGATAGGGACAGGTGAGGTCTTTGGGAAATGATGTCTCCTCCTTTTATCCTACTCTGGTCCCTAAGGAACGACCCCAAAACACAGAGGAGCCACTCCTGGCATGGAATTTTGGAGCCTTCCAAGGCTCAGCAGACCTTCAGGTCCCTCCTGCCCCTCCTCATCCCTTTGACAATTCAAAGACCTGAAGCACTGAAGTCTCTGTGATTATTCCCAGTGCCCCATCAGCAGCACTCACACCTCAAACACTGCAACCAGCCCCGGATGCAGAGGCTGAACAATTCCTTATCCAAGGCCTTGTTTGCTTGGAAAAATGCCAGAAGTGACTCCACAGGATGTTCACAGTCCCTACACAGCCCAGTCCTGAGTGGGATCCCAGTGCTTTACCAGCAGCTTCCCTGGGAGGGGCTCTAGGGGATGATGGAAACGTCTGACTGTCACGATATTACAGCAATGGAGCGTGGGCACCATCTCTGGGAATTGATAGTTTGGGATTCCTGGATAAAAAGGCACAATAAATAACAGGAAAGGGCCAAATCATTCATCTTCACATTTGGAGATTTGCTGACTTGCAGGAGCTGCTCCTGGGCGTGCAGCTTTGGCTTTGCACAGATTATTGTTGTGTGCTCTGCAATGTTTGCACATTGACAAACTGCACTGTTTGCTTTGGTGGAGTGATGAACCAGCTCTCTCGACAGTTCAATATTTGTGATCATGTTAGGAATGGGGTTTTTTTTGGTTGGGGTTTTAATGGCAGAGAAATACAGGCAGCATTAGGAGGATGAGCTGCACTGAGCATCCCTGCTCTGCCTGTGATGACTGTGATCCATTTGGGAAGTCAACAAAGATGGAAGAGAGAATAAATCTCCCCTTCCATGGCTGTCTTTATACAGCCTAAAATAACACATAGGGTAATTTTCCTTCTTTTTCTGAAGCTAAGTGCTTTTTTGTGGATCTCCAGCCTGAGTTTTTCACTCTTGCAGTACATACTTGGAGCTGATAGCTCTCATCTTTTATGGCAGAAATTGCTGAAGCTGAGTAATTAAAGTTATTCTTGACTTCTCTTATTTACTGGAAACGACTGAGCTGAATCATAAAAGACTGAGGATTGTCTTTGAATGGTTTCCTGGATACTTTGCTCCTAGCAAATAATTCCTTAATGGCATATCCACAACAACAACAACAACAACAAATGTTCTGGAAAGGAATCTGACACTTGACTTGTGCTCTTTATTCCCTGGAGTGATCCCTGGTGGATGCACACCAGGGAAGAGCTGCTTTTTCAGGGGCTTGTCCAAACCTTTTCCATGTATTTGGTTTTCTAAATATTATTTTAAATCTATTAATGCCATAAAAAAGAGAGTTTTGGCTTCTGCACCTCATCCTCTTTTTCTTTTTTTTGTGCACTCCACAGCTTCACCTTCCCATTTTTTTGCAGGCTGGAGCAGGTGCAGTGTGAGAGCATCACCTAACAGGGAGCACAGTCACTCCCTGGGGTGGCATTTATGAAATGAAATTCACAAATATGGGTGACTAAATAAGAAAAAATATTTTTAAAAAAAATTATTGTCCTGCAGTGGGGTCCCACCAAACTGTTCCCCTCATTTTGGTTGAGGTGGTGTCCGAGCTTGTTATTGCAAAAAACATAAAATAGAGTTATTTTCTCTTCAAACAGTGAACTTTTGTGAAAAACCAGTTTTCTGTGAGCTCAGACTGGAGGATGTTAAACTATTAAAAAAAACCCTGAGAAGCAGAACCACAGATTGTGATGCTCTGTGTAGTTTATTAATCACAGAGGTTTTTTGTTTGGTTGTTTTTTGGTTTTTTTTCCTCACTTTATTCCTTGCTTATTTTTCAGACTCTCAGAAGGGTTTAGCTGGAAGGGACCTTAAAAATCATTGAGTTCCAACTGGATATACACCAAGTTCCAAACTGGTGTCATTTATTAATCACAGGATCAGCTTCCCCTCACCTGGATTCCTTAATTATTTTTGTTTTCATTTTCTCACTCTAACACTCTCTGAGAGTACAGGCTCCTCCAGGCAAGGACAGAAGTGTCACTGCAAAGCTGATTTGCTCCCAACAGGAAAAAAAAAAATCTACCCTTGATCAGAGAGACAAAAACTAAAAAAACCATGCATCTGGAAAAACATGGCAGTTTTAGCAAAGTTTGCTGGGTGTAAAGTCGCTTTTTGGGGAGGGTTTTGCTTTGAGGAAAGGAATTATTTTACTTTATACAGGAGGGGTGTGGGGAGGGAGCACGGCCAGGGTGATGCTGCCCAGAGAAAGCAGCAGCTCCTGGAGAGTTGTCCCCAATTTGGTTGTGTTTGTGTTAATAGAAATGATTTCTGTCTCCCACTCAGCCTCCCCGGGCATTGCCACCGTGCTCCAATATTGGGAACATCCGTTGCTTTATCCAGCCTTACCAAATAAGAGGTTTAAAATGTTGTTAGATGAGATTGCTGTGGTTTGTTCAGTGGCTTCCACACTTCCTTTTGCATCCCTTAATGCAGGTTTTTTTTCCTGTTTTTTTTTCCCCTCCTCTCACAGTGTTCTCTATCACAGGGATCCGTCAGCTCCTGTTTTGGTGATGGTTCTTATACATATGGAATGATTTAATGATGAATCTCTGCTCCCTTTGCAATAATATCTCTTTTCTTGCACTGAATTCCCCCTTAAAGGAGTCATTGAGACATCACACGATTCCAAGTTACAAGTTTTCCTGCCTTTGGTGGCTGTTTCCAGGGGGATCCATCTCACCAGGGACAGACAGAGCTGGAAGAAATCTGTTTGCTAATTACTGCCACCATTTAGAAACAAATGCGAGTCACAGGGCAGCACAGTGAGTCCAGCCCAGGGAACAGTAAAATCTGACTCTATGGAATTGCTAAGAAATGAAGACTGAATAGAACTTGAAGGCAATTCAAGCCTTTATTTGCATTTTATTATGGAATAAATACTCCAGGATATTTTCGTTTGCTTCACTTTTTGTTTGCTCACGGGGTCTGCTTGTTAATGTGACTGGGATGTATGAGAACTCCTTAATTAACCTGTTTTTGTGGGCATCTCATGGTTTCTATGAAATATGTGTGCTGACAGCTCTGGAACAATAGTCCAAATAGAAATGACAGATTTGTAAGCATTGGCCAACTAAAAACTGTTCAAGAAATGCAGGTTTTGAATTATTGGACCAGGCTTCTCTGCAAATTGGAATTCAATTCAGTTAATTGAATTCACTGGATCTATGGCAATTTGCATAAAGTTATAATAAGAACTTGGTTATCTTTGTAAAAGCTGCAGGTTTGGAATCTTACATTAAAAATGGAATAATAAAATTTTTATTTTGTAATAGCCCGATACAGAAATATCTAAATGACGTGGGAACAAAATTGAAATATGTATTTTGCTCTCGATTACAAAGAAGTTCCTCTGCAACAATGCCAGGCAGCCCCTGGGGATTGGGATGTTTGTCCATCACACCCCAGTCCTTTCCTGTCCCTTTGCTTTATTCCAGTCCATATTGCATAAAGTAAATCCAGCTTTTGCTGAAGGCCTGGAAGCAATTCCTTAAAGCAGGGATGGCTCCCGTTTCCTCTGAGTCTGGGATCTGTGTCCTTGGGCATCCTCTGGATTGGGGATGAATTCTGCAGGTGTCCTGCAGGTATTTCCTTCAGCAAATCCCCCTCCACACCTTTCCTTGCCCATTTCTCCCAGTCTGGTGCAGCTCTTTGGGGACATCCAGGGGTGTAAATTCAGCCCCTGCACTCCCAGGGCTTTGTGTCACTCCTGGGGCTGTGCAGGGGTTTCAAAAGATTTCACAAGGGAAAGAATCTGTTTGCTTAAAGTGGCAATTAAATATTGTTACATTGACCTTAGGAACTAGTCAATGTGATGCTTAAATAAAATATATGTAAAGCAATAAATCTGCAGGTTGAGGAGGAGGAGGAAACATCTGTACAGGTGTTCTCACTGCAAGAAAATCCTGAAGAAATGTTTTCTGTTGGGGTCTTTGAAGTGGAGGCTTTGAGAAGAGTCTGCTCCACGAAATTTAAACAGATATGAAGTAAAGTTTGAGGTGGAGGGAAGCAAGGTGATAATTCAGTTCCATCCCCTGCCTCCAGCAGGGCTGCAGAGCCTCATCAGCCCTCAGCACAGGCAGCATCCTGCTGAATTACAGGGGTTCTCCATCATCTTTTGTGGAGACAGCATGAGCAGGGCTCATTCTGCACTTTGCCTTCTCCCCTGGCTTGTCAGTAGGTTGGGAATGAGAATGGCTCTGATGTTTAAAGTTTGAGCTTTCATATTTCCCATATTCTGCACTGCATTAGGATATAACTCTGAACTCCATACCAAGTGTTCCAGGTTCTCCTCCCAGCTCAGGCACACAGAACAATCCTTTTCCAGCCCCACAGCCAAGGACAGCTGCAGCTCCAGCCCCAAAAAGTGCAAACAGCAGCGAATGGAGGAGAGAATCTGGGAGGATGGGACTGCAGAACCTGGAGCTGGGATTGGACAATGAACCCAAGATGGAAATGGACCCAAACTGATAAAAGTGTGAAAACTCCTGACCCAGGGTCCATCTTGGGTGTAGCCATGGCCAGGCTCTTGTGCTGCCCAAGGTGAATCCTTTGAAGGGTTTTTAATAAATCCCTGCTTTATTCCTTTAACTCTGTTCCAGGGAGCCTCTCCAGGCATCAGCTCCCCTTGGCTGAGGTGTTGCTCCCTCCCTCCAGCATCACTCAGCTGCTGCTGCTCCCCAGGGATGCAGGGCAGGGAGAAGCTCCTGCACATCCCAGCCGAGGGACAAGGCAGGGACAAGGCAGGGATGTGCAGGCAGCAGCTCCTGCATCCCCAGTGCAGCCAGACAGGATCTGCTGGGTCACAGAGCATCCCTGGACACCCCAATTCTCCTCCCCTGGATGCTCCTGGGGTTCTGATCTGCTCTTTGCTGCACTGAGCTGGTGAGACAGAATCCTCTGCTCAGAGCTCAGCAGTTCTGGGCTTTCCTTTTAGAGGCACAGCATTGATTCTTGAAGGAAATTGCTCGGCACCAAACAGTTTGTGCAGGAGTTCAGCATCTCCTCGTGCAGGATGGCACTGCATCACCTCAGAGCCAAGCAGCAATAAAACTTCAGGAGCAGCTCAGCCAGGTACAGCAGGGACAAAAAGAGGAAAAATTGTCTGGCCTCAGTAGAATTTTTCTGGCTGTTGCATTCTCTGGTAGAATATAGAAATTATCTGTGGAGAGAGCAGCTTTCAGTGGAGTTTTTGGGATGTGAGGGTGGGGCAGTGCAATGCCTGATGCCTTTCACTGTGCTTTCAAACTTCTGAGCTTTGTGGCTTTAATATTAATTTCTTTCATTTAAATCTGAGAAGTGAGTTAAGAGAAGGATGTGCTTTGCCCATGAAGACTTTTCACATTGGTTCCTTGGAGTGTTATGAAAGCAGAAATCAGAGTTGTGGGATAAATGATTGGATTTTAAGTATTTGCTTTTATTCTTGAAAACACTTAAAAATGGATGCTGAGGGCTCTCCCTTCTCCCTTGATCCATGTGCTGATCCTCCTGGATCCCTTCTGGCCAGGAGCAGCAGTCAATAGCTCTAAAACCAACCTCTCATTTTGGGTCTTGCCCAAAACTGGTTTTTGCAAGTCCTGGAAGTCCCTGAGTGCTTGGGGTGACATTGAGGACTGATAATGGTGCTTGTTCAGGGGAATGGGATTTGGGGACACTGTGTGACACTAGGAAATGCCACTCTGCAGTTCCCTGTGCCTGGGTTTGATGTTCTGTCCCTGCATTTTGGGTTCCTCTGGCTAAAGCTCAAAACCTTGGAGCTGGAATTGGTTTGATGTGAGGACCAGGGGAGCTGCACAAGCTGCAGGAAATTCTGCAGAGGAATTTTCTGCAGACAGTTTCTGTCCTGGACAGGCTCTAGGTGAAAAAAGCACAGCATGGAGATGTCCCAGGGTGAGGACAGGGAATGTTCTCCTTGGATTTTGGGGAGAACATGCCAGGAAAAGAAGAGCAGTGAGTTTTGTGCTGCTGATGTTCCATGGAGTCTGAGGGGTGGAATAAGGGAGATGTTGAGCAGAGGTGATGGAATATCCATGGAATGTCACCCCGGGGCCTCAGGAAGGGCCATCCTGCCCTGCCCAGGCACGCTGGGGTGGATTGGGAAGCTCTCAGAGTTAAGGGTGAGCCATAAGGGACAGGTTTCTTGTTCCCAGAATTTTTTTTTTTCTCTCATGGAAAGCAGGACTTGCCCTCATTTTAGAATAAAAGGCATCCCCAGTGAACACCAGTGAAAGGGCTGATAGGAGCATTATGGAAATAATTAATTTTCTTAGGAATACTGTAATTTCAGAGTTTCTGTAATGAGGGGCAGGGCTTCAGCACAAATCATGGTACCAAAACCCAGGGTTCCCAGTAAGGCTTCTGCAAATACACACATTTTCCTTTCAAATGAGAAATATCTATATACTTAAATATACATCTATATTTTCCCTGAAAATAATAAACCAACACTGAGGTCTTGCTTTTACATGAAGAGGTCCAAAGCTTTTAAATTAAGAGGGTTTTTTATTATTTTTGACCCCACTGCCAAACCTTCCAAGCACAACTAAGCAAAACTTGACGACTAGAATGTAAATTTCCTAAATAATATTTATATTTATATTTATATTATATATTTATATTTTATTTATTTATTTATTTATTTAGCCACAACCCAGCCTGGCCTTGGACCTTTCCAGGGATCCAGGGGCAGCCACAGCTTCTCTGGGCACCCTGTGCCTCATTAATCCCACAGGGAGGAATTTTTTTCTAATATCTGAAACCTGATTAATAATAATAATCTGAACCCATTCCCCCTTTTCCTGCCACTCCAGGCCCTTGTAACTTGTCTCTCTCCATCTCTCTTCTTTTCCAATGGAAAAGGGGAGAGGTGGGGACAGGAGCCCCCAGCAGGTGCAATGAAATAGGAGATTATCAGCTTTACACTCACAAAGCTGTGAAAATTATTAAATGGAAGGTTTCTTTACCGATTTCATAAAGAAATTCTGGTATTCTTAAACCCCTGAGGAACGTAGCAGAAAACAGTATTTTCTGTATCCTTTAAATGCTTTATTGCACATGATCTGAAGCCTTTTATTGCTGAGAGCAATAGATACCAACTCAGATATTCCCTGCTTTAGTTTTGGTAATGTCATTTCTGATTAAACTTTGAGGGTGTCGTAGATTGAACCATGAAATAGTTAAATTTTTTATGAGAGTGCTGAAAATCCTATTGCTTTTGGGTTTCAGAGTATCAATAGCCTGAGCTGAACAAGTCAGCTCTCATTCCCAGGAAGCAGCAGGGCAGGATCTTTCCCTTTCCATTTTCTCTGGTGATTTTTCCATCTTGGCAATGAATGTCAGTTCATTCTAAAGGAAAGCACCTTTGCCTCTTTGCAGCCACCCAGGCTCTGGGGCCATGGTGGGATCTTGGATTTCTTGAAGCTGTTAATTCCTGAGCTGCAGTTTTACCTCTTGGCTTCAGCAACGTGTTGTGCATTTGGCTTGGGACCAGGGATAAATCAGGAATAAATTCGGAATTTGGACTGTTCAGCTCTGCCAGTGGTGCAGCAGAAGTTCTGTGGTACAGGGGGAGCCCAGCTCTGCATCCCAGGTAAGATTTGCCTGAATTTATTACCCTGGAAAGCTTTGTTGGAGCTCTGTTACCACAATTAAAAGCTCCATATTTCAAGGAACCCATAAAGCAGTTCCCTTACACAGCAAAGAGCTGCACCATTATCAACCTGGATCTGAGCACAGAAAAAAGGTGATTTAAACTCAGGAAGAGACCAAAGGAAAAAAGTGTCTCATGGCAAGATATAAAATGCAGCAGTGCAGATTTTTAAGGAGAGGGCAGAATTTAGAGAAGCTGAGTGTCCCAGGCAGTTGGCAAATGGACTAAAAAAGGCAAATTTAGGGCTTGCCAGAAGGAAATCCTATATCAGGGGATGGGAATTCAAATGCTCTGCAAAGGAAATGTAAATAAGGCAGTCTGGGTCCAAGAGGGCTGTGGACAAATGAAGTGCACTGGAACAGCTTCGTGCTGAGGATGTGGATGTGTCGTGTGTGGGGAAATGCTGAGAGTGTGAGGCCACTGGGAGGAATTTGGGAACAGCTGCCACATGCACTGGTGAGTTACTGTGGG
The DNA here is from genome assembly GCF_052056855.1 of Sturnus vulgaris. NCBI lineage: Eukaryota > Metazoa > Chordata > Aves > Passeriformes > Sturnidae > Sturnus > Sturnus vulgaris. The sequence continues at coordinate 1,910,497 of NC_142253.1, read as the reverse complement.
AAGGATTATGAAACTTCAGTGGTTTAGATGTCTAAGAGGAAATTAATTGCCTTTAGCTGCTTTTTGATGCTTAAATGCGTTTAGAAATATCTGTGTGAGCTAAAAAATAGAATAAAAAGCAGATCCTGCAGCCTGGTGATGAGTGGTACCATTCCAGAGATGTTTGGGATTTGCTTATGGAAAAGGCAGGACCGTGGCTATTTTCTGGGCAGGCTTTGGTGGATATCAGTGTGAAAAAAACGATTTACATGAAGTACACAGTGCAATGTCAACGTGAGGGATGTGTAGAGTCCTTTTAGGAGACGAGGGCTCGGTGGTTTGTGGGTGATGCCCTCACAGACTGGGGCAAATGTCTTCAGTGACGAGACCTTGTGCTTCAGCAGAGCCCAAATCATCTTTCTGGGAGCTGCAGGCAGTAAAACGTGTTTAATGCAAGGTTCCTCCTAAGGCAGGCGCCTAATTAGCTGTGGTGCTGATGAGCCATCCCCGGGCAGCTCTGCTGGAGATGCAGATGTGCCCAAGTGTTGTTTGTGTCACCTCTGGGGTGTCACTGGGACAGGGATGCTCAGGGGATGCTGGGCAGGCGCCTTCTGCTCCCTCAGGGAAACGCAGCCTGTTGTTGTTCCAAGCTTTTCCCAATGCAAACACCTGCTGTGCCAAGCTCAGGCAGTGCCCAAGCCCTCAAAACAAACCCACATTACAGGTGACATGGTGCTAGTGAGGGGAAGAGCAAAGTGCATTAAAGTGATGAGAAACCACGCGAGCCACATCCCAGCAAACAGCTCTGAGTGCTCGTGTCGTGCTGCATTTGTCATAAGAGATGCCATAAAATTACTCTGGCTCTCTGCAGCTTTCTCCTTTAGGGATTACCGTGTGAGATTTGTGACAAAACTCAAGTCCCAGCCGAGGTTTTTCCTCGGGAGCACAGACTTGAGCACAGCTATTGCTGTGGCAGAGCAGCTCTGGTGTCCTGCTGGATGGAATCTGCAGCTCCCCGAGTTCTCAGCCCGGTAAAACCAAGCAGCTGCAGTGCCTAAAAAGCTCTGGGTTTGTCCCACAGCAGCCTGGGAGCGTTTGTGGCATTGGAGGGGAGAGCAGCTGAGCTGTGCAGGACCAGCAGCACCTCCTGCACTGGAGCTGCACATCCTGCAGGGCTCCCTGCTTTGGGCAGAGAAGGGAATTCAAGCCATAAGCCAGGCTGGATTAGGCTATGCTGATAATTCTTCATGTGTTAAAATCCTCAGTTGAAATTACCGTGAACTGTGGAATTCAGGAAGTGTGGGAGTTAAAACTATGTTGTGTGTATATTTAAACACAATTTCATTTATCTTCCTAACTTGACAGGTGCACTGATTTGGGCAGAAAGGTTCTAATTTTAGCTAAAAGGTCAGGGGATGTGGCTTAGTGAATTGTTATGAAGTTTGTTATATGTTACATGCTAATTAATGATGCTTTGAGATGCTGAGTTTATTTGCTGTAATCCTTAAACTGTGAAGTTCAACAATTTGTCCAGTCTTCCTGAAAGTGAAGCAATGATTTCTAAAAGGATTATTTGACTTTTTTTTTTTTTATTAAATCAAAGCTGAGCTTTGAAAAAATTAATCTATTAAAGAGCAAAAAGGCTGCACACAGTGCTGGCTCTCCCAGGGGTTCAGCACAGCTTGGGCTCAGGTTCAGCTCCTGGGCACCAGTTTAAAATTCAACTTGTTTAGAACTTACTTCACCTCTCAGGGATTTTATAAATGATTCTGGAAGGATCTCTGAAGTTCTGCAAGTGAGGCATGAGAAGCTAATGAGGTCAGGTGGCTGATGAACTTCCCTGCCCATAAATGATGGATTTGAGGAGATTTGATGGAGCTGTGTGTCTGTGTGTGTGTGTGTGTGTGTGTGTGCTCACCATCTGCTCCCAGGAGAGGGAGGGTGCAGGGTCATTAAACCATCCTGGGGTTTAGTGGGGTGGAAGCAGCAGAGACAGCTTGGTGACCACATCCCAGATGGAAGGAACAGGAAACAATTTAAACCCTCTGCAGAGCTGGGAGGGCTGAACACCAGGGAAGCAGCTCGTGATGCAGGGATGTGCTGCAGCCTCAGAGAAAACAACCCACAGAAATGAGGAATATTGGGGTAGCACTGTAAAAATTATTCCTCGTTTGACTCCTTCCAACTTCCTCTGGATGAGCAAGAAAGGCAGGAAGGCCAGGGAGAAATCCCCAGCTGGTTCATGAAAGTTGGGATTCCTGCCTGTGCTGTTTAACATGCACTGTATGGCTGGTTCTTAGTAGGTTAAAACCTCCTGATTATACTGAATATCTCCTTCCCAGTATCAAATGGAGGCACCATTTTCAAGTGAAAGACTGATCCAAGGGGGTTAACAAGGTTTTTGCATTTTCCAGACATGCTAACACTGCTGCAGCCTTAAATGTCAATTGATTTAGAATATCTTTTAACCTTATGTCAATACTGGGGTTTAGTGTGATTTTCCCACAAGAAATCTCCAGGGGGATCTCTGTGCTTGCTATTAGAGTTTACTTTGAGCCTGTTGTTGCCTCCAATGCTGGTTTTTGCCACACTGCCTGGCTGTTACACGTGTAAAGTTGTGTAAGCACCATCACTGTCGGTTTTCATTACGAGCTGCTGTGCAGCATCACTCTCAGAGCAGCAGCCAGGATGTCAGGAAACATCTTTGAAGCCTTTTTCCTCTGGCACTACAACCAAAAACTTGTCTTTCCTCTCCTTTTGTAGCAAATTACTTTGATCTGTCCCCAGGCTGAGGTTGGTGATTATAACTGAGTGTTGTGACAGACTTTTCGTGGGCTGCTCTGGGTTCATCCTCTAAAAATCAACATTTTGGGAAGTGCAGCCAGGCAGATTCTCACAATGATTGTATTCAGCTCCTTCCTGTTGGAAAGGTGTGTTTGGGGTCAGGTCTGGGCTGAGCATTGCAGGCACCTCCAGCTCTGGGGTCCCCAAAATATCAAAGCCATGGAACTGCTGGAGAGAATCCATGGAGATGCTCCAAGGGCTGGAGCCAGGCTGGGAGAGCTGGGGGTGCTCACCTGGAGAGGAGAAGGATCCAGGGAGAGCTCAGAGCCCCTAAAGGGGCTCCAGGAGAGCTGGAGAGGGACTGGGGACAAGGGATGGAGGGACAGGACACAGGGATGGAGGGGATATTGGAAACCAATGAGGGTGATGATGGACTGGGATGGAATTCCCAGCGAAGCTGTGGCTGCCCTTAGATCCTTGGAAGTGTCCAAGGCCAGGCTGGAGTGACCTGGGACAGTGGGAGGTGTCCCTGCCATGGCTTTGAGGTCTTTTCCAGCCCAACCATTCCATCATTCCGAGGAGATTTCCCAGCACAGGGATGTGCCAGGTGCCCCAGCCCTGTCTCTCGTGGGGCTGAGGCCACAAACAGGGACCCTGACAGCAACCCCACAAACAGAGACCATGACAGCAACCCCACAAACAGAGACCATGACAATAACCCCACAAACAGGGACCATCCCAGCAGCCCCATGAGCCACAGAATCCCCTCAGCCCAGACCCTGGGCCAGCTCCCTGTTGCTCCCAGGCAAAAGGAAATCTTCTCACTGGAGTTTCTGCAAGAAATTTCAAATGTAGGTCAGGATTCATGGAAGTCGCCTGAATTTTTAACTGCATTCAAATTAACCCCTGTGTGGGGTTTTTTTTTAATAGCTTCTCTGAACTTCTTGGTTAGCTGGATGAACATTTCTCTGAAGGAAAATGTGGAAATAACCAATGACCACGTCTCCATCAGAATAAAATGGAATCGTTTCACATCTGGGTTTAAAGGCAGACTGAGCTTTCTAAAAGTAATTGATCTTTGTATAAAGTTTAATATCTCTGCAAACCTCGAAGTCTGAGGCTGCTGGGCTTGAGAACTTGTGCAGAAGGGAGCAGACAGAAGGAACAGACAGATAAACTAAGGGACATTTAAAAACCAGCAATTCTGTAGGCTGAAATGAAACATTTTTATATCTCCCAACTCAAAACAATTCAGTTTTCAGTGCCTGCTGTGCCTTTACTGGGATTTTCTCTGTTGTGCAGTGATCTAAGAAGAAAAATAAGAGGAAGAAATAATTCTCTCAATTGAAATACTTATTTTTCCCTTTTTATCTATAACTTCTTGCTTACTTTGGGTATTTTATGGAGTTCGCCTTGATAAAGTGACAGTCATAAAATACAGGGGAATGTTATGATTGTGCTTTAATTAAAATAGAATTAAATAAGGGCTTCTGGGTGAATGTTGGCCAAGGTTTATAATGTGTATAGTTCTTTTTCAATGGGTATCCTATACCTAGAATTGATTTAACGGATAAATTTGATGATGCAAATATTGATCATTTATTTTTTTTTTCTTCCATCTAGTGATATTTCTATTATTTCCAGTATGGTCTTATCCAAAGCCCCTTGGAACTAATAGGGGCCATAAATTGTGTGATTGGTGCTCCCAGTCCTTGTTTTAACGGTGTGAACAGGAGATAAATTAACACACTGCTGCTGTAACTTCCATTGTACAACTGGAGTTTTACTGCATGCAGTAAATTCTTATCTAGCCAGCCAAAAATTCCCTTTAATACTGTGGCAGGATGTGGGGCTGTCCCTCTTGTTCCCAGCTGGAATCTCAATCCCCTTCTGGTGCTTTTGGAGTCTCCTGGCAGCTCTAGGGTGGCTTTGCCTCCAGTGCCTGCTCACACTCCTCTCTGCCACCCCAAACTTCAAACCCACTGTGACATTTTTTATTCATCCCTTTCTCAGTCTTAATGTTCTAATTCCATACTCTGTTTCCTGGTTTTGAGCTCTTATTTTATCTTCAATTCAAGATGTTACAATTTAAAAAAAAAAATAATAAATTGTCCCAGAATCACCCAGACATCACGAAGAAATTTTGCCAAATATTGGATGTATTAGATTTGAGCTGACAGCTCCATCTATGCAGAAGGAAAAGTAGAAAATACCAACCATGGCTGGAAATAAGTTGGCACCTAAAGTTAAGATGCAGATAGAGGTGGAAATGTTGGCAATTAGCATTTTAAGAGGTATTAAAATGGGGTTGAGTGGTTGACACAGCACTGGGATGTGTGGCTTTTATGGGGTCCAGCTGTTGCCTCTCTGGATGGGGATGAATTCCCAAAATCACAGAATGGTTTGGGCTGGAAGGGACCTTAAATCTCAGCTCCTTCCAGCTTCCCCTGACCTGGTTGCTCCAAGCTCAACCTGGCCTTGGACACTTCCAGGGATCATCCAGAGCTTCTCTGGGCACCCTGTGCCTCGCCAGCCTTGGAGTAAAGAATTCCTGCTCACCTTTGGAGAACAGGCTGAATTTGGTGTGATCTCCTCAGACCCCATGTGTGCAAGGTGGGAGAAGAATGAGCTGCTCAGGGAAGGGCTTTAAGCAGGGAAAGGCTTTAAAATCTGCAGGCTTTGGTGCCAGAGCGCAGTGTGTGCACCCAGAGCCAGCCTCAGGTCCCTCCTGGCCCCTTTGCTCTCCTCCTGTGCCTTTTGAGGAGCTCTTGGCAGCTCCTGGGCAGGGAGAGCCCTTTGCCAGGAGCAGGCTCTGCCATCCCAGCCCATCAGCCCATCCCATCCCAACCCATCCCAGCCCATCCATCCCATCCCATCCCAGCCCATCCCATCCCAGCCCATCCCAACCCATCCATCCCAGCCCATCCCAGCCCATCCATCCCAGCCCATCCATCCCATCCCATCCATCCCATCCCAGCCCATCCAGCCCATCCCAGCCCAGCCCAGCCCATCCATCCCAGCCCATCCATCCCATCCCAGCCCATCCCATCCCAGCCCATCCCATCCCATCCATCCCAGCCCAGCCCATCCCATCCCAGGCTCTCCTGCTCGCAGGGTGGGGGGAAGGCAGAGCCCCGAGCGAGGGCTAACAGGAACAAACGTTCCTGTTCTCACCTTTTGAAGCTGTTACGCACAAATCAATGTTTGCAAACCTTGTTTCCTTTCATCTGCTGCCCATGACAAGCAAACCAAGGGCTTTAGTGTGATCTCTCAATAAATCCTGCTGCAGCCATCCAGCCATTCTGAAACCCTTGGAGCTCGGCTCGTTATCCACTGTGGAGATGATCCTTGTTTTGTCTGGCCAGGGGCTTGATTCCTTCAATAATTGATATTCCAGATTGAAAGCAAAGCTGTGTGCAGTGCTCCTTCCTTGGCTACCTCTGCCAGCTGCTCAGCACATTCCAGCTTGAGAGCCTCTGGCAATGAGGGAGCTCACAGGAGTCTTATTTATTTATTTTTCCTACGCTTACTGCAAGGATGTCTTTTAAAAAGTACACTCGTTGTGTAAAAGATGGCAGAGGCAGGGAAAGGCGGTAATTTCATGTAATCTGCATAGGCAGTGTAGGGAAATGCCAGAGTGTTTGCAGCCCTCTAATAGGGATCATAAACACGCAGTTTATGGTGCTCTGCTGGAGAACAGCTCCCATAAATTACACCCAGCGCAATTCCTTTGTTTTCCTTCTGAAGTTTTATTTCCTTTTATGTTTAGTAATTAAATCGGAGCGGGAGGGTGGTGTTGTGGGTAGCAAACAGCAGCAGGGATTGCAGGGAGGTGTCAGCAGGGTCACTCTGCTCTGCTGCAGTGCTGTCAGCCCATGGGATGGGTCACATCCCCACAGCAGCCAGGAGCTCCTGCCCTGCTCTCATCTCAGAGGCTTCAGCCACAGGTTTTAAATCGTTTCTCACCGGGATTTGTTGTCCCAGCATCTCCAAGGAGCTCCCAGGTGCAAAGCCCACCTGGCCAAAATCTGTGGCCACACCAGGCAGGCACTGCTGTGCCCGTGGCAGTTTCCAGCTGCAGCTCTCAGGGTTTGCAGTTGCTAACAAAGTTCCTGTGTTCTGAGGCACCAGTTTGTTTCCTGTTGGAGCCAATTTATTCCCTGAATCCCGGCCCAGAAGAACCCAAACCACATCCCTGCCCGAGCAGCAGAGCTGCTTCTCTTTGTCACCAAACCCCAAAGAATGTGCTGCTCTGTCTGAGCTGCACTCCAGGGAGCAGACGCCTCCACTGGTCTCCTGTTGGATGCTTGGCTTCATTTTGGAGGATTTGCTCTCCCAGTGGGAGGGAAAACTTGGTGTTCAGGCCATGCTGAAGACTTGAGCAGTTCAGGGAATTGATGTCAGGGCTAAATTAATCTGTTCTGGAGGGCCCTGGTCAAGGCTAGACCACCATAGCATTGATTCCCTATCAGTTTTCTTGGGGTTAAGCTCTATTTTTAGTCAAAATAACAAATTTAAGTGCAAACCCAGACTATTCCATAGCAAAATACCAGCAACTGGATCTTGACGTGTCTTTAGTTTAGATTTGCAAGGAAACAGTGACCTCACCATTTCTGCAGTCAGAAAAATCCCAGAGGATCCTCAAGAGTGGTGCTGTGCCTTCACTTGATATCCCAGGAGTAATCCTGGCCTCACTGCTGGAAATCATCCACAGATAATGGGAGGAAAAGCAGGCTGGGAGCCTGTAAATTCTGTGTTTGGCCGTGCTGTGTCCCTGTGTGGGTTCTGTAGTTTCCCAGCAGCAGCTGAGCTGTTGGGCTTTGCACCATGAGCTGCTGCAGCTCCGGATGGAAGTGGTGAGAGATGAGCACCAGGAGCAGGCTGTGGGCAGGAGAAGTGCTGAGAGCAGCAGGGCTGCAGGCAGGGACCTTCCAAAACAACAACAAAAAAAAAAGGGATTTAATTGTAAAGAGGGTGGAGGAGTGGCTGGGAGGGAGCCTGTGTGATCCGAGCAGCCAGCAGAGCTGGGAATGTTTTCTGCCCCCTCCCATGCAGCTTTGGGAGCTGGATGCCACCTTGGATGTCACCTTTATTCCAGGGCTCCTTGGTGGCTCAGCATTCAGCTCCTTCGGGTGGTTTGTGTCTCTCACAAACCCCCTGGCAGCTGAGGCAGTTCCAGAGCTCACACAGAAATCTTTGGGACACATCCTTTGTGCTGGGGGTGCCACCAGCTCCTGGCCAGCCTGGAACAACCCCAGCTCCAGCCTGGCCCCTCTTGGAAACACATTCCAGCTCCAAGCCAGCCTGGGAGCTCAGATGTGCAGCATTTTCTTATTTTCATATAAAATGTGCAAAGTGTAGAGGTGTTTTATTTTTTCTCTCCCTGCCCTGAGCTCTCAGATCTCCCCAGACCCTTCTCCTCTCCTCACTCAACATCCCCAACTCCCTCCATTCCAGGCAATCTTTAAAATTAACTTTGAAAGGGGAAAAAACCCCACTAAATAATCAGATAACAGGGATATCAGTTGGTGGGGGTTGTTTTTTCCCTTCCCTAGATGATTTTTGGATTTAACAAAACAGTTAAAAACATTTGAGGTGCAAGCATCTCAATTATCTGGGTTGGAAGCCTTCTGCCAGTAATAGGTGCTGAGGGAATTGTTGTTTTGATAGCCTCTGTTCCCAGGAATACACAGAGAACTGGCTTCTCACCAGCTTTTCAAAGTTTATTAACTGGCTTGTTGTTTTTCTTCTCCAAGTTCCATTTTATACTCTTAAGAAAGCTGCAGTTTGTACCTCTGAAGGAAGGCAAAGCATTTTCAGCACGAGTGTGTGTGTGTGTGTGTGTGTGTGTGTGTGTCCACTGGACTGGGAACTCCTGAGGAGCTCCTGTGGAGAAAACTCTCCTTTTGTCTTTGAAATCAAAGGGATTTTCCTGTAAGCTCCAGAAGTGAAAAGTAAGATGTCATTAAGATGCTGATTTTGGAGATGATACGGAAATATCTTCAAAATTTTCCCATAATTTTTTTGTTCCCCTGGACAAGATGATGCTGTCTGATAATGTGGATTTTGGGAATAGACCTATCCAAAAGGGAATGATAACTCTGAGTGTTGCTTATCTAAATTTGCTCAGAGAGTGGAACTGCCTTGATTCCTTATCTTAAAGCAGTGATTTAGGGATAACAGGAACTTCTTTGGCAGCAGAGTCCTGGGAGCCTTGTTCCTGTGGTGCAGCATTCTGTCCAACTGAGACAGCACTAAATTAACCCTTGTTTCTGGAGGAAATTCCTGCTCAAAAGTCAGCTGGAGTTTAATATTCCAGTCTGACAACTTCTTTTTGCATCCAGGGAATTGCCAGTGTGGCTCTGGTAGGAAAAGGCTGCTTGGAGACCAGGAGGGGCTGGGCTGGCTGAGCTCTGATTCAGCGAGTTTCTCATTCACTGAGAGCTTTGCTATCAGGGGAAAAAAAAAAAAAAAAAAAAAAAGCAGAACTGGACATGTAGTGATCCTTACAGACCATTTCTATTGATGGTGTTATAGTTAGGAGAGAAGAAGTGGATTTAGGGAACAGCAACTCAAATATCTTTTGCTCTTTGGAGTTATTTTATTCTCCCTGCAGCTGGCATCTTTTGAGGTTTATAATTTATTGCTTGGCTATATGATGTAGCCCCTCGCTTTAATCTCCCAAAACACTGCACTGAAAATGTCACTCGGCGTGAAGGTGGAAATTGGCTTTAAATTGGGGGAGTTTTAAGGTAACTGATCCAGACAATCTTTAGTAAAAGTCTCCATAAAAGAGGATAAATTCTAATTTGTGGAAAATGCCAGGCTAGGAGGTTTCACTGCTTGTAGCTTTTTATTAAGATAATGTTACTCCTTCTTGGAATAAAGCACCTCGGAATTTGTGGGCTGTTTGTGTGTGGATGTTCTCTGAGAGCTGCTGCCTCAGGTGAGCATTTCCCAATTCATCCCTTGATGGAAAAGGTAGAACAATAAACAGTGAGCCCTAATTAACAGCCACAGCCTTAACTCAGACCTGTCCTCAGCCACCCCGCTCTCCTTCCCTGGACAAGATTTATCCTTGCATTATCCAGGTTTTCCGGGGCAATTCTGAGTTTCCTGAGGGTGAGAGACACAGAGTGAGGAATGTGATGGTGCAGTTAGGGGCTGGTGATTAAAAATATTTAATTACCCTTTTTTTTTTTTTTTTTTTTTTCCTGTGGAAAACTGTGCAGTGATTCAATGAGCTGGGAATATCCATGTTTAGGGTGGATTGTTGCTTCCAAGGAGCTTTCAGTGGTGAGCCAAGAGTGCAGGGAATAAAGGAATAATCCAGTCCCTCTAAATCAGGTTTTAAGATGTGGGTTTAGGTTCTGCATAAAGATAAACTGGGGATGTTGGTTCTAGACCGAGTCAGAAAGGGGTGGTGTTGGTGGGAGTGATTTCCATCTAATCCCAGCAGCAGAGAAGCCTCTCCCTGTCTGCACCACAGCTGGGATGTTGGGAATATGTGAGATGAGCAGAAATTAGGGAGCACTTACACCCTAAAAACTTCCATGGAACAAAGAGTGTTTAAAGTCCAGAGGTTGTAACTCGTGGCAGTGGGCTCTTCCTGAGTGATTCCATCAGCAATCTTGGCTTGTGCTGTTGGAATTCCCTTTATGGTGTGGATGGGATGGATGCAGGACACAGCTCACCAAAGACCTGACAAATACCAATGACTGGGCTGAGCTGGGAAATTCCATCTGTGGAGCTGCTGTAACTTCCCTGGCCCGGGGAAATGAAATCTGCATCCAGAAAATGGGAATGAGAGCCCAAAGGGGAAACACGATGTGAAATCTGACATTGTTTTCTCAGACGATTAAATTTTGGGACAACCCAGACTGGATTTTACCTGGAATTCAGAGTGTGGGAAAGCCCAGTATGGATTTTGCCATTTGGAAAACACTCAGGGACAGGGGGGAGATTGTTGGGGACCCCTTCCAGCTGGGGATATTCTGTGATTTCTTTTATCCCATTTATCACAGGCACGTGCTGTGTGTGTGACACTGCTCTGTCAGGCACAGTGTGGGAATTGTGTGCAGGAACAGCTCCAGAAGGGATAATTTCAGCTAAGAAATTATCCTGAGCTAGATCAGGATGTGACAGATGTGCTGGGAGAGTGGGGAGAGCTCAGTGGGAGATGCCACAGGCGTGTGCCCACTGCCCTTATTTATCTCCCCCAGCCTTCTTTTCAAAATCCCCTTTTATTTTTCCTTGCACAAAAGTGCAAGTTACTGTTTATCTAAGAACTTACAACAACAACAAAAAAAACAACCTCCTACACCAAAAAATAACCTTTTTTTTTTTTTCTTTGAGCTGGAAAAAAAGAAAAAAATCAATGTGCATACATCAAAAAAGTGTTGCTGTTAAATTTGCACTTTTGGGGACACTTCTTTCAGGCACCTTCTATTTTTGGCCGTTCAGCTTTGTGGGTCACTGATTGCAGCTGCTGGAGGGAGCCTGGGCATCTCCTGACACCCAGGCCTGGATTCAGCAGAGGGCTCAGAGCTGGATCTGGGTTACAAGGCTGAGCTTTTGCTGAATCTGGGCCATGGCTGCTGTGCAGGAGGTGGGAGCTGCCTGTGCCCAGGTGCTGCTCCTCTGGAACAGCTCTGCTCAGTTCCTTTCACAGATAAAGCAGTTTTCTGTCATTTTGGGAAAAGCCTCCTTTGCCTGTTGCACGCAAAGAAACCTCGTTGCTTTTGCTCCCTGAGCAGAGCTGAACAATTCCTTTAACTTCATTTATAGAGTTTGGCTCCGTGCTCCAATTTAGCCTGAGTGACTTCAGGGTTATCCTTATCCCAGTTCCTGGATCAAATGGGGAGTGACCTCTCCTTTAACAGGCACCACTAGGACTGGAGAATCACAGAGTTTGAAATTCTCTCCATCCCCTTCTAAATATTGGTGCTTCTGGAATCAAACATTTTGTGTCTTCAAAATCTGGACTGAAATTTGGCTTACAAAGGGGTTTTTTTACAAAGGATTTTACAAATTTAGATGGCCCAGGAACATCAGGAATGGGTGTTGGGAGAGGTGGAAATGGAGAGAACAGTGTTTTGGTGTAGTTTTCCAGGCTGTTTTTTAGGAACTTTTCCTGGAGGTCAGCCTTCTTCTCTCAGGCAGCAAGTGACAGGAGAAGGGGAAATGTCCTGGAATTCCACCTGGAGAGGTTCAGGTTGGACATGAAGAAATATTTCACTAAAAGAGTGGTGGAACATGGGAACAGGCTGCCCAGGGGGGTGGTGGGGTCACCATCCCTGGAAGTGTTCAAGAACAAGTGGAGGTGGCACTTTGTGATATTTTTTGTGGGTGTGGTGGTGTTTGGTCGAGGATTGGATTTGATGATCTCACATGTCTTTCCAACCTTAATTATCCCATAGTTGTAGTAAGACTGAAGCTCCTACCAAACCCATCTTTGATGGGTAGAGACCTTTTTGTAGGTGTGCATTAGAAAAAGTGTTAATTCTTTTTCTTTAAGAGAAAGAGGGGTTTTTTGGAACCTCAGAAAACTTTTTGTGGCTTATTTTCAACCTTTTTTTTTGTGAAGACGAGTGGAACTTGATCTTCTCTTAAACCTTTTTTTGCTCAAATTTTGCTGGCTCTGGTATTTCTAGATTTGGCCTGCAACATCCATCCAGTGTAGGTGCTGTCTACATTCTCTATCTGCTCCCTTCCTTCAACAGTTCCAGGAGTGTCTGGATGTGGCACTCGGTGACAAGGTGGGGATTGCTCACAGGTTGATCTTGGAGGTCTTTTCCCACCCAAATAATTCAGTGATTTCGTGTCCTCAGCCCCAGGTGTAAGCAGAGAGCAGTGGGGTCACCCAAACCTCTGCTCTCCTTTCTGCAGCCCAGCCTGAAGAGGATTTCTGTGATTCCCCACTGCTGTTTCTAAAGCTGGGTGCCTCGGAGGAGGATTTTGGCAGCACGAATTCATGTCGGGAGGCAGCGAATTCCCCTCCGTGCTGCTCCTCCCGCAGGGTCACACCTGTGGCTGCATCACCTCCCATCCAGCGAGTCCCCAATTCGTGCTGAGTGTCCTGGGCTCGCCCTGAGCTCTGCCTTGGCCGGGCTGATTAAAAGCTGCCTGTGTGTCTGTGCAGCTTCATTAGCAGCGATTAATTGGGGAGCTGAGCAGGGCTGGCACTCTGCAGCACACCAGTGAGTGCTCAGGCTGCTCCTTGTGCTGCTGCAGCTCTGCAGGGTCTCGATGCCTTTTTGGGATTATCTAAAAACAGAGGGCAAGACAGAATTAAGGGAATAAAAAGCTGTTTTATTTATTGAAGGGCCTTCAGGTACATTTAGGGCAGACAAAGCCCCCCCAGGGCTGCACCCAAAAATGGATGATGGGTCACAGGTTTTCACACTTTGATAAGTTTGGGCCATTTGCACATTGGGGGTTAATCTTCCAATTACAGCTCCAGGTAATGAAGTCATTTACCCCAAGTTTGCTGCCCCCAACTCACTTTTGTTTCCATCCCTGGGGGCCTGAGGCAGTGAGGTGTCCTTGATTCCCAGCCTGGAGAGGAATTGTTGTGTCTGCCCAAAATGGGAGAGCAGCAGCCAGCACTGGATATGGAGTTTGGAGTTACACACTAAAGAACTGCAGGATTACACATAGATGGAAAATATAAAAGCTGAAACAATAAGGCATCAGTCTGAGGTGTGTTCTGCAGGTTTTCCTTCAGAAGAGTCACAAAACTGAGAGGTCACATAGTGCAAATTTATCTTAAAAAGAATTTTTCACATTCTGAATGCATCCATAGATATATTAGCCTCAGGATTTAAGTTTTTATTTTGCTTTTACAGAAGTGCTTATCATGAAACATCCAAACAAAATTACTCACACAGCCGTGCCCACAAACACAGAAAAATTCACCACAAATATTTCTACTCCACACATTTTTTTCCCCCCTCCTACCTGCCTGCAGTCAGAGCTCTTAGAGTCAAGTTTCTTTGGCAGAATCCAATTAGGAGCAAAGGTGCCTTTCAAAAGAATTTGCAATGGCTGCATTGCCAGAAGTAAAGTTAAAAAGACATCTGCACACGTGTGCTGGCACTGGGGTTTCTAATGGGCTGCTCTTCCACACTGAAGCTCAGCAATCTCATTTTCATCTCGAAAAAATAACTTGTGTAGTGCTGAAACTGCCTCTGCTTCCTTCTGGAAATGAAATATTAAACTTTGTGAGTTTTCAGGTCTTCGGCAGCAGCACAAACTCCCCTGGGATTTCATAGTCAGGAAACATTTAGGAACGGGAAGGATCTTTTCAATTATCCACCTTTTGCTTGTGCACAAATGTTGCTTTTCCTGAAGTCGCTGCCATAAAAAGTTGATGTGTTTGAACAGCCCTTGCAGAGCTCTGAACAAAGGCCCTGCTGATGTTGAGCAGCAGAAATATTTACAGGGAAACATTTTGAGAATTGGACTCATTCATATGTGAAATAGGGAACTATCACGAGAAATGGAATTGCAGCCATGGCTTGAGAACCACCATAATTTAACTGCAGGAAAATATTTTTAGTGGTAATCATCTAATTTACTTTTCAGTGCTGTTGATGCCAAGACAGGCATCGTTTCTCTTTGGGGAAACTTTGTGTCGTGCCTTACCCTGTGAAGACATCAGGGAGCTGGAAACTCTGCTTGGAAGCACTGCACAACCCTCTGGTGTCTGTTTGTTCTCTGCAGCAGCTGCTGGCTGGCTGAATAATGCAAAACTTTCAGCTTTTCCATTGGATTTAAAATACATTTATTGCCCAGAGCAGCTGTGGCTGCCCCTGGATCCCTGGAGTGTCCCAGGCCAGGCTGGACATTGGGATTTGGGACAGTGGGAGGTGTCCCTGCCATGGCAGGGGTGGCACTGGGTGGGATTTAATTTCCCTTCCAACCCCAAACCATTCTACAATTCAGTATTTTTAGCATAACTTTTGTTTTTGGCTGAAATTGAGGTGCAGGGATTGTGTCAAAACTCAATGGGAGGAAGCAGAGCCTGCTACTTTTAATATCTTTGTAAGCTAAAAACTAATTTACATTAGTAACTTTGAAATGCTTTTGTATGAGTGCTTAAAATGCTGAGAGAAGTGTTATTTCCTGAGTAGAAAAATAAATAAATAAAATGAGTTTACAAACCCTCACAGTAGGCAGAACTTTCCCCAAATGGATGCTGGGTCAGGGCAGGAGAGGCAATAAATGCAAAACTAGGAATTAAAAAAAATCCAGGATATTTTTTTTTTTAATTTATGGAAAAGTAAGGAATGGTTTTTTGTGAGCCCTTTGCACCTTGGCAGTCTGTGGGTGCTTCCCACGGGCTCCTGTGGGTTAAGTTGATAAGTTCTTATCAAAGTCTTGTGTTTTTAATTAGATATCAAATGCTGAGACTGATTGCTCTGCTCATTGCAGGGAGACAGGAGAATAATTGCAAAGCATCTCCAGGCAGGGGAATAAAGAGAAACTTTTTAGGGGTTTATTGGTCGGGATAATTTGAGAACAGGGAAGAATTTCAGCAGCTGCTGAAATCCAAGATTTATCCCAAATTTCACTTCAATTGGTGTAAAACCAAAAGTGACTTTCTGTGGTAGAAATCTCTTGTGTTGGTGCTGTTCAACAGAATTTGCTACTTGGAGGAAAACTAATATTTTTCCACAGGTCAGTGACCATTTAGGGTAAAAAAATATACATTTCTGGAGTTCACTATAAACAGAGTGTAACTGCTTCACTATGCCAATCAGTATAGACATTTTCCATCCAAAATTAATAATTAATACTCTGATCATTGCATTAAATAGTTCTTAGTATTCATTGATTGGTCATTCCTGCTCCCCCCAGCACACCTCATCAGTCTGTGTGAGAATAGATGAATTTATGCAATTAATCTCTCCCTGCTTCCAAACTGCATCTTCACATCAGAGGGTGAAGATTCTCAACCTTCCCAGTGCATTGAACCTGACTTTATGAGAAGAATTTGCCCAATTTTAGCTCACAAAAGCAGGCAGAGACCTCTCTCGTTATTACTCATGCAGTTTGTCTTGTAAGCACGAAGGCCCCTGAACTTCCAGACTTCACCGAGATGAATAAATTATAAGAATGTGTGTCTGGCTTGATTTATTTATTTTTAATATTTAAATGCCTGCTCTGGAGTGGTTCCTTTCATAAACGAAGGCGTTTTTTCCTCCTTGGGTTGCTCGGAGAGGGGGATGGTGGAAGTTTGCCCTGATCAGCTGAGAAAGTCTCAAATTGCTCTCAAATTCGAATTATTTACAGGTCATAATGGGCGGGGAGGGGAAGGTGTTTGAAGGTTGATTTTTAAACAGAATTTTAGTGCAGTGAGGATGGAGGTGGAATGGGAAAAAATTATCCCCTTCCTTGAGCAGTGTGGGAACCTTTGCTGCAAAGTGCTGCCTTGCAGAGATGGTGTCCTTTGTGTGCTGATGGTGTTTGCAGAGAAAAGTTACAGAGTTCGAGAATTACTCGAATTTTCATTTCAATCCACAGAGCTCACTAATTACACCAGCTCACCCCAGAGAGGCAGGGAGTGAATCTCCTGAGGGAAAATTAAGAGACAGCAGAAATTTCACAGCTAAAGGTTCCAATTCCTATTCCTCACCTGCCACTGAGACACCTGAAACGCTCACAAATCACTGCTGAGAATCTTCTTAAAAAGTCAACATTTACAAAACTTCCTTTGCTGATCCTCAGACACAAAACAGTCAGCAAATAGGAGCAGCAACCCTAAATCCCCTTGACCAATCTGTTTTGTTTTACAGATTAAAGCTTGCCTGAGGATTCCAAGGAGCCCCGTTGTGCTCTGTAATTCCTGGGCTCGTCTCCTCTGCCCCTGCAGCTGAAGATGAGGTTGCTATGGGAGCTGCTGGTGCTGCACTCGGTCCTGCTGTGCCTGGCAGGTGAGCTGTCCTCTTGCCATTTTTTGGGGTTAAAACACCCCTGCTCTTCCCACTGATGCCAGAGAGCCCCGTGGTTCTGTTTGCCTGGAAAGGCTGAGCTGGAACAGAGACCAGGCAGAGCAAAAGGAATAAAATAGGAGATTACTGAAATGATAAAATAGGTATTTATTGAAATGATAAAATAGGTATTTATTGAAAGGATAAAATGGGAATTTATTGGAAGGATTCACCTTGGGCAGTGCAAGAGCCTGGCCAGGGCTGCACCCAAATCAAATCCCAGATGGATCCTGGTCACGAGTTTTACACTTTGATAAGTTTTGGTTCATCTTGGGGTCAATGATCCACTCACAGCCCCAGGCTATGAAGTCTCAGCCCCCTGCCTTGCCCCCTTCCTTTTGCCATCGTTTCTGCTTTTTGGGTCCCAGTTGTCCTTGATTCTCTGCCTAGAAAGGAATTGTTTTGTCACCACCCTGTGAATAGAACTCACCAACACCTGACATGAAGTTCCAGAGTTACACACTAAGCAGCAGAGATTCTGAAGAATAGAAAAGCTGAAACCCAAGGCATCAGTTGATGTGCCCAAAGCAATCCCTGTTCATGGCTGCTGTCACTGGGTGGATGAAGGTGAAACTCATTTTCCTGTTGGTCAGAGTCTCCCAGCCCAAGCACCATTTCTCAAAGGTTTGCTCTGCCCCTTTCCTCTTCCAAGCTGCTGTTGATGGAAGTTGTTTTCCCTCATTCTGTGTTAAGCGTTTCCCTGCTCAATTAAACCTGCGTGGAGTGGAGTTTAAATCCCATTAAAGTGGTGTTGTGTTACAGCTGAGCCCTCGCTCCATTTAACAAATAATTAGAATAACATATTCCAGCCGTACAACCATCTCCTGCAAGTGCCCTTGCTTAACCTTTTCAGCCCAAGCTGCAACTCTCAGACCATTTCAGAGAAATTCCCAGAGATTTTGGAGGGATGTGCCTTTTTCCTGGAGCTGGAACAGTTCTTGAGAACATTTTTGGGGTTGCAGAAATCTGGTTCCAAAGCCCTGCTGGCCTTGCCACTGGCTGTGGGATCACACCAGGACTGCCCGAGGCTGTCCTGAGTCTTTCTGTCTTTGCCACATCCTTGATTAATTCCTCCTTGCACTGCCATTATTATTCTCTCACATGTGTTTTGTTCTGAGGGAGGGTGTCAGGCTTTAATTAATGTTTATGTCACCCTGGTGTTAACCTGGATTGCTCTAATTTACCTGCTGCTCACTCAGACTGTTTTACTGCTTTATTTATTGACGTTTGATTTCTCCCTTTCCCTTTGTGTTCACTGCCAGGTTACTTTTCCAGCATTTTAGATAATAACAAAGTACTTAGAGCACTGTTTACTTTTTTTTTTTCTGCTTAGCTCTACTGAACATAAAGCGACTTTTCTTCCGGTACTTAGGGGTACCTATTTTTAAAATTTGGTTCCAAGTCTTTCTAAATGTGCTTTGACAGTTTCTGAGCTGGCAGAAAATTGGATGCAGAGAGATTCTGCAATGCAGAGCCCCCACGTGTTTTGGGAATTGCAACCCCAGGGAAGTTGGGCTGTGGGAATACAGCGAGGATGAGCCTTTATTTCAAGCAAATAAATAAAAGAGTGGGAAAACAAAAGCATGGAAAATATTTTTACTGTAATTTCTCTGCTTGAAATACCTACTGCAAACTGCTTAAGGTCAGCAAAAAGAAAGTTTCAGGAGGATGTGTTTGAGGGGGGTTGCCTTTATCAAAAGATCTGTGTTTAATGAAAATACATCTCTCCAGCATTGGCTTTCTCCCCATTATTCTGCAGCAGCATTTTCCCTCCTCTTTGCATTGCACTGAATTTCCTCAGGCCTCAGATTCTCTGTCCTGCTGAGGGAGATTTAACAGTTGTATGGGGAGAGGAGTGCTGGAAGTTTTGTGTGAATTTTAGAACAGGTGCTGGGGGAGGAAATGGTTCATTTTTGCTGCAGGACGTGCTTTGGGCAGGTTTTAAATGTGGAATTTTCTGTGGCTGCCTGCAGCATTGGCTGAGCTGGCTGGAGGCAGGGCACTGCCTGTGCTGGGGGAATTCTGGTGCTGCCACGAGCAGGGCTCCCTCATTTGGGCTCTTTTTTAAGGGATGCACTTGGATTGATTCCCAGAGCTGTGGGAGTGTTTTGTGCTCTGGTGTTATGAACACACTCATAGGTTGCTGTTAAATATTCTGAAGTTAAGGGGGAAACTTGTGTTTTCATGTTGAGCAAACCATTTTCCACCTTCATGAAAAAATATTAATAACTGAGCTATAAAATGAAAGAAAGTAGTCTGCAGAAAAGTTGTCTACCAACTCTCCACAGTGCCTTGTGGACCTTTGAATAACACAGGAAATTAAGCTCAACTCTTAAACCTGAAAATGGAATTATTTGGTTTAGTTCTTGTAAGCAGAGGAAGTCATTTATTAAAATCCCTTCAAAGGATTCACCTTGGGCAGCACAAGAGCCTGGCCATGGCTACACCCAAGATGGACCCTGGGTCAGGAGTTTTCACACTTTTATCAGTTTGGGTCCATTTCCATCTTGGGTTCATTGTCCAATCCCAGCTCCAGGTTCTGCAGTCCCATCCTCCCAGATTCTCTCCTCCATTCGCTGCTGTTTGCACTTTTTGGGGCTGGAGCTGCAGCTGTCCTTGGCTGTGGGGCTGGAAAAGGATTGTTCTGTGTGCCTGAGCTGGGAGAACTTGGAACACTTGATATGAAATTCAGAATTGCACATTAATGCAGTGCAGAACCTGGAAAATATGAAAGGCATGAATGGAAACAAAAGGCTTTGCCTGGGGTGAGCCAGAGATGTGGCATCGTGTGCCTGCAATGCCGGACCAGTCTGAAAGGAAATTTTCTGAAAGGAAATTTTCTGTGTTTCTGTGACTTCTGTGCCATCCTTTGCCTCATTAACCTCCTGGAGCAGAGAGTTTCTCTGCTGAAGTCGTATTTGCATGTTAATGAGCTGCAGTGGCACAGACACATTAATGTCTGAGTGTGCATATACATATTTTACAGTGGGATTTAACCATTCACCTTCTGACAGTGCCGTGGGTTAAGCCCAGCTTAGCCCCACCCAGCCTCCCACTCACCTCCCTCCACCCCAGTGCAAAATCAAATTAAATCAAAATTTAAACTTGCAGGTTGAGATAGGAACAAGTGAATAATTGAAAGAAAGTAAAGTATAACCATCATAATATTATAATAAACAATAGTATTGTTTACTTTATAATAATTTATTTAATAGTAAATAATTTATTTAATAGTAAATAATAATATAAAGTAAAAAACCAGGTGATGCACAATAAAATTGTTCAACACCCACTGACCCATGGCAGATCCTGCCCTGACTCCTGACCAGCCCCTTCCATCCTCAAGCACCACATAAATACAGGAGCTTTAAGAAATTAATTTGTCCTGGAGCTCTTGGTTTGGGTTGTTTCTCTTTTTCTTGTTTTGTTTGGGTTTTGTTTGGGTTTTTTTTGTTTGGGGTTTGTTGTTTGGTTGGTTTGGTTGTTTGGGTTTTTTTTGTTGGATTTTTTTTGGTTTTTTATTTGGTTGGTTGGTTGTTTTTTTGGGTTTTTTTGGGGGGGGTTGGTTTTTTTTTTGTTGCTGTTTTTAGTGATGGTTTGGGTTTTTTTCCCAAAAATTTTTAACAAGAAAATATTCTCAGAAATGCCTGTCCAGGCATTCTTTGTCATTTTATCTCGTGCTGATCCAGCATAGCAGAACCCCAGCAGCTTTTCAAACCTGTTCAGAGCACTGGGGGAAAAAAATGCAACAGAGAGTCAAATGTGCTCCATTGTGAGACAAAACCCCAGAATTTATATCCATACATTCCTATGAAATGTAAAAATCAAACCTCAGAATTCACAGAGAGATGGGGATTTGAATTCATGCAGCTGCAGGTTCTGTACCAGAGAAATTCAGCTAATTTCGTGTCTGAATAGAAATAATTAAAGCTGGGAGCCCTGTTGTACATATTAAATTATGGTCTCTCCTAAACGAGGCTGCAGTTCAATTTGTTCAGTGGTTTTTGGGGGGTTTTTTTTGTTTGTTTGGGGTTTTTTTGTTTTTTTTCTGGTTCTGTGTAGCTCCCTGTGCACTTTGATGTGAGAGGGAAATGATTCATCTGCTGCGGCCCCATAATGAATGAATGAATGAATTAATTAATTGATATTTTGGTCAGTTCTGCAGCACTCTGCATTTCTGGAGCATTAATGAATGTTTGCACAGCAGAGGAGGCAGGGGCTGACTCCTGGTGCTCCTCAAACACCACCCAGCCCTGGGCACTGCTGGACAAGGGTTTGCAAATCACATCTGCCTTGCTTTTAATACTTTGAGTGAGGTTTTTTTTCTGATTATTTAGGGGTTTTTTTTCATGTTCATTTCCAATTCCTGTGTTTGGAAATCCCTCAGGAAGAGGTGTGACCCCCCAGCAGCATCAGCTGGCAGGCAGGTCCTGCATCCACCTCTCCTGGCTGGGAAAAAAAATGATTAAACCTCAGCGGGAAAAAACAAAAAATTCCTTTAAACTGAATCCAGAAGATTTTCAGCTGCCCAATTGGGGTTCTACAGCATCACTCAGCTGTACATAGAGAGCTAAGAAAATGTAATTTCTGCTTATTTAGGGATTTTGTGGTGAGTTTTTCTGTGCTTGCAGAGGGTTTGAGGCAGCCTGTGCCCATTTCTGTTCCTCACCTGCCAGCAGCAAATCCCTTTGCTGGATGTGACCTGATTGATCTGGGCCATCATTGCCCAAATTGTGAAATCAGGGGCCATGTCAATGCCAGCTCCTCATTTTTATATACACGTGATTAGCTGGATGATGTTGGTTTTTTTTTTTTTTTCCTCTGTTTAACTCTCCAGTCCATCTGGGCAAGTTTAATTGCCTCTTTCTCAAAAGTTAAGAAGATGAGATGGTGCACTTTAAATAAACCAGGGAGCAGACAGACATTTTTCTAAGCAGATGTTCCAACTCTCTGGCTGTGTATTGATCCCCTGTGTGTTTTATATGATGCCCCTTTTCAATTTAGCTCCTTTGCATTTGAATTAGCGTGTAGGTATTGAAATTAAATCTCATTTAGGGACTTATGGAAATACCTACTTTTCTACACCTCTAGCAAATCAGGGAGGATATGGACCCAAAGTGATGATTTAGTGCCAGTAAAAATGGGTTTTGAGGTGATTAGTCGGGTGTTTTATAGGTAAAATACTGCGTGATTCTTAGAAAATCTAAATATTATTGGAAAGGGGCTTAATTTGGCAATGTTTGTGTGGTGATGGAGAGGAAGAAGAGCTGAGGGATGTGGTGTGGTGGGAATCCTGCTGGCCTGGGGCTGTGTTTGGTGCTGGCAAAGCCTGGCTTAGCTGGTCAGAAAGCTGTCAGTGTGGGGGTTCCCTGCCTGCCTGGGTGCAGAATCTCTGCTCCTTTTCTGCACACTTTGCTGGGAATTTCATCATTTAAACACGGGGGGAGCCAGCAGTTCCCACGGAGCCTTTTTGGGGTGAAATCCTTGAGTTTTTGCTGCAGCCTTTGGAGATGGAGGGGCTGGAAATGAGATCATTTTCATTTGGGAAAGGTCCCTCAGTGAGGGGGGATCACCCAGAGGAATAAAACCCAACATCAATCCAGCTTGGGTAATGAAGTGCCAGAAATGTGGGCAGTCCCAGAACCACTGACAGCTCCACTGGACACAGGCTGGCCATACAGAAAATGAGTTTTTGTAAGGTCTCTCCCAAAAATCCCTGTCCCCTCCTTCAGCCTGGCCTGGTTGTCACAAGGGCTTCAATTTTTTTCCAGGGTTGGGGCCATTAAACAGAAGAGATGCTGATGTATTTTTGTAATTCATGCTCAAAGTCAGTCCGTGGCAAATCAATGTCTGCTCCCAATAAGTTTTTCTTGTAATGAATAGAGCACAGAATGCTGCAGTTCAGCTGGGCACTGCTTGATGCTGCTTTATTGAAGCATTTGTCAAATGCTGTGACAGGCTGTGCTCTGAAATTAAGAATATGCTGCTGACAGGCTGCACTGAGTCATTATTGCAAGTTTTAGGAAAGATTTCCTGTGTATTACAATGAAAAAGCAAAACTTGCCTGATATCCCTTCAGTGCTTCAGTGTGGTTTGGATTTTTTTATTTTGCAGTAAAATACACACATCCAGCTTCATCAAGCTAAGACACAATTGTTAAATAGTCTACATCATATTAATTACTCTCTAAAGCAAGGCAAGCATTACAACCATTTATAATCAACAACTGGAGAAGTTGCTGATCAATTAGACAGGTAACTAATTAGCCAGCCAGCAGTCAGCATCTCCACCTGAAGCTGCTGACTTGAAACTTCATTAAACTTTCCAGGTGTTGTGGAAAGTATGAAAAATACAGCTATCTTAATAGGTTGATGTGTCTTAATTCTCATTTTCTGAGCTGAAATGTCTGAAGATTGCATCTGTTTTAAGGGATATTGTCATTTGTAAAGCTTCCCATGGCTGTCTTGCACAGCTGAAAAGAAAATAAGCAGTTTGTGTGGGAAAGTTTGGAGTTTGTCCAGTGCATGTTGGGAACAGCATGAACTTAGATGTGTCTGAAATTCCTCTTATCCCAACTTTTAATTTGTACCATTTGTATCTTCTGCCTCGTCCTTAATACTTTGGGTGGGATTTCCTGATTATTTGGTTTTGGGGGTTTTTTTTGTTTGTTTGTTTTTTGTGTTTTTTTTTTTTAATGTTCATTTCCATTTCCCGTATTTGGAATCTGCAAAATAGATCCCTGACAGAATCCTGATATGATCATTTATTTGTGAAACAGGGATAATGCAGTGGATGATCATTGAGGCTTGGAAAAAGTAAATTTTTTGTGTGTGTATGCTTCCAAATTCTCTGTGTCCAGTAGCTTAAATTGTCTTTTACAACATCCCTGAAAAGTGGGATTATATGTGGCAAAATATCACAGCATTGGGGTATTTTTGAGCTTTACAGCTGAAGTCCAGGTTGTGGTGATTTGGCAATAACTGGAACAGTTGTTTTCTTTTCTCTCTCTCTCTCTGGATTTTGTGACCCCTTTGAATGCCTAACACAGATCTGATGCCCACCTTGTGCATCCAGGTTTCCAGCCTGCTTTTTTGGGGTTGGTTTGTGCCCGAACTCAAAAAAAAAAAAAAAAAAAAAAAAAAAAAAAAAATCAGTCCAGGCAATTCTGAAACTGTGAATATTGTAATGGATGGTACTTACTGCCAATTCAGGTTAAACGAGCAGGAAGGAAAGGTTAAAGAGAGACAAACTTTGGCCTTGTGCTTTTTTCCTGAGGGAAGGAGCATCCTTGGGAAGAGGCAGAGATGTGGGAGCAGAGCTCAGAGTGTTCGATCTGCCAGCTGGGAAATGGTGACTGACATCACAGGGCTGAAGGAATAATGGAAAGACACTCCCAAAAAAATCTCTCCTGGACCTGAAAATGGGGAGAGCTGATGTGTGGGGAGGGCTGTGAGGGACAGCAGGAGGGGGAACCCTGCTGGATGAGAGACCTGGAAATGCTTTTGCCATTGGGGGTGTGTTTGCCTGTGTTTGGTTGGGAACATCGAAGCACTTGAGAGAAAACGAGTTTGAGAGGCAGAGCAGCTCCTAAGCAGAGTGTGAGAGGTGGATTCCTCAGCTGGGATAAAAACTCTCAAACATGGAAATCTCGTGGTGCCTCTTGCAAGCTGGGGAGCCCAGCTGTGGCTCTCAAGTCATTCTGTCAGGGATGGCTGCATCTCAGTTTGGAAATGGGGAAAACTCTGCTGCCTCTCAGCTTTTTCATACCTGAGAGTGACTGGAGGCACTGGGTGGATGGGATTCCCCTCTCCTTTCCCAGAGAGGCAGGACAAGCACTGGGTCCTCATGAACCTCCCAAAAGTGACATTTCTAAACACGGTCATGAATTCCCAGCGTGTGTAATGTACATCTGCCTTCTCTCCCCTGCAATACTGAAATAACGGGGTGTGTACCCCAAATCCTGTGTCCTCCTTTTCCTCAGTGAGAAGCAGAGCTTCCCTGAGTGTTTTCCCTCTTGTTATAAAAGAACACTCTACAAACAACTCATTGGTAAATAATCTGCATCGAATTTCCCACTATTTATTCATACTGACTTTGTTTAAATAAGTTTAACAGTAACATCTATTGACCTCTGCTACATTCCTGAGCAAACTTGAATGCTCTCTTTCCTTTTTTTTTTTTTTTTGAATTTGTTGGTATATCAGGATGGAATATGGAATTTATCCCATAATGAAAGGCGAGGGAAAGATGCCATCAGTCAGTGGGAGGAGAGAGAACCCAGTGCTTTCCCATGTAAATTATGTGAGCTCTGGAAGGGAGCCAGGCATTCATTTTGTTAAAATGGGGTTTGATAATTGAAACTAATTTAACATCGACCCCATTAAGTTGCATTTTATTGCTCATTTAATCCGCCTGTCTCACGAGCTCCCAGGACTGGGACGAGGCTTTGGAATGTGAGTTTTGGATTCCTCAAAGCTGCAGCCACTCCTGCAAGTGAGCACTGAACCCTGTGGGGTCAGCATTGGTGTGGGGTCAGCACAGGTGTGGGGTCAGCACAGGTGTGGGGTCAGCACAGGTGTGGGGTCAGCACTGTTTTGGGGTCAGCACTGGTTTGGGGGGTTGAGCTGCACATTTTGGGCAGGATTGCTGTGGGAAGATGCTTTGTGTGGGAAGCAGCTCATGGATGATGGTTCCTCCTCCCCCCTGTGCCCTGTCAGAGCCTTTCCCTGCAGGATCCTGCATCCCCTGGGCTGCTTGGGACAGCTTTGGCACACCTGAAAAATCATCCCAGTCCTCCACCAGGGCAGCTCAAAATCACAGTGGGTTGGAAGGGACCTTAAATCCCACCCAGTGCCACCCCTGCCATGGCAGGGACACCTCCCACTGTCCCAGGCTGCTCCAAACCCCAGTGTCCAACCTGGCCTTGGGCACTGCCAGGGATCCAGGGGCAGCCACAGCTGCTCTGGGCACCCTTTATTGAATTCTGTCCAAAATCTCCATTTAAATCAGCCAAGGAGCTGGATCCATGGATTTTTAATTACACGGGATCCCCACCTTCTCCTGCCCTGCTTCAGCTTTCCTGTGTCTCACTGTTGCCTCACACAATCTCTCTATTTCACCACTGCTGCTTATGACTCATTAAATAATCTCATAATTGGTTCTCAGCCTCTGGGTGCTAATTGCATCGAGGCACTGGGGGATGGTTGCACACACAGAGCTGCATTTATCAAAAATCAGGGAGCAGAGGAAGGTGCAAGGACAAGGATGTGATGGATGTTTGTTTACAAACACCTTCTCCTGGGGATGATGAATTGCTGGAGCTCTCCCCTTGGGAAGAGGCAGCAGAGGAGCTGTAAGAGAGTGCCTGGCTTGCATCAGGGGCCCTGGGGACAGGGAGCTGCACCCTGCTCCTGGGAATGCTGCTCTCCACTGCTGGGAAGGGACTGCAGGTAAAAAGTGCAGATTAAACCACTGCAGGAATCACAGAATCACACAATCATACAATCACAGAATTAAACAATCACACAATCACAGCATCACAAAATCAAAGCATCACACAATCACAGAATCACACAATCATACAATCACAGAATTAAACAATCAAACAATCACAGCATCACAAAATCACAGCATCATACAATCACAGAATCACACAATCATACATCACAAAATCACAGAATTAATCAATCATACAATGACAGCATCACACAATCACACAATCATAGACTCAAACAATCACATAATCACACAATCACAGAACCACAGAATCACTGGATTGGAAGAGATCTTTAAGATCATCGAGTCCAGCTGAACCATGGCACCCAGTGCCACATCCAGTCTTTTTTAAACCAGGCATGATGAATCCATCACCTCCCCAGGCAGACAATTCTAGTATTTTCTCAGGAGTGTTGCACAGACCAGGTGGGAATGTGTAGAACTGTTTAAAGTTGAATCCATGGCTGAAAAGTGCTGGGAAGATCCACCAGGAGCTGGAATTCAGTGATCCTTGTGAGTCCCTTCCCATTCAGGGTTGATTCTGGACTGATTCAGGATCCAGATCCCATTTAAACACATGGGTAATATCTCCATTTTTAAATATACACACATGAATACGAAGAGAAAGAGCAGAAAATGTGTTCTTGCAAATCCAGTTCTCACCCATTGACAACGAGCAGCGTTTCAGGTATTGCTCAACACAGAACCTACAAATTAAAATTTAAAATTCAAGCACTAGAGAGTACAGGAAAGGGCAACCCTCGGATTTTATACTGGTGAGGGATTTACAGCTCCTTTGTACGATCAAAAAGCTTTTGGGGCAGGAGCAGACACAGAGAATTGGCAGAATTTTGGTGCTGGATTGCTGAGCCTTCTCACCATGCAGCTCCCATTCCCCAGGCCAGGCTGCTCACAGGTTGTTCAACACTGCTTGGACACTTTGGGAAAATCAGGAACTGCCCAACCAAGCTGGATAAAAGCACAGGAGATGCAAATCTGACCTGGGATTTGAGCAAGAGAAATCTCCATTTTAACCTTTGGATACTGGGAGTTATTCCTGGAATAAGGATGTTCTTGGAACAACCGTGTCACTGCAATAATGATCTGATTGCTGCATTTCTCCTTTTTATTTTTGACTAATATTGAATCAAACTTGAAAAATTTTATACAAATCCAGTTTGTTCCGACACAAACTCAGTGTTTGAAGCTCAGGTGTGGCTGTGCTGGTTTGGAAAGCTCTGGCTGGGTACAAAATGTGTTTATGGCGTGGGATTTTCCGGGGGGGGCAGGAGCGAAATGTGCCTGTCAGAGCTTTTGCAGGATTGATTTGTTACCCTGTGAGCTCTTACACCTTGGAGTCAGCACTGCCATTCACACCTCCTGCAAGGTGCTCAAAGGCTTCTTTATTGTGAATTTCTCTAATGTGACATCCAATTACCGCTGAAACTTCACCGCCCCTTCTTATTTTTAAGTGGAGGCATTCTCTGGCATTTTACTGCTGTCTTTTAAGAGTATTTAAGGGGATGCATGAAAATGCAGCAGTTAGCAAGGGTTTTGGCATTTAAGAGATGTCATAACAACTTTCTTTTTTTTTTTTTTTTTTTTTGAAAAAAACATTTTTAATGCTTGTCAGCTGATAAAACGTGTCAGTCTCAATCAGTGAGGTGAGGGTTCACACAAGGATAAATTTCAGCTAGGAAAAATCCTTTCCCATGCATTGGTCTGTACAACTGAGAGCTCTCCTGGCAGAGGAAAAGAGGCAGAATTTTGAGAAATTTAGAGAAAACAACACAATTTTTTCCACCAGTTGTGCTGGAGGACACCAAAAAACCTTCTGATGTTCCCTGCAGGATTTGTCCCTTCCAATCCTTGGTTTTTTTGGTTTTTTTTTTGAGCAAGCAGGAGTTTAAAACCTCTTTAAGTTGTTCCTGAAGACTTCAGATCTCATGTAAATTCATGAGTTACTGCGCAGCTGCCCACAGAGCATTGAAAGCAAAAAGAAAAATGTATCAGTTTGAATGTACAAATGTATTGGCAGCCAGTCTGGCCTTAAAGGAAAAACAGCTTTGCTAAAACCATAGAAATGTGTCACAGTGACTCTGGAGATGTGCAGTTCTCATCCTGAGCTATCCTCCATTATTAATGCAATCTAAAATATACAATAAAGGCTGCAAACAAATCCCATATACAGGGTTGAAGTGACAAAAAAAAACAAACAAAACCTTCTCCGTGTTCAGCAAATTTCTGCTTTTCTTTTCAGTATGTATTTCAATATCTATAGTGCAAGGGCAATGCCTCCCTTTATTTATTAATATAATCTAAAGTAGACAATAAAGACTGCAAAACTCCTCTATATATGGAGTTTAAGTGACAGAAAACCTGTGTGCAGCAAATTTCTGCATTTCTTTTCAGTGTATATCTCAATGTATAAAGTGCAAGGGCAATGCACCCTTTTATTAATATGATCTAAAATAGTAAAGGCTGCAAAGTCCCTTTATACACAGAGTTTAAGTGACAAAAAACCTCTGTGTTCACCGAATTTCTGCCTCTGGTGCACATTTAATTTTTTTATCAACTCTTCAATGTTTTGCAGGGTTTTTTCTTTTTTTTTTTTCCATGTAGGTCAAATTTAATTTTCTATAATAACACCACCTTGCTTTCCAGAAGGTGACCTCATTGCTGTACAGGTGTAAACATGACATTCCTTCTCTTTGGAACATATTTTTCCTGCTTTTTACTCTGGGTTGTTTTAGATACCCCATGTGAGCCAAGGAACCAGATTTAGATGACGAAATTCAATGTACAGTCAGAGAAAATGAGTGATTGGGATCCTTTATCGGGGCTGGCACATGGGCACTAATTATGGTCTCAGCTATTCTGTATCTTAATCAATTCCAGTGATCTTATTTGTAATTTTTATTCTTCCTGACAAGGAGCTACTCAAAGAAATAAATTTGCCATCAGTGTAATTTGCTTTTTGGGCACAAAAGGCTCCCAAATGAAAAGGTTTTTCCTCTTGGAGAGATCTCCCTCATCCACTGTTGGGCTCTGTTAATGATTCCTTTGTCCCTTTTTGTTTTCTGAAGGGCTCAGGATGTGCAGGCAGCAGCTCCCAGTGCCCACCAGTGCCAGCCCAGCAGATCCATTGGCCCAGCTCCAGAAAGTCAGGATTTGTGACCAGAATCACCTCACATTCCCAAAAACCCAGCCTGTTCCTGGCAGAAAAACAGAGGCAGTGTTTGGGATGTGTTTGAAAAGTAATAATGGGATTTGGGAAATGAGGGAACAGAGCAGGGTGCCCCTGGCAAAGGGATTTTGATAAGGTCTTGGAGCACCTCACCTGATGAGTGCAGAAATGAGCACCTTTCAGATACAGCCCTTCCCCTTTGTTGTGCTACAGGTGGTTTTGAAAACAATTTACAAAGAGGCTTTTTTTTTTTTGTCTTTTTCACGCTGTTAAAGCAAATTGGTATGTAATTAGATTTATATAGTGAATAATCTTATTTGCATATCCAATTAATTCTTCCTGTTTTAATTTGCTAGGGTTGGATTCACATTGGTAGTAAAAAAATAACACTTAAATTATCAAGCATTCAAATTTTCTTTTGCTATCGTTTGTTCAAGGTCTTCCATTAAAATTTGATCCTGGGCATCTAAAAGCTGTTAAATAGAATGGGAAAAGGCCATTAAAAAACCCCAACCCCCTTGTGTGGGTTGTGTTGTAAAAACATTAAGGGTTGCTTTAAGCTGATCAGGGGGGTGCAGTGTGAGTTTAGACTTTTCAAGCACTGTTTTATCACAGAATAGTTTGGGTGGGAAGGGACTTTAAAGGTGATCGAGTTCCACACAGGGCAGGGACACCTCCCACTGTCCCAGGCTGCTCCAACCTGGCCTTGGGCATTTCCAGGGATCCAGGGGCAGCCACAGCTGCTCTGGGAATTCCATCCCAATATCCCCTCCATCCCTGCCCTCTGGCAGTGAAGCCATTCCCTGTGTCCTGTCCCTTGTCCCCAGTCCCTCTCCAGCTCTCCTGGAGCCCCTTTGGGGTCTCTGAGCTCTCCCTGGATCCCTCTCGTGTCCAGGTGAGCACCCCCAGCTCTCCCAGCCTGGCTGCAGAGCAGAGGGAGCATCTCAAGCCCTGGCAGCAGCTCCATGGGCGCTTTCCCACTTTGTCACTTCAGCTGTGACTCTGTGCCATGGTCTGCTTGAGGTGTCAGGGCATGGGTTGGGCTTGATGGTCTCGGGGGTCTCTTCCAACCCAGTTATTCAGTGGCTGTGTGATTCTGTGACTCCTCACGGCCCTGCTCAGAAAAGCAGGAGACAAATAAAGGTGTGGAAGGAGGGTCGTGATTCCAGAAGTGTGAATTGTGCTGCTCTAAACCCCCCACACCTCAACACAGCAGGGATGAACAGCTCTTAGCTCGGGACTGAAGGCTGCAGTTTCAGCAGCTGCCGGTGGATGTCTGCAGCTTTATTCCTGCTCCCAGGGGCTGTGCTTTGCAGCTCGAATCCAAGGAAAGTTCCCGTTTTTCCCTGAGTCAGGAATAACCTGGCACAGCTTCTAAAAGAATCCTCCTCCATCCCTGGCAGCCAGAACAGCTTCATCAGGGGCTCTGCTGCTGCTTCATCTCTCCAGACTTCAGGTTCCACTTGAGAGCTGCTGGGGAGCCCCTGGGCTGGGGGAGTGCTCAGGAGAAATCCTCAGTGCTGAGAAATCAGCAGGATCCCTTCATTTATTTGTTTATCTATCTATCTATCTATCTATCTATCTATCTATCTATCTATCTATCTATCTATCTATCTCTCTCTCTCTCTATCTCTCTATCTCTCTATCTAATTTTTATCTATTTTTATTTATTTATCCATTTATTTATTTATTTATTTATTTATTTATTTATTTATTTATTTATTTATTTATTTATTTCAATATTTCTCTATTTATTTGTTTATTTATTTCAATGTGCTGGAGGCAGTTTGTTCCCAGCAGGTGTGAGACACACAGGTGCCAGCTCCCCTCCCAGCTCGTTTGGAGTTTGGGAGCAGGGATCTGTTATCCAGGGAGTTAAAAACAAAGGAGGGGGTGAAGAGGAATCAGAAAAGGATGGAGCAGGTACATGGTAACCTGAATTTAAAGTGAGATTTCAGCTTAGGGAAAGTGCAGATTGATAAAGGAGCCTGGAATGACTCTGAAGGGTGAGATCCTGTTAACTGGGGACTGGAGTGTCAGAACTGTGTCATTTATATTAATAATTTCATTTAATCTCATTTTTAGTAGTTTTATTGATCATTTTATTATTTATTATATATTTATTTATTATTTCTTTATTTTTATATTTTATTTTTATTCCAAAGTGTTCCTGCTATTTTGAAGACATTTTGGATGTGTTCCCAAGGGATGGAAAGTTCTTCCTAGTGGCTACAGGAGGATCTGTCCCTTTGTCTAACACATCAATTGATGTGCAATAAGCTCCCTGTTCTTATTTTTTTCCACTGGCAAACTCCCTGCTCACCTCTGAGTGCCCTTCACCCTTGTCATAATGAGATTGCTGATCTCCTAAAATTAATTAAAGGGGTTTGATTTCACTTTAATACCCAACTGCTCCATTGCATCTTTGCCAAAAGCATCTCTGCTTTTATTTGAGACCAATATTTTGAGCAGCTTGTTTTGTAAAATGCTAATTGTTACCAGAAAATACACTGGTTTATTATTTTTGTTTTTTGTGGAAGAAGATGGCCTTGGAGTTACCAACTTTTGTTGCTACTATTGGGTATTTAATGGAGGCAAAATTTGATTACAAGAGTGGGAAAAAGTGATAGTAAGTGGTTGGCACACAAAGCCTAA
Source organism: Sturnus vulgaris (assembly GCF_052056855.1). NCBI lineage: Eukaryota > Metazoa > Chordata > Aves > Passeriformes > Sturnidae > Sturnus > Sturnus vulgaris. The sequence continues at coordinate 1,878,403 of NC_142253.1, read as the reverse complement.
AAATCTTCGTGGTTTCCTTGTGTCTGGCATCAGGGGATGCACACCCTGCATTCATTGAAATAGAAAAAAAACAAAAAAAAACCATGTGGGGATGGATTTTACAGGGGCTGAAGGGTTAATTCAGGATTTAGCAAAAAGGGAGAGGGACAGAAAATCGCTGTTCTCATGTTGGTCCATGGAGCTGCTGCAAAGTGAGCAGAGGGCAGTGCAGAGCGAGAGGATAAGAATTGAAAATTCAAACAACAATGTCTTTTAAAGTTTTAATAAACGAGGCAAATGCATTGCATAATTGTGTTGCAATGATTTGAAACAGGTCCTAAGGAAAATTGCTTTGAATCCTAATTAGCAACTAATGGTTATTAGCTAAATCCAGCGCCAGGGAAGAAATAAATAGTTCCGAGTGCTCAGCTGTTGCTTCCACCTCCAACCACCGCAGCTGTTGTCCCAATTTCGGGCTATTTTTACCTAAAAGCTGCAGGTCCCAGGTAGGCAGCAGATCCCAGAGAACACCTGGCCTGTGCTGCTGCCAGCCAGGGTGAAATACAAATGAGGTGACAATTGGTGACAAAACAATTCCTGCGGACGGGTTTTATCTCCTGAGGATCAATTGCTCTCTCGTGTTGAGTCAGAAAAATCAGCTTTGCTGGGTGCTGAGCTCTGCTGAGGCTGTGAGGTGTGAGCAGGGCTCCAGGTGAGGCATTCCCACTTGGAGTCATCACCTGCCTGCTCTGGGAACTGTTCTCCACCGAGCTCCAAACTGCTTTTAGCTCCCAGGGCAGGAAAAGATCCTGCACATCCCAGCGTGTCAGGAAACTCAGGGAAAATGACCTCCAGCTCCCAGGCACTTACTGCAAACCTATTCTAAATTGAATACACAAGCCAAGATAATACAGGCTGTTTGATAAGAAACATTAGAGAAATCCATAACACGAGGCTTTTTATTATGGGTTTATTACATCAATCTCTCCAGTGGGTAATGGAACTTGTAAATATACTCTTATGTAGGAGTCTCCTTGCAGGCTTTTTATTCATGCTGAAGTAAGCACAGCAAACTTATTTGCTGTCAGGGTACATTGAATAGAAGATGAGTATTTATTTTGGTTCTAAAGAGGTTCTGCTTTCGTGGATTGGAAGTCGGAGCAGCTGTAGGAGAGGAGGTGGGAGCTGCAGGGGGGTTTTGGGGGGAAATGAGTTTTTCCAGGCAAACTGCTGGTCCCTGTATGGGATCCAGGGAACATTATGGGCTGTGGGTCGTGTGCTCAGAGCTCCTTCAGGAGGGAAAAGTCACTTTGTTTAAGCAGGAGCTTGCTGTGTGCTCATTGACTAAGCCCAGCAAGATGAAAAATCAACCGTGGGATTAGAGAAATATTTAAGGGATACATTCCCTGCATTAGTGCACAGTGCAAACACGGGCACAGCTCACTCTGCACTGTAAACATTTGTTCTTTTACTGGGAAAATGCTTTTAATTCTCTTCTCGAGGTAAACAAAGCAATGCTGCTGCAGCAGGAACCCAGCAGGCTTTTGCTTACTTGGGAGAAATCAGGGGGACATTTGTGCTGAGTAAAGAGTGGAGGAAAAGTTTTCAGGAAAGTTCAAAAAGGAGTTCAGATTGTAGCAATGCTAAAAAAAAAAAAAAAACAAACAGGAACAGCTTACAACTTGAAGCAGATTTGTTGGAGGATGGAGAAGTTAATTGGTAGTTGTCTTAATATAGGGAAAATAGTCCTTAATTAGAGGATGTTAATTGGACAGACAGACCAGAAACGTGCTGAGGTGTCAATAAACTCAGAATTTTAACAGGTTTTTTTAGGGTTCCCCATCCCTGGCAGTGTCCCAGGCCAGCTTGGACAGGGTTTGGAGCAGCCTGGGACAGTGGGAGGTGTCCCTGCCATGGCAGGGCTGGCACTGGGTGGGATTTAGGGTCCATTCCCACCCAAACCCACCCCAATAATCCATCCCAAAGCAGGAAGGATGTGCTTTATACTGCTGCAGAACAACCAGCCACGTCTGAGTGATGTTTGCACCTCCAACAAAGACAAAATCCTTTTACTTTTTTCTCTTTTTTCTACTGTATGAGACAAATTATGAGTGAACATCGAAGGATGTGTGTGTTTAATTAAGGTCTGAGGGTTACAAATGTGCTTGAGCTACGAAACCACATCTGTGTCAAACCCAGCTGTGCTAAAATGCATCAGCAGAAAGCTCAGCACTCACTTCATCTCTGTTCTCCCATCTATTAATTACATGTTCCACCTCTTACATCTTTAAAAAGACAGAAATTTTTAAGAAAGATGCTTGTTTTCATGTCTTCATGTATGCTTGTTTTCCTGCCTTTGTGTTTTCATGGTTTTATGTTTGTTTTCATGTCTTTATGGTTGTTTTCATATCTGTATTTATCTGTTTTCATGTCTTCATGTATGTTTTCATGTCTCTCTATGTTTCTTTTCATGTCTTTATGTTCGTTTTCCTGTCTTTACATTTGTTTCATATATTTCCGTGTTTGTTTGCATGACTTTAGGATTGTTTTCCTGTCTTTAAGTTTGTTTTCATCTATTTTTGTTAGTTGTCATGACTTTTTGTTAGTTTCCATGGCTTTCTATATGTTTTCATGGTTTTATGTTTGTTTTCATGCCTTTATGGTTGTTTCTTTTAATTTCTTTATATATGTTTGTATTCATGTCTTCATGCATTTCTTCATGTCTTTCTGTATGTTTATTTTCATGTTTTAATGTTTGTTTTCATGTTTTTATGTTTGTTTTCATCTCTTTATGGTTGTTTTCCTGTCTTTGAGCTGCTTTTGGTCACTTCCTCAGTGTTCTTACAAACTTCCCTGCAGCCACAGTGCTGAGGGTGCTGAACTCTCTCAGAAGTGATGGCTTGAGCAGCAAATGGCTCAAGAGGATTTTTGTGGCTCTCAGAACAACTCCCTGCCCAGAGAGCAGAGTGATCCATAACGAGTTTATTCCCTGTTTAATCACCATTTCTCATTATGGACTGTGCTGCTGTGCTTGCTGGAGAAAAGTTAAAGCCCAAGCTCTCTGTCCAAGATAAAAGGCAGCTTACAGAAATTCTTATTTGTCTTTGAGGTTTCTGGGGAAAAAAAAAAAAATAGGCTTTTGGTAGTGTGTTCTCAATCCAGTATAATCCTTAATTTTCAAAACACAGAAAGCCATTATTTTTTTTTTTTGCAATTGTAATGAAAAAATTGCTGAAGCAGTGCACATTATTTCGATTACCCATTAAGCCTTCTCTGCTCTAGAATGAAATTACATGATTTTCCTTAATTTTCTTGCTTTTAACTTCTGACTTGTAATTTACCAAAAGAGAAAAACAAACCACTACAACTCCCATTACTCCCAAGATGAGTCAGTTCCTCTTTTGGCATCTTTCTGATATTTTGGGCTTCTTATTCTATAACATTTATTTTGCACCATACTTCTGATCTGTGACTTCTATAAGGCTCTGGCATTATATTGGCTTGGCATAAATGGACTTTGCATAGAGAGTGATTTATTTCACTTTATTTCATGTTGATCACTTCATCACAGTAAACCATAATTTCTTGTTGAGCAGTGAAATAAATGTGGGTTTTAATTATAAAGGAATGGGCTTTGATCAGATGAAGAAAACAAATGTGATCCCCCCCAATTTAGGGGAATTCTTGTCTTGCTCTCCTCATCAATATTGGATTTGCATTTTGTATGATGTTGCATCTCAGTGTTCTCTAGGTGAGGGTCCAAAGTCTTCATAAGTAAAGAAAAATTAAATTTTGCCCTTGGGAAAGGCTCTGCTGGGCAATTGAGGCTCTTGGCTGTCACAGAATCATGGAATTGTTGAGGTTGGAAAATCCCTCCAGGAGCATCGAGTGCAGTCATTCCCAGCACTGCCAAACCCTCCTCGACCCCGTGTCCCCAAATGTCACATCCACACCTTGGGGGCACTGCCAGGGATGGGTCTCCCTTCCCTCAGAGCCTCTTCCAATGCCTGGCCACCCTTCCAGTGAAGATATTTTCCCTGATATCCCATCTAACCCTGCCTGGCTAAAGCCATTTCCTTGTAGTGCATTAAAGACTCTGTCCCCTCTTACTGACACACCATAAAAAAAGGAATTTCTCTTCCAAAGCTGAGCTGGGCACGGGGGGTTTGAAATGAACCACTGCAGGTGAATTCTGTCTCTGGGGCATCCCCATGGTGCTGATCTTCAGAGGTGAGTGAGTGTGGGAAACAGAGAAGGTAGAAAAGTCTCAAAAGTTGTGTGAAAGCAAATTTAAGAATGCTGAAGATGCAAGGACAAGAAACAACAGGAATGTGAATTGTGTAGAGAGAGGCCTCAGGAAAATATGTTAAGCAAGACAGTAGAAATATGTAAGTTTATAATAAATAATATCCATTGTTTCAATCTATTACAAGCAAGCATTGTTCAAAGCAAGATGTACCTGCAGCTTTATTAATTGCCTTAAACAAACACTTGTCAGCTTTTAACATTGTGCTATTGGCTAGAAAGTTTTAAAAAGATTTCATAACAAAGAGAATTTGTTGTCACAGGGAGAGCTTTCACCATCTCCTGTGTCTCACCCTGTAAAATGAGGCTGATGATGCTGATGGAATTAAAGCTCTAAGACCACCCCATCCCATGATTGCTGGATATATTATGTATATATATAAATATATATATATAGCATCACATTCATATACATAGTATCATATATATTAACATATCTAGTACCATATTTATATGATTAATTATATATTAATATGTTTAATAATTCCAACAAGCAAGGAGTGTTTGAAAGCTTCACCTGCTCCTGTGACACCAGGGGGAAGAAAGGCTCTCCTCACAAATGCCATCCCTCTGAGCTTGGAGAGTGCTAAATTGCAGTGTAAGAAGTCACAAGTCAGGGTTTTGACAGCTATTAAGAATATCTTTTCCCTGCTGTGTTGCTTGAAAGTTCATAACATTTAAAAAAATTAAAGGAATACATGTTATCCTGGGCAGATTGTACAAATTGTACTCCTGGCTGCTCCTTTGATGTTTTGCTGATTGAACTCTGAGAACTTCATTTAAGTCTCCCTCAGTTTGGCATTTAGTGGCATTAATTTCAAGGCTGGGTTTGTGTGGGGTCTGGTGTTTTTGTGTCTGTGTTTGCATGGAGGGTCTGGGTGCTCTGCAGGGGTAACCCAGCAGAAAAATGGGGATAAATGGTGATTTTTGGGGTTGGGGAGTGCCTGTGGTGGAGTGGCCAGTGCTGGGGTGTCCCAGCTTCCAGAGCCACAGCAGGAACTCTCTGTGTTCCCAAATTTCCCACTGGATACTGGGATTGGCTTCTGTTCCTGCTCTGCTGAGGGCTGCAGAAACAATCTGGAAAACAAAAATGAAAAAAATTGCAGAGCAACTCCTCAAATGTGCCCGAGTGACAGAGAGAGCAGCTGAGCTGCCAGCCCCACCCATCCCAGACTTCCAATGCCTTAAATCCATTTATGGGACAGATCCACCTGCAGATCACAGCCCTGAATCCTTTTCACAGGATTCAACACTCTCTAGCTTTAGCAGCAGTGAAAAGTCAGGGAGGTTTTCTTGTCCAGGGTCAGGAGCCTGCCCAGCACTGGGGTGTGCAGTGCCTGGCAAGGAAGGGCTTGGATTTACCTCTCTGTGTAACTCCAAAGCAGAAATCCTTCTCTTTTCCTAAATATCTTGATTATTTTTTAAACTTCAGGGTGCCATCAGTCTTGCATCAGACTGAAAATTTTACCCCAAAAACATAAATTTATAACAAGATAAACATGAGGTTTCCCTTTCTCACCATTCTTTCAGTTACCTTTTAATTTCTTATATTGAAATATTCTCCTTTCTTCTCAAGGCAATCTAGAAATAGGAAGAAAATTGCAGAGGGTATAATTGTAATGGGGCAGATGCTTAAAGCTTGCCTGTGCCAGTGCTCTGTGATAGAAAGAAATGTGTTTACAGTTTACTTCTTCTGTTTTTTTTTTTTTCCAAAATGGGGGAAAACAAACCTCCATCAGGTGGAGATGATGAAATTTAGTCACACATGTCCCATTGCAGCGTTGTCTCAGGGACATGGAAACGTTCCAGAATTTCCAAAACCAAAGAGCCAAGGAGAAATGTGCCCTCTGAGTTAACAAAGAAGTGTTTTATTCTCTGCCTTGTGCATGGTTTGAAAGTTCTGTGCCTGTGGATGATGATGGATGGATGGATGGATGGATGGATGGATGGATGGATGGATGGATGGATGATGGATTCCAGGGTACCCAGGAGAACTGGGAATTGTTTCCCTGCCCTGATTGCAGCTTGTGTGCTGGTGACCCAGAGCAGGCAGATTTTCAGTGCCCCTTGGGAGGCTGAACCACCCCGTGAGCATTTTCAGTGCCACGCTACAAATCCAATTGCAGGTGTTGGGCTCTGAGTGTGCCAGGCTGATCCCTCCTTGCCCTTCCAAGCCCTGGTAATTCCATCTGCTTATTCACAAATATTTGAGGAGGGAATCCATGGCCTAAACCACTGTGTAAATAGCTGGATAAAAAGTTGGCAGGGATCAGCTTTCCTCCTGACAGTGCCTAATGTACTTAAAGCTGAAGGGAGCAGAGAGGCTTCACCTTGAAGCCAAGCACCAGAGAGCTCCTTTCACCTTGAAGCTTTCTGCAGGGTTTGGCTCCTCAATCAATTCACAGCCTGGACACATTGCCACAGTTGTCTTTGTTTTTCCAGCAATAGATGAGGCAGAGATTATAGGTTATTCCCCCAGGGATTTGTCTTTTCTAAGGCTTCATGATTTTAAAGGAAAGAGGCTTTTTTTTTCACGACGAGTGTTTTCATAACTTTGCCCGTCTGCTGCTGGGGTGGGGAGGGTGGCATTTGTTAGCCTGGCTTTTGCACACCTTCCTGATTACATCAAAGATTTAAATCAATTGAATTTCAGGGAGATATTGTGGAAAGGAAATAAGTGGCTTTAAAATATGCACATGTAACCAACTACTTCTGTTTTTTTCATATATCCACTTTACAGTCCCTGTCCCACTCAAGACAGCTGAAAGTTTTACAGTAATGATGTGTGTTCTTGGCAATTATATCAGCACCTTACATCTTACTAATAAATCAACAGATAATTAGCACAGGCCTTGGAAACACTTCTACTCCCAAACAGCAAGAACACCCAGCACTGGTGGCAGCACCGTTAGCACTGTATTAATCTCATTTTTACTATTATTTTATACTTATTCACAGCTCTGTCGTGGGCTGATATTGTCCTCAACAGAGGAAGGGAGCAGGAGGAGGAAAAGGGACAGCAGGGGAAAAGGGAATAGCAGGAGGGGAGAGGGGACAGGGGACAGCAGGAGGCTCACAGGACCTGTTGGAGACCTGTAGGTGCCACAAAAGAAGCCCAGTCTTGTATCAAGGGGCTGTCCCCAAAGGTGCAGAGATATGAGGCCCTTCCCTAAAAATCACCGCTTCATAATACTTTTAAAATATCTGGGGTTTATCCTTTTGGTTTTGTTTTTTTTTTTTTTTTTCTTTTGAACAGGAAGCACCTTTAATGGGTCTTGTTCATTGAGAAGTCTGCAGAACTGGTCATAGCAGGATGATATGGTGTAAATATTCTCTGTTTTAATTCCAAAGCCAAGTGCAGTCGATGTTAACAGAACTGGAAGGCAAAAATTCAGGAGTGAGCCGTGCAGGGGAGCCCTTTGCAGCTGAGGAGGATGGAGTGCAGCTGCTCACCTTGGAGAGCTGTGCTCATCAGCCATGCCCTTGAGCTGTCCTATCCATTCCACTTCCCACTTCTCTGAAGAGCTGCTCTTCCCAAGGTGCAGTTTTGTCTCGAAGAAATACTGGCTTGTAGCGGAGTATGAAAACACCCCAGCACACAGAGCAGGGAGCAATTCCCTGGGCAGCAAACAAGGAAAGGATTTTTCTCATTTATCCTGGATATACTCCAAGAATTCTCTGTTCAGTTCAGTTATTATCTTTCCCTACGGTGTGGAATATTCAATTAAACTTTCTCTCAAATTGGCCATAACTTTCAATGGAAATTAAAGCAGTTCTATTTAGGTACCAGTATCTGTCACCAGGCTTAATGTTCAGAGAGAATAGGAATGGTTCCACCTGTTTGGTGTGAATTAACCTCGGCTGACATTCCCCATGTTTCAATTCCTCAAAAGCAGGGGAAGGATGACAGCATTTAGCATCCAACTGCATGTGCTGGCTCTCAGCTTTGGGGTACTGGAGGGACACAGCAAATACACTCTTCATTTGGAATGTATTCCAATTAATCTGGCTTTTTTTCTTTTTTTTTTTTTTAAATAGGTTTTGTGATTCACTAGGAGGAAAAATATATATCGAGCAGAATGTTCTTCTAAATGATCTTATCACTTTCCATCCAACACCATATGGACACACACCTCCTCCTGTGGTTAAAATGCTTCTTTTATTGTGAAATCGACTGAAATTTCCTAGCTCCTGCCTCTTACTGCAAGAAACACACTTCTGTCAGAGGAGGCAGACCCAGAGCAGGAGTACATTTGTTTTATCTGCCAAGGAGGGGGAAAAATGCTTTTTGGAACCCAATCTTGTTTGCAGGTTGTCTTAAGCTGAGCGTGTGTTCATTCTGGGTTAACTCATTTTGGGCTCTTCAAAAGAAATGTAACTCAGAAAAATAAAATCTGCCCCTGGGAATGTCTCACCAGTTAGTTTGGCTGGGAAAGTTATTTATTTTATTGTCCTGGGACAATAAAATTGTCCTGGCAGCAGCTGTGAATGGTGTAATGGGGAAGTGGTGAAATAACTGAGCACTTCCAGGTGTGTGCACACAGATATGCACTGCTTCTTGTTCTTTGTTGATGAAATGACCAAAAAAGAGTCCATTAGACACAATCTGATGAGAAAGGTGAGGGTAAAAGCCTCCAAGCACAGCAAAGAGCTTCCCCCTGGCCTCGGTGGTTTCTGTGGATTGAGCTAGTGTTCACCAGTGATAAGCCAAAAAATGTGTTATCACTCTTGGAGTGCAGGTCCCTGGACATTGCTGTGACAGAAATAAAGTTACCACTTGGAATTTGAGAAAGAAAGTGTAGAATTTGTATTTCAGAGTTAATCCAAATAGCAAAACTTGGCTATTGCAATGCCTTTGGCTGTGCTGACAACGAGCATCTGAGTAGCAAAACTTAGGCAAAAATTGGCTTTTTGTGGTGCAGGCACTTGTAGTTTTCCTGTCTGCAAGAATCTAGATGGCAGCTTGTTTTATTTATTAGTGACTCTTTAGTGCTCTGTGAACCAAATCCTCCTCGTGTGTCAGGTGCTGTGGCTCAGCCCTTATCAGCCCGTGGTGGGATCTGGGCTGCAGTGATTTCAATCACACATTAAGGCTGCAGCAAAGCAGCTCCACAGGCTGAAGATTAAATAGTTTGGACTTGCTTATCTTGGTTATACACAGGCAGCAATAAGAGGAAGAAGAAAGGCACTCAAAATAATTTTATCTAGCTAGTGTCGTGAGGTTTTTTCCTGCTCCTCTGCTCTCCCGATAGGCTGCAGCTGCTCTCTGAGCTTCTCCCTGCCTTGCCCAGCTCCCTCTGCTTGAAAATTCCACCAGGATTTTCCCCTCTTGCTGCCTAGAAGGAAGGGCGAGCATTTTATTGCCCTATAAAAGCTAAATGTTGAACAGTGTCAGCAGCAGGTGCAATATTTAAAAAGTGTTTTCATTTGATCTTTCATGAGCTTCTGCTTCAGCTTGATTAAAACGAGTTATTTAGTAGATACAGTTATTTAGTATCCAGCATTTTCACCTATTTGTGACTATTTCTACCTTTAGTCCTCTGTCTGAGTCTGTGTTTTTTTAATTGTAACTAGCTGACTAATTAATGACACAGCCAGGATGTGGTGGTTCTTACACATGCAGCTCCCATGCCTGGTGTGGCCCAGTTCCATTAACCCTTGCAGACCAGGATGCTGCACGTTCACCTCTGCTCCAGGTGATGTCCTGGATGTGTGGGGACACTTTTGGACCCTCAGACTTGTTCCTGTTTCCCACCTCCAGTGCACGAACCGTTTCACTTGTAATGCAAGCTGTGCTTCCTTCCCTGTGATCTGACCTTTGCTGTGATGTGATATCAATTGACACTCCCTAATTGAAATAACAGCAGATGACAGCCCAGGGAGGGGGGTGAGGCAGGTGACAGGCAATCCAACACCTCCCTGAGTCAGCAGCTCCCTAACTGCATTTTCTGGGATGCTCAGGCTCTGCATTCCTGGGATTTCAGGCAACTCTTGCACAGGACCCGAGCACTTCTGCACTTTGCAATGAGAAAACTGGACACACTCAAATAGATTTTAAACCTCCTGCTGTCAAAGCCACTCATACAGTTGTCAGGGCTATAATCTTTATGGGCCAGGCTATAATGTTCTTTCTTAGGGTGAATGAGCCTGCTCAGGGAGTGCAGCAGCCCTGGCTCTCAGGAACAAGTCTGGATCCATAATCCAGTCCCTTATGCTTTATGGCTATTATTATCTTTTCCCACCAGCACCATGAGTTGCACAAAGGTGTAATTTAAAGCTGGAGACGATGTGAAATGTGTTTTGAATAATAGATGACTTTCAGCCAGGTATGGTTAGCATATAATTAAAAATAAAGATAAATGCAAGGCCTGTGACTGTGAGCTTGGTGCAACCCCTGTTGTGGTGGGGCCTGAGGGAGGAGGCAGGGGAGAGGTGATTCCTTTCTAATCTTCCTGGCAGAGTCTCTGTGAAATATTTCTGTGGAGATGACAGAATTGACTCACCCTGGAGTGAAGGGCTGTTGTTCTGTCCTTAGTAAATCCAGTGGTTTCCCAGTGTCAGGGAATATGAGGTTTATTCCCATTCATTCTCACCTTCCTTCCATCTGGAAGATCCATCATCCTCTGTTAATTTTTTTTTTCCCCATCATCTCTATATTTTATTTATGCATTTTCCCCCCGACCTCCTAAAGCCACAAATTTCCTGTATCCCCATCCAGGTGGGCTTCCAGCAGCCTGACTAAAGTGAATTCCATGTTCACATCCCTGCAAGTCCCTGCACACTGAAAGAACAGAGTCTGCTGTAAAGACAGGGCAGCAAAAGGTTGGGAAATGATTTGAAAATGTTAAATCAAGGTTCTTTCCAGCCAGCTGAAAGACTTTCTGACTCTGAGCACTTCCACCGTGTCCTTACTTGCACTGAACTTGGAGGAGCAGGCAGACACTGACACTGATGGGAGGAAAAGTCTGGGTGAAATCAAGATAGCTGATCTTTTCAGGCAGGAAAAGTTGATTTCTTTTGTGTTCTGAACAGTCACTGTGGAGATAAAACTGTCTGATACAAACAGGATGGAGAGCAGGGAATTTAGTTGGAGCTTTGTGTGGGTGTTCAGTGCAGTGTCAGTGAATTTCCTGGAATTCTGTGCTCGCTGCAAAGGGGAAGAGCTGCACCTCAGGGATGGGCTTGGGAGCATCTCCCACCCTCAGCTCCAGGTCTGAGAGAGGAGCAGTGGAGAAGGTGAGAGCAGAAAGTGGTTGAGGAGAGAGGAAAGGAGATAGGAAGGAGTTAACAGCTAAAAAAAATCAAAGTGTATTTTTAAAATGAAGAAGGAAAATCAGCAGGAGGGAGGCTCCCATCAGGAATTGCCAACCTCAGAGGGTGCTGGGCTGCTGGCAAATGACTCCTTGAAGGTCGTGTCAGGTTGTTCTGCCAAAATATTTTCCCTCTTCTGCCTATATCTAGTGTGGGTTTTTAATGCTCTGAAGGGCACAAGTGTAGAGTGTCCTGGTCAGGGCTGGTCACACAGAAGCCCCTGGGACCCTCATTCCTGGGGAGGGGAGGGGATGGTGCCAGGGGTTCCTGAGCCAGCAGAGCACGGAGAGGGCAGGGGGTGACACAGGGTTTGCATCCCCTCAGAGAGACAGAAAGGTTTCAGTCAGGGATGGCAGAACCAGCTGCACTGGGGCTGGGCGTGCTGGGGAGGGTTAATTTTATTTCTTTGTCATTGTGTTCCACCATGTGGGGCTTTAATTTGCAAGGAAAACGTCTCAGTTTTTAAAGGTGAAGCTGAGGATTGTGGTCTGAACAGAGCTTTGCTATGACAACAGTGCCTGTTCCCAGTGTGAACTTTGGGTGAGGTTTCATTCTGTGCTCTGTGTACTGTAGGACATTTTCATGACTCCACGTGACGTTCAGTGGCTTTTGGAAATAAAAATCTTCTGTTACAAACTAAACAAAGTGCCATCAGATCTTTTCCAAGGTGAATGACACAAGGCCTCTCGCTGCTGAGGCTCTGTTTTATATTTTAAGCCTGGAAGGTGGAGGTTCCATGAGTGACCTGTCCCATTTTCCTGTCTAATGCAGATGACAACACCCTGCACGGGCCGGTTTTCCTCCAGGAGCCCAACAGCCTCATCTTCCCCTTGGACTCGGAGGAGAAGAAAGTGAAGCTGAGCTGTGAAGTGAAAGGAAATCCCAGACCAACCATTGGGTTTGTTCAATGTTCTCCTGCTCTTAGAACCATCACACGTGAGCCTTTGGGTCGGTGATGTCCCTGGGGGATACCACAGTGCTGATCCCAAAAAATCCCAAGGGGCAGCTCTGGTCTCTCCTCTGTGACCAGGGACAGGATCCAGGGAGTGGCTGGAGCTGTGCCAGGGAGGGTCAGGTTGGATTTTAGGGAAAGATTCTTCCCCCAGAGGGTGCCCAGGGAATGGGCACAGCCCCAAGGCTGCCAGAGCTCCAGGAGAGTTTGGAAAACCCTCCCAGGGATGCCCAGGGTGGGATTGTTGGGGTGTCCTGGCCAGGAGCTGGACTTTGATGGTCCCTTCCAGCTCAGGATGTTGTGTGATCCTGCAGCATTAGGAACAGAGGGAATGGCCACCAGGAAATCCCCAGGTATTGCAACTCAATCACAAAATTTGGACAGGAGTTCTGAAAGGTTACAAAAGGATTATGAAATAGTCTTGGCTCTCAGGTCAGCCATCCTTTTCCATAAACACAGACAAAACTCCTCATTCTTGTCAGCTTCAGTGGCTGCTTTGGGATCCTTGGAGAAGGCCCTGTCCCCCTGCAGTGCTGTCAATCACTGCTGCTCTGCTCTTCCCTTTGGTGCCTCTCACTCTGCTCACCAGTAAATGCCACTCTGAAACCAGTCAGAGTCACCAGGCCTCTGCCTGGTGCTGTGTCCCGACACAGCCAGCTATTCCATGCCAAAAAATCCAGGGATTCAGCTCTTCAGAGTTTCTCTGTGCACTCAGGAGGGGCTGTGTCCCCTGTCCCCCTCCTCGCTCCATCCAGGGCTGGAATTCCTCAGTGCCCAACTTTGTGACAACATCTGCAGGGAGGGAATTTTCTTAAATTTATAAACCAACAACCAGCAAGTCGAGAGAAGGGGGGGAAAAAAAAATATCCTCAGTGGGCTTGAATGGGTTAGAGATCCTGTCTCAGGAACTTCCCCTTGCCAAGTGATTAATTCCAAAGAGCAGCAGCACCAGCATCTCCAGAAGCATTAATCATTTCAGAGACTGAAATACGTCAAGGATGTTGCTCTTTCAGTTAAATACCGGAATATTTCAATACCGCTCGGGAAATTTGCATTTTTTTATGCTTTTCTAAATTTTATTTTTTAATAAGCATCTCCCTTTACTCACTTCAAGCTGTTGTTTTCCGAGAGCCAGGAGCATCAGCAGAGTTTAACTTTGGCGTTGTGTGCTCCAGGTGGAAGTTAAATGGGAGCAGTATCGACGTGGGCACGGATTACCGCTACAGCCTGCTGGAGGGGAACCTGCTGATCAATAATCCCAATAAAAGCCTGGATGCTGGCATGTACCAGTGTGTAGCAACAAACCCCTTCGGCACCATTGTCAGCAGAGAGGCCAAGCTGCAGTTTGCTTGTAAGTAAGAAGTGTGCTGGAAATTCTGGGGGGGGTGTGTTTTCCCACATTGTCCTGGTGGGTTATGGGGTGGAATTCGTGGAGTGAGAAAGAGGGGAAATGTGAATGAGGGATACAGATCTTGGATTATTTATTTATTATTTATTATTTAGCTGGAGTTGTGTGGGTTATACAGGGTAAAATGCCTCATTTCTTGAGGATGAGGTTACCTAGGATCTGGCAAATGGGATCTTTCCCTTGGTATTTTACCTTTCCTTGGAGAATTAGAGCTTCAAAATATTCAAAAGGAGTGTACAGGGTAAAATGTCTTATTTCTTGAGGAAGAGGTTGTCTAGGAAAGGATCTGGCAAATGGGATCTTTTCCTTTCCTTGGAGAACTGAAGTTTCAAAATGTTCAAAATGAACATACATGGTAAAATGTCTTAACTGCCTGAGGAAGAAGTTACCTAGCAAAGGATCTGGCAAATGGGATCTCACCCTTGGTTTTTTACCTTTCCTTGGAGAATTAAAGCTTCAAAATGTTCAGAAAGAGCATACAGGGTAAAATGTCTTTTTTCTTGGGGATGAGGTTGTCTAGAAAAGGATCTGGCAAATGGGATCTTTTCCTTTCCTTGGGGAATTAAAGTTTCAAAATATTCAAAAGGAGCATGCAGGGTAAAATGTCTTATTTCTTGAGGATGAGTTGTTATCTGGCAAATGGGATCTCACCCTTGGTTTTTTACCTTTCTTTGGAGAATTAAAGCTTCCAAATGTTCAAGAGCAGCATAATCTCCACAAGGGATGAATTCACAGTGACAGATTTCACAAGTCCTGGGTGTCAGTGGTGCAGCAGGTGTGGGCACTCAGGGTAAAATGGGCAGCTCTGTTGGTTTTTTTTTGGGTTAAAGCAGAGTTGCAGCTTCTTGTCAGAAGATGAGGATAAGAAAAGGCAGGATCTTGGTGTTAATCAACATTAAATGAAATTATAATGTTTAGAATATGCTCCCCTTGGAGCATAAAGTCTGTGAGAGTGGGCAAATGATGACAAATGAGCCATCTTTTTGTGGTTGTGACAGCAGAGAATAAATCCAGGGGCTTGTTCATCCCTCACCTGTGTGATTCCCTGGGCTGTTGAACTGGGAGGATGTTCAGGAATTCCAGCAGGAAAATCCTTGCAGGAGTTCAAGGCAGAGCCTTCCCAGGCACGGAGTTCTCAGGAATGGGGAATGGTGAAATGAAAAGGTGCTTTGGACTGACTGGGGAAAGCAGCTGATGTGCTCCAGCTACAGAAATGAGAAGATAAAAATGGCAATAAAACCCCCAGGTTCCCACACTTAGAGAGATGATTTGTAGTGAGGAATAATACAGAGGGTGGTGAAGTCAAGTCCTGTGTGTCCCCACGTAGCTGATGAGTTTTAAGGTCCCTCCCAACCCAAACCATTGTGGGATTTTCAGATCCTGACAAGTGCAGTGGCCAGGGATTACCTGAGTGGAAACCCATCCTCTTCTCACACATCTGCTCTGAGTCCTACCTGAGAAGACTGGATTTAAAAACAAAGCTTGTTCTTTTCCAGTAATGGTGGGGAACTCGGATAATTTGACACTTTTTTTTTTATCACTAGATTATATTTTAGTTGGCCAAAACAGCATAATCAGTTTAGAAGCATTTGGATTAAAGAAGAAAACATGAGGGTTTCTCAAGGTGGGCTTTCATAGAACATTTTTTTATCTTCTCTAATCAAAAGGATTGCAATGAGAATTAGCTGAATTAGGAAATACAGAGTGATTTAAGTTTCTTACAAAGGCTCTGCCTCTAAGGAACAATAAAAATGGGCATGTGAAGCTTCAGCCTTCATCTGAGCAATCCCTTCTTTTCCAGCCTCATCATGTGTTGTGTGGTTTTTGTTTTAACTCGTTTTTATTTCTGAGGAAATGACTGCTGGGGGTTTTGAGAATGATGGTTGGGATTTAAGGGGATTTTTTCCCCCCCTCCTTTGAAGAGTTAAATTGTGAATGTTGGGGCATCAGTAATGTGTGTTGTTCTTCAAGGGCTGTGTTATTCTTCTGTAGCCATTTCAGGGAAGATTAAACTGTGATTGAGCCATTCAGCCTCCTGTGGAGGGCAGACAGGGTCAGCAATTTCATCCTTGAAATATGTATTTAGGTTACAAACTCATTATGATAAAAGTGCTAATATTTCCCCCGAATACTTGCTTTTGATAAGTCCTTTTCATTTCAGGTTTGTCCTTTTTTTTTTTTCTTTTTTCTTCCTCCTTCTTTTTCCCTTTCTCCTTCCCCGTTTTTTATTTATTTTTTCCCATGCTAGTTGTCTCTGAAATTGAACATATTTTCACTGAGTGAGGAATCTGCTGTGCCACTCTAACACAATATGGATTAATGATACCCTAATCCCTGTGTTTACAGCAACACAGGCTTTCAGAAAATAAAAAAAAAAAAAGTTTTAAACTCTTGAGTATAGATCTAATAACGGCTTTTCCACAAAGATCTAAGGAAACACAGCTGAACTAGATTAAATTATGTGCTTTTTATTTTAGGGGCTGGGGCTTAGCTGGGTGATTTTATTCCCTGGCTGTGGTTTGTGTTGGGGAATAACCCTGGAATCAGTCAGGAGTTCTGGCAGCACTTTGGGGTGATCCAAGTCGTTTGCTGTGCCCCAGATCCTGCATCCCTTGAGGATGGAGATAAAGCTGCCATTGATTTCTGGTGGCACCAGAGTTGGCCCAAACCCCTCCCAAAGTGATGAATTTGCTGCTCGTTCTGCCTGCTCAGCTCCCGTCCCCTTGGCAGGACAGGATGAGCTCCCAGCGTGTCCTTGCCAAATGATTCCTGCTGACCACGGAATAATGTACAGAGTGGAACATCTCACAGGGGCTGGAGTTGTTCAGTCACTCTCTAAAATTCCCTGGAAGGAGCTGGTGGCAAGGTGAGGGTCAGTCTCTCTGAGGGAACAAGTGACAGGACAAGAGGAAACGACCCCAGGTTGTGCCAGGGAGGATATCAGGAAAAAATTCTGTACTAAAGTGTGGTTAACCAGGAAAAGGTGCAGTCACCATCCTGGAAATGCTCAGCCAACGAGCAGATGTGGCACTTTGTGACGGGGTTTAGTGGCCCTGGTGTTTGCTCAGAGGTTGGATTTGATTTTGGGGGTGGTTTCCATCCTTCACTTCAATGTCTGATTTATTATACCCACACCTCTGTTGTCATCAGATCACTGTGGGGAAATTCTCTAAATCCCCCCTGGAGAATCTCCTGTTCTGCCCAGCCCTTGCAGACCCCTCTCAGGGCTGTGCATTTGGAGATCTGTGAATTCAGATTTTCTTTCATTTGGAGGCCTCTGGTGCTGCTGATCTCCCAGCCTGTCCCAGATGGGCAGCACTGCTGGAAGTGGCTCCAGGGGAAATGGGACAGCACAAGGTTTCCCTTCTGTTTTAACTCCCTGCTAAGGGATGCCCGAGTTGTGGATGATCACAGTGGGATGAGCAAGGCAGGACAATTCCTGCTGATTTACCAGCTCCTATAGGGCAGCATCTCTAATTAGAGACACCTTTGAATTTATTTTACCTTGCTGAGGCTGCAGTTTGTGTTTTGCTGCCAAACTTTGAAACCAGACAGTTTTACACATCTCCCCTCCCTCCCAGGGGTGTCCAGGCTGTTTTTGCTCCATCTCCCCCTCCAGCAGCCCCTGAACCATCCCAAGCACAGGACCAAGCCTCTCCTAAGAGATGAGCCCTCTCTTCTCCCGTGGAGCCATCCCCAATGCTCACAGATGAAATATTCTCTCCCTGCTGTGATAACTTGACTCAATTTGGCCCTAAACTCCTCAGCAGGATTTGCAGTTTAACCTGAAAATTCACACAGCTGCTGCCAGCTGCAGCGTGCTGCTTTGGAAATCAACCCTCTGGGAGTGGCTGAGGAGCTGTGCAGGAGCTGCTGCCTTTCCCATCAGCACTGATGTTTGTCACATGCTGCTCATTTGGAAATGGGCATCCAAAGAGGAAAATCAAGTTGGAATCAGAGCTGCTTTTCAGTCATATCATTGTTTTGCCCCCTGTTGTCACAAAAACTGCCTGAAAGCAATGTCTGTGAAACAGGAGCTGTTAGAGAAATGGGATCTGCTTTTCAGGGGGGATTTATTTGTGGCAGCCATGAGGGGAAGATGGCTGATGTCCTTCCCTCTGCTCTGTGCTCAGAGGCCTCTCTGAAATCCCCTTTCCACCCCATGGCCATTTCCCAGGAAGGAATTTCCCTTGAATCTCTAATTTAGGGATCCATGCCAATGCTGTGGATGTTTTGAGATGTCCAAGGGGCTGAGGGACCAATCCCAGACAAGAAATGAGGCCCCAGGGAAGGGGAGGATGAAGGGAGGATGCTGGAGCAGGGGTGAAGCATCACTGTGCTGCCCCAGGGGCTTAAAAGAAAGAGGAAAGGTCTCCTTGTTCTCTTCCTCCTCCTCCTGCAGATGTCCCCAGACAGGTGAGATTTCTGATTTTCTGGGTGGAATTGAGCCTGAATTGTTTCAGTGTCTTCTCAGTGCCTGAAGAGCAGGCTTGGAGGTTGGCTGCTCTGAGGAGAGCAGCCTCCACCTTGCCTTTTGTAGCTTTTTCCACCTGATTATTCATGAGGAATGATCCTTGGGGGTCCCTTCCTGCTCAGGATATTCTGATTCAATTATAGAAACTCTTTACTTTCTTCCTTGTTACCATGAGCATCCTCTGAAGTGAAGGGAATCACTCTGTTGTTTCTAAAAACTGTTCCCCACACGCACTTTATTAAAAGAATTCATTTTATAGAAGGGGTTTGTTTTGGTTTTATTTTCAAAAATAATTGTTCAACATGAGCCAGCAGCCAGGGCCCAGCACTGCACAGTGCAAAGAGTGGCAGAAAATCCAGTAATAATGTGGTTGCAATGAGAATCCTTTGGGGCTTTGACCTACCATCCCAAAATAATTGCACTGTGGTGGTAGAAAGAGAAAATTACTCCCAACATCCTACTGAAAAGGGTTTTTTTTTCAATATTCCCATCACTGGAATGTTTGCTGTTATATCTTTTACAGGAGTAAATCCCATAATTTTCACTGTTAGTTGCTAAGGAACACATTGTAATGGCTGCTGAAAGTCTTTACTGGTGAACCCTCATTGCCCTCAAGTGCATTCTTTTTATCTTTTGGTGACTAAATTGGCAAGGAAGTGACTCTTTCAAAAAAAAAAAAAATTAGTAATGAAAACATCTAGGGGGGAGAGATCTACTGAATTCCAAACAAACAAATCCACAATCCCAGGGGTTGATCCGTGTGCTCAGCACCCAAATGGAAGAATTTCCACAGGGATCACTAAAATCTGGGGGTTGATAAGAGATGATGTGGTTTAAACCTTCTGCAAATGCAGGAGCCAGAGGGTTTGGGGTGGAAATTCAGGAGCCAGGGGTTTGGGCTGGAAATGCAGGAGCCCAGAGGGTTTGGGGTGGAAATGCAGGAACCAGGACAGATTTGGGCTGGAAATTCAGGATCCAGGGCAGGTTTGGGGTAGAAATGCAGGATCCAGAGGATTTTGGCTGGAAATTCAGGATCCAGAGGGTTTGGGCTGAAAATGCAGGAACCAGGACAGATTTGGGCTGGAAATTCAGGATCCAGGAGTTTGGGCTGGAAATGCAGGAACCAGGACAGGTTTGAGCTGGAAATTCAGGATTCAGGGCAGGTTTTTTGGGAGTCAGTGGGATGGTTGATGTGCCTGGCTGTGCTCATCCTCCTTTTGGGAGGTTGATTCCTCCAAAGTTTTAATCGTGAGGAGCAGAAACCCAGCCCTGCACATTTTCCTGGCTCCTTCCTCACTCTGGAGTTTTCCTGTGGAGGGGAAGATCCCTGTGGAGTACAGGGGGTGGGAATTTGCAGGTTCTGGGTAGGATCTGCACTCAGATAATGCCTGCCCTCATTCCCCACTGCAGCACCTGCATCCCTGGGCTCCAAAACTGCCTTGCACCCCAATATTGAAATATCCCACTCAGCTATTTCTCACCCAGATACCCCTTGTGGATTTTTTCAGAACCTGGATTTAAAATCCCCAGCTTTTCCCACGGTTTCATTCCCTTTTTCCTGGCATTTTCATCAGCACTTCTTCCCACACACGGGCACAATTCAGAGCTAACACTCCCAGCCAGCCACTGCAGCTTCCTTAGACCAGGGCCCACAAATCTGCTTTAAACCATTGCATTTTCTTAGCATTTCTTACATCTTCAGAAATCGATTTTCCTGATATGACCCAATTTCCCCTGCACCCCCCAGAATCTCAGTCTCTGTGCATCCAGGCCATTTGAAGGGTTTGGTTGTGACCTGAAACCCTGCAAATAAACAGCATTTTGGAGCTGGGCTGTGCAGTTCTGCCCCTGCAGAGACCCTGTTTGCCCAGGTTTTCCCTGGGATGTGCCATCCCAGTTTTCCTGGAGCTGCCAGGTTGTGAGAGCAGGGCACAGCATAGTTGGGGTGTCCCCAGTTCTGCACAGACACAAACCTTTAAATTTTGTTTAAAAACCTTTAAATTCTGTAGTTTCCTGCCAAGTGTCAAATCCCTGATTCCTCCTCCAGTGCCTTTTCAAGGAAAAATTCCATTTATCTCAACCCCAGCCCTGCTGCTTTACCCAAAACCAGCCCCTGCCTGTCCCCCCAGGACTGGGGTTGTGTGATTTTCTCTCAGGAATGAGCACAATTATTTGCATTTTCCCATTTGTTCTCACATCCCAGCGTTTCTCTTTGCTGAAATCCTGGCTGAGCCCTGCACAGGGCACATCAGTGTGAGAGATGAGCTCCCAACCTCTGCTCCTTCCCCACAGTCTCTGATGGGTGGAAAACTAGGCTAAGCCTCACGTAAGCTCCTCTTTTTTCCCTTTCTTTTCCTTTTTTTTCTTTTTTTTTTCTTTTTTTTTTTTTTGATGAATAGGACCAAGAGGGAGTTTACAGCAGAGGATGGATCTATAACCTACTTTACTTTCATCTGGGATAGAAGGACCCTTAAGTCAGAGCAGAAATGGAGGATTTTTACCTGCTTTGTTCCCCCCCACCTCAGGGTTATAAATAAACTGAATCCATTATTACTTAAAGCACTTGGAAATTATCAGTGCACGTTGTCCTAAAGCTGGGAATCTCCTAAGCCTGCAGTTATTTGGGAAATTATTTTGGTTTCTGTCTGGAAGGAGCTCTGGGGAGGGCAGGGAGGTGTTGGAGCCAGCTGAGGGTCACAGCTCCTCTCCTGCTTTAGAAAATCAGGGAAAAGCAAAGCACAGGCTTGGCATTTCCCCTCATCTCTCTTCATATTTATTCATTTTGCCTTTAATATGAAAAATATATATATACACTCAAAAGGCAGATTAGTTTTTAAGAATAAAGCCCCTAGATATTAAAAAAATTAAGTATTATGTAGGTGGGTTTTTTTAAAAAAATGAACCCCCAAACATCTTGTAAAATCTGATTTTAGAGTATAAACATCTGCAGAGCTCTAGGGTTATGTTTTCATGGCATTTTCTAATCAGTTTTCATGGTTTGTGGTATTTGCTCTGTTATTAGGAAATTTCTTGTGACACCTCCCCTTCTGCCTCTAAACCTCCTGCTCAGTGAATGCAATAATGCTCTTGACCCAGCTGAAGAGAGAATTCTGATCCTCAGATCAGGGGTTCTGTATCAGTGCAAATCAGTATTTTCTCTAAATGGGTGGAAATAGCATTTGCAGGAGCCAGCACGGACTTGGCAAAGGCCAGAGGTGGATTCTGCAGGAAAATTCCTGGTTTTTATTGATGGGATGCAAGAGCAGAACAACTTTATCCCAGTGCCTGCTTTGTCTTCATTTTGATTTTTCTTTGCTGTTTTCCCTCTGGAAAGCAGAGCCAGGAGTCAGCATTGGCATGTGGAGGATGGAGGAGCTTTAAATGTGTTGGTGGAGAATTGTCCTGTGTTGGTTTCCCTGTCTGCAGCAAACTTGATTGGCATTTCATTATTCATTAGGCCTGAGAGAGGACCAGAATGGAGAAATATCAGCACTCTGAGATGCTGCTGAGCCCCAAAATGTGCATTTCCACAGGGAGGCTGAACCTGCAGACACCTCTGGGGATCAGGGTCTCTGAGGGATGGGGTTTGCTTGGGGTTTTTATCAAGCAAAGGGAAATTTTCCTTTGAAAATTTGAAATTTCTTGGGTGATGTTATCCAGAAAATCTGTGGCTGCCCCTGGATCCCTGGAAATGCCCAAGGTCAGGTTGGGGTTTGGAGCAGCTGGGACAATGGAAGGTGTCCCTGCCCTGGGACTGGATGGACTTGGATGAATTCTGTGTCCCTCCTGTGCCTGTGGAATTTCTGCTCCCTGCCCACTGCAAAGTCATCTGTGCTGCCAAAAAGTGCAAACAGAGCTTTTTTCTTTTTCTTTTTCTTTTTTTTTTTCTTTTTTTTTTTTTTTTCATCAAGGGAAAGATAAAAAACTTCTGGGAGTGAAACAACCCCATTCGAGCCAACCCAAGGGGAAATGTCTGCCCAGATTTTCGAGATTAAAGTAATAAAATTTTCAGAGTCCTCAGCATTTTGTCTCAAGCAGAGGAGCTGCTTCAAAATAAATGTTTGAAATATTTCCTGTCGAAAGAAGGCAAACAGGCAGTTTTTATGAAGTGGAACATGAAGACAAGGAGGATTTTTTTTTTTTCCATAATATCATAGAGAAGAGTGGTTTGATTTTGGAAAAGAAAAATGGGTGCCTGGCAGGGATTTGTAAGAGCTCCTGTTTCCCTGGGAGGGCAGAGGGTGAAGGAAGGTAGGAAAGCCCTGGGGTTGCATTAAAACCTGTTGGGAAGGAAGGATCCAACCCCAGGGAGGGGAATTTCAGCCATTGGGCTCAGAAATCAGTCTGGATTTAACATATAGGGGTCAGAAAGATTTGGGAAAATCCAAACAGTTTTGGATGCTGAGAACTCAGATAGAGATGCCCAAGGTGATGGAGAGATCAGAGGTGTGAGTGCTAAAGTTGCCCAGGCAGTGCCTTGTTACTGCCCTCACTAATAAAATCCAAGGAATAATATTTTCCAGCAGGGATAGGGGTGGGGGGAATGCCAAGATATTTACCTCTAAAACTTCTTTTTCCTTTCTTTTCTCCTCAGCAAAGTAGAAATCCCAGTGAAATTTCTGCTCTAAAGGTCAAACGAGAAAGCTTTCATCCCCAGACTTGTAAACTATTTCTCAAATCAGTGACTCTCGAAATTATTCATTAGAACACCAGCTCTTAAACTAAAATTCTATTAAGCTCTGTATCAAAGGGGTTTTATTCCAGCCCACAGAGCTCTCTGTGTGGTCCTGCCACAGCAGCAAGGACACAGCCTGAAGAAATTCATCTCTGTGTGTGTGTGTTGGTGCAAGGGATGGCAGAGAAGGCAGCTCTGAAAATCAGGTGCAGTTTTCTAGAGACAGAGTTTGGGGGTGGTGGGGCCATGAACACCAGCAGGAAAATCTTGGCTGTCGTGGGTGCCAGTCAGGAGCTTCCAGCCTTCCTCCCTCCATGTGATTTTTAAATTCTCACAGTTTGTAGCCAGTGGAGTGGGATTATCATCCCATGCCTCCCCTGTCCACCAGCTCTGAGTTTTGTCCAGGACATGAACCTGAGATCTGTTGGATGTGGAGAGTTGTGCAGACATGATGAGAATAATTTGGGAGAGGGCATCCAAATATCCCTGAGGAGGAGATTCTTTGCTCAGTCTGAACCAGGAGGATTTGACCAACCCTTCCATCAGTTTTGTTGGGTTTTTTGTTGTTGGAGATGTCATTGCCAGCTTAATCAGATTCCACTGGGATGAGTCATGTGCTCTTTAATAAAAGGAATAATCTCATTGTCTTCAATTGAAGGACTTGGATATGACCTTAAACATCACCCTAAATTTGAGATTGCTGGGATTATTTTAAAATTATAGAAGGAGTTTGAGAAGGCAAAGCCCATTATAATCTGTAAATCTCTTTAAGTCATGCTTAAAAATTGGCTTTGGGTGTCTTGGCTTTGTCTGAGTACCCAAGGGGATTGGGCACTTCACATATAAAAAAGGTAATTTCACCTTACCTAGATCATTATTTCCTATTGTGTGGGTGCTTTAAAGTTCATTTAATATTAGTAAAGGTGGTGTTTTGTCCACTCCAGAATACCCCAAATTGCCAGTGAATGTGTTTCTAATGTATCAGTTCCTAAATTACCAGATTGATTTTTAACCATTCTATTTTCCTGTGCTCGGAGTACAACCAAATCTCGAGGGTGAAATACCAACCACAACCCCCCATAAAACACAAGCTGGTTGGAAGAACTCCTGAAGAGCTGATCCAAGGATTTGCTCCTCATCTAAGTGAAGTGGCAGTGTCCTAACCCAAAGCTTATTTTTAATGCAGTAGCAATAGCATTAGGGCAGTGCTAATTCCCAGTAATTCCCAGCTGGATGCACAGATCTGTGGGTATCACCCACCCTTCTCCCTCCCTGTGCTGTTCCCTCTGTCCAGGCTCACTGGATATCTCATTTTTGTAGGAATAATGATCCCTAAGGATGCAGCTCCTGTGCTCTGGAGGCTCCTTGCTGTTAACATCAACTCAGTTGAGTGATGTCAACGATGTGTTATCAAATTTGCTTCTCAAAACTCTCCAGGGAAAGGTTTTTTAAGTAAAATCCACTAACATTTTTATTTTTCCAAGCCTATTAGCCGTGGTTTTCTTTGGCAATTAAAACCCACTGGTGTATAAAGCAGTGATTGATGTGTGTACATTTTTGTTGGAATGTAGGAAAAGCAGAAATCGTTTCATACCAGTTAAACAGGAGTAATAGGTGAAAACAGCACTGACACTGCTTTTCTAATCATTAGGAGAAAAAAAGAAAAAAAAAAAAACCTCTGAACTGTAATGACAAAGGGCTCACTAAATGTGAGTTTTTGACAGCATGTCAGTCAAGGCTCTGCACAGCAGAGCTGCCTCCCACATGATACAGTCACAGAAATTGCCTTTCTAAAGGACATGCAGACACCTGCCACCACCAATTTGCATCTTTGACTCCTCATCTCATTTTCTGTCATATTTTTTGGGTGGTTTTTAATAGCTCCTGCACAGAGGGGTCTCTCCTAATTGCAGCACTGGTGTAATTACCAAGCGTTTTGTGTTCTAAAAATAGGCACGTGTGGAAAAAAAAAAAAAAAAAAATCAAAGCAAAGCATGGAAATGCTCCTCAGGCAAACAAAGCCAGCAAAACAGAGCTCAGCTTTCACAAAAAATAGGGATGTCTGTCATGTCCCCAGTGCCCTGAGCCTGGCAGGCTCCTGAGGGAAGTCTTGGTGTTCCAGCCTGGTTCCCAGGGCATGCTGAGTTCAGGATTTCTGTTCTTTATTTCCATTATTTCTGGTATTTCCATTATTTCTGGTATTGTTGCAGCCAGCAATGGGACCCAGGGGCTCACAGCTGCTCTGCTGGGGCACAGGTCTCACCATGGGACAATCAGTGGAGCTGGGAGTGATGAGGGCTGTAAACACAGAAATCTGAGGCCAAATTTTGCACTGAACCCCCCCCAGCCCAGCAGGAGCTGATGTGACCTTGTTTGTTTGCCCATCCTGTGATGCCATATGGAAAATATTTCTTGAAAACTTTGCTTGCCTGGGAGTCACTCAGAAAAAGAATGACCACATTTCATAAAGCTCAAACCCAAGCAGGTCCTAAGAAAGGAGAAAAGGCTGCAGCTCCTTTTGTTTTGCTTATAATTGAGTCTTCTTTGCTCTAAAGACTGATTTTTGCAGAGAAAATTTGGGGAAATTTTTCATTACTCTGGACAACTTGGGTAATTGTTACTGTGCAAAGCCATATGAGCTTGATTAAAGTTTCCAAATGCCATTTACTGAGACAAACCACCCAGTCTCCAGGGGCTGTGGATCATTTCAGGTTGTTTAAGCTTTTATTAAACCCCATCACAGCTCATTCCATACAATAATACCCTGCCCAAAGTGAGGAGCTGCTGGGCTGACAGCTGCTGCTGGGCTTTGGGGCATTTTTGGGGATCTGTGTCAGCCTGGCATCACTTTCCCAGGACCTGCTGAAGCTGTGGCACCGAACATTAAGGCAGAGTTTTAATGGGGGCGACAGGAAAAAAATCTCATTATTGCAGCCAAGCCATTGCAGTCCCCATTAAGGGCTGGGTGTTGGTGTGTGCATTGCACTCCAGTGCATTTCAGAAGCAGATGTCAAGGTTCTGTGCAAATATTAGCTAATTAAAACTCTTCTGAGGGACACAGCTGAATACTTGTCCTCAGAGATGTGCAAACTTTGTCACCGAGAGCTGAAGTGACTTTTCCCAAAGTCATGCAGCTGCTTTTAAATACATCCAGCTGAAATTAAATAATACATGCAACTTTCTGCTTCTGTGGGTCTGTTCAGCTTGATTTAGAATCGATACTGTCCACAAAGTGTTTAAAAGGCACCTTAACTCATTCATTAAATAAGGTGTGAGTAGCTGCTACTCACAGTTACCTCTCTGCATTCCTATGACACCCCCCTGTTGTATTCTCCTCTTGAAATCGTTCCTAATTGCTAATTACTAATCCTTCTCTGGTGCTGGGGTTCCTGGAGCTCACACAAGATTTTTCTGTGCTCTTTGGAGTCCTTGGTTTGGTAGTGTGAGAATTGTTGGCAGCACATTGATCTCTGGAATTGCAAGTGTTCATATTTTCTACCTCATTTTTTTCCTTTTAAATCTGATGGGTTTGGGGGTTTGTTTTATGGGCAAATAAAAACAAAAATCCTCCTCTGCTACCCAGGGTTTTTAGGTTTGAGGACAAACTGAAGTGGAACTTGATGGTGTTGTCACCACAAAGCTGAACCACCCACTCTGCAATTCAAAGATTGCAAGGTGGATCCCGAATGAAGCTCCCCACCAATAAAATCTTCATTATATTATTATTATTCATTCCAATTTAGGTGGTGTAAAATAAATCTGTGGCCTTCAGAAAGCACAGGCACAATCATCCTGATGGCTTGGATGAGGCATTAGCCTTTCTTATAATTATCTTAATCTTGTTATTTTACTCAGAGCCAGATTTGAAGCTTGCATGAGGCTTTTCAGAGCCACCTCCTGATGCTTTGCACTACAAGCACTGGTGATGAATGCTCTGCTTTATTTGCTGATTTTGACCATTCTTGCAGCTTTTCTTAGATGTTCATCCAAGCAGAGTCTGCTTTTCCTGGTAGCAATCCTTTTCTTGTCAGTACTGATGTGAAAAATAGCACATTTATTGCTGCAGGAGTTATTTGGGCTTTAGGCTGTTACTCCTCCTGCAGCTGTCCTCAGAGAGGATGGCACCCAGCCTTGTGCCCATGTGCAGTCAAAATGGATAAAAATCTGGGCACTGGCAGGTGGCCAGAGAAATGTTACAGTGGTTCCTGTAAAATAAAATAAAAAAAAATTAATAAATAAAATCTTGTAAATTTTATAGAATTTGGGAATGAAAAATTATATCTCTTGAATTGTTTGGGGTTTTTTTTTTCTGTTTTCTTTTTGTCGTAAACCAGAAAAGGAAGAGAGAAAGGCCCATAAAGTTTTCTTTCCTGAAGGGGGAAATGAAGCAGTGACAACTTGGGATTTTATTAATTTAAATTTTTTAAGTATGTGTGCAGAAAACATTGTTAAGAGAGGATAAAAATCAAGGCTCGGTTTTCCATCCTTGTAACCTTATAATGAGGTTCCTAGCAGTTCCTGCTGATAAATATTTATCACCTCTGTGTTTTCTCTGGTTCCCAACTGCACTGACAACAGGTTTGTAATTGCCAAACCCGGGCTCAGCAACACTGGAAACAAGGGGAAAAAAAACTCGAAAATCGAAATGCAGGAAATTGTTAAAGATCAGAGGCTGCCAAAGTGATTCCATGTCTTGGTGCTCCCACAAAGCAGCTGCTGGTGACAATCCTGGTGCCACTGCTGAGCTCAGAGTCACCTCCTCACTTCAGTGCAAATCTCTTGAATTCAGTGTGCAAGGGGAGCAGAGGGAGTTTTTGTATTTCTGCAGTGCATGGGCCCTGAGGAGAGGGGAAAAAAGAGAGGTGGGAGGAGGAATTTAATTTAATTTAATTAAAGCGCCCTGTGGCTTAACAAGCAGCTGGTGCAAGAGGTTTCCTTGTGGGGAAGGAAGGGTCTCCACAGCTGGGCTGGGAGCATCAGCAGCGAGGCTCCAGGGGGGAACCAGCCTGGCTTGGGATGGGATTGCTGATTTGAGGCAGTAATCCTTCCTAAATTCATTCAACAAACCTCCCCCAGCCTTACAGGTGCTGGGGTTTTCTCCAGCTGTGTCTGCTGCTGTGGGTAAATCAGCAGCTTCTCCCTTGCCCAGCATTTCCAGGTCTTTCTGTTGATGCTCCTCAGCCTCCTGCTGCCTCACATCCCACCCTCCAAGCTGATATTTGATTTATTTCATCATTTTCCTTTCGTGCTCCCCATGAGGAGAAGCCTTTGGCCACCTGTTGGAGTCAGTCAGTCAGGAGTCTCTCTGATTTCTTCAGAGAGAAAGCAGAGTGCAGGCATTGAGTTAAAGCCTTTGAATGGAATGAGTAAGTGAATAGATGGAGTGAATAAGTAAGTAAATGGAATAAGTTTTAAGTGCTTTTAGTGAGTAAAAGGTCTTAGATGCCTGAGAAGTAGTACATGTTCTAGTGAAGGTTGAAAAACATACTGGTGTTTCCTTAGAGGCTCCAAGAACCCAGCTTCAGACATAATAGAGTTAGAGTTCAGAATATTGCTGACATTTTTCAGTTAGAACAAGATAGACCATGTACATAGTTTATACACAGCCTGGCATGCTAAGAAACCAGAATTCTAATGGGTTAAGAAGTAATGGTCTGAGTTTGTGTCTTAGCTAGTTGGAAAGTTTCTATAAAAGAACATGCACTGGGGAGAGCTGGGGCTCTATGCCATGTGCATTTTGCCATTGCATTTTGCCATTGCATTTTGCCACTGCAGTTTTGCCATTGCTTTGCTTTGTTTTTGCCTTTGAGACCGATGTGCTTCTTGCAACAAATAACTTTATAGCAACTATTAACTTTGCTTGGCTTTTGACACAAGAGGAGAATAAACCCGACAGTGTGGGTGCCCTAGAGGCACCCAGAGGTTTGCCTAAAACCTCAGAGCCACCCTCTAACCTTTTCCTTCTCTCCTGGCAGACCTTGAGAACTTCAAGACCAGGACGAGGAGCACGGTGTCGGTGCGCCAGGGCCAGGGCATGGTGCTGCTCTGTGGGCCCCCGCCCCACTCTGGAGGTAAAGAGAGATTCCCTTCTCTTGGTTTCAGTGCCTGCCAGCAAACTGGGGGGGGTTCCATTCTCAGGGAAGAGAATTCTCAGGAATTCCAGGCAGTTTGAAGCAAGGAGAGGGTTGTGACCCCCTGGCAGAGGGGTCGTGACTGGGGAATTAAGTGCAGAGAATTCCACTTTGTTAATCTGAGTGTAAACTTCAGCAACTAAAGCAGTGTCTTCATATCCTGAAGACGTGGCCAAGATCTTCTTGTGCAGCCTTTCTGTTTTGTGGCCTGGGTGTGGCTCCTGCTAAAAAGTTGAAGCTTGCTGACTGAGCCACTTTTGTGCATCATCCTTTCATTATTTTCTCTTTTCCAAACACTACTGGCACTATTTTTTGTGTCCTGGGTACTCTGGGTATGCCCAGATCTCGCAGGGTGCTGTTTGATTCAAAGAGGGTGCTATGAATGTTTAGAAAATACCAAGCAATTCTTCCAGTTCAGCACGAATTTACTTTAAAATGTGCCAACTTGTGGCTTCTCGGGCGTGTGTGTTGCACTGTTCTGTTTGAAATGTGTTGGGGAGGGGGTGGCTGTGTCAGAATTCCTGCTGGATGCCCTTGGTGTGTCCCACTGCAGCTGGGTCCTCCGTGGGGGCTGCTGGCTCCACCAGAACCAGGAACATCTTCCACACGTCTGAGTCCCTTTTTAAAGAGATTTGCAATCCTGCTCTGAGCTCTGTCCAGCCTCATCAGCTGGATGGGAATTGCCTGGTGGACCATGTGCTGTTAGGCTGAGCTTATTGAGGCTCTCAGCTGGCAGAGCTGCCCAGGGGCTTTGTCTGGGGCTTTGTCTGGGACCCCCCAGCACTGCCCATTCCTGGGGACACCCCTGGCCAGCAGTGCTGCCTCCCATTCTCCAAGGCTGGAGCTCCAGAGGGGCACAGGGCTGCAGGAATTGTGCACCTCTGGCCCCTCAGCAAAGCCCTGCTCTGTGGTGGCTGAGTTCCCTGTGTTGCCATAAGGAATCTCCTCCTGGTGTGGAGATGGAGCAGCTGGTGGGGGTGTGAGCAGGGAGAAGGGAATGGTTGTTCAGGTGGCTCAGGAGAAGGTTTGGTCTGAGTTTATTTACTGCTGATACAAAAAATTAAATTTCCAGAAGGTGCTGGTGTTATTTCCAGCTTTGGTTCAATAAAAGGGACAGAGCCTGGTGTGATGACCAGGAGGTGAGAACATTTCTGGTAATAATTTCCCTCAATCATTTGGGTGAAAGAGGAATTTCCCCATGACCTGCTCGACTGCAGCCAGAAAATTATCCTAATTGTAGCCAGAGCCACAATTAGTGTGCAGTGACACTGTCACAGCTCTGTATCACAGCCAGTCTGAACTAGCACAGCCTGAGCTGGGCTGGTGTCACTGGGCTTGTTGTTTTCTGGCTTGCACACAAAGCATTTACAGGAGACTCAAAACAGGTTAATTCAGAGCACTTGTTCTGCAGGAATTAATCTGCTCTGTGCCAACATTTGCTTTTACTTTTCCTTTCTCCCAAGGTTAGAAATGAGATGAGTTTTGAAAACGTCCCAACTGCAAATTAATGCTTTTTAGTGATCATCACGTTTCCATCAGCCAACTGTGCCCAAAGCCCTTGGGTCTGTAGCAGCCACTGCACAACCCCAGAGCTTTCTCCAGCTCAGCTCTGGGCACAGGGAGGTTCAGGAGGAATTTCAGGTGTCAGGGGAAGCTGCTGCTCATCAGGAATTGTTCCTTGGGCAGCCCAATCCCCAGGGCAAAGCAGAGCTGTAGGATGACTGCAAGTGTTTAACACTGTGGTGCCAAAGGAAAAAACTCTTCAGCTTCAAAGTGAAAAATATTCCAGCTCTTTGGAAGTTCGAGTGGTAATAAGAGGAGAAAATGCAATTACTTATTTTAGAATCTGATTAGGGCAGCGAACCCAACTTCATCATCTTTGCAAAAAGTCCCTGATGGCTTTAATGACCACTGCTGAAACATAGGAGTAATTGTGGGAAAAATACACTTCCATATTTTTTTTTTTTTTACTTTAGTTTCATATGTGCATTGAAAATGAAATCTGAAAAAAATAATTTAAAAAAGTAAAATTATTCAATCTGAGAATTGCCATTGCTTTGCTGATGAGGGTATTTACTGGAATAATAGAAGCTTGAAAAAAAAAACATCCTGGCCAGGTGCTGAGATTTGGGAGGAAAAAAAAACCCAGTAAATGAGAAGGGAATTCTTTCCTGACAGCCATTGTGTTACTGGTTGTCTTGGGCTTAAAAATTGTGACTTCATTAAAAAGATGCTGATCATCATCCAGACCATTAACCTTTCAGCTGTGGTTCACTCCAATACTTTGCCACTTGGAAATATCCATTTTTGAGGAGCTGTCAGCTAAAAGTGAAGTTATGTTGGCCTACATACATTAGTTGTTGAGGCTTTCTTTTTATTTTTTCTTGTTAATGATGCCCAATAAAGAGCTTCCTACTGTTCAAACATTACAGGAAATTCATCCCGAAAATGACTCCAAATGATGAACAAATCCTTTCAGCGTCAACAAATGGGCTGTGTACAGCTCACACTGAACAATTCGGGCATTGCAGTGCGTTGTCCCAATTTTTGGGTTGGAAATGAGCTGGAAATTGAAGGCCCTGGATGTGAGCTCCCCCCCCCAGAGCCCGGATGGAAATGGAATGTGTGCTGCGTGCGGCGGGGAGCCGCTGTTTGTCAGGTCACTGCCTTGTGCTGGTACATTCTGTTAAGCAGCATAATGATGTGATGGCCTCCTCTGATGAAGTGCATGCTGAGTGCTGGAGATGTGGAAAATAAATGTTCATCTGCTGGGCTGGGAAGAGGAATAAGCTCAAATCAAACATTTGCTTCCGCCGCGTTTTCCGCGCTCGCAGCAGCGGATCCCAAACCCCCCAGGCCAGTCCTGCCACACTGCTGACCCCTTTGTCTCTTACAAGTTCCAATTCTTTCTTGTCTTCCTTCTCCATTTGTTCCTAAAGGGCTGGCAGAAACCTGCCTTCGTTGTTAGGATTTTTCTGAGATAATTACCCAGCGTGTGAAGGGTGTCCCCTCATTATTTCTGCAGCTTGTTTAATCAAAAGCCCAACAATGGTCTTGTGTCAACCATTCTACCCTGAAACTCCACAGAAGATTTCATTGGAGAGTAAATATTGAACGTGGCACTGAGGCTGGGTACCAGCAGGATGAGCTGCTGCTGGTGTTTGAGTGGACAGGAGGAAACAGTCACAAATCCTAAAAGTCTGAGTGGAGCTCAAAGTGGTTTTGGTTTTGGTGCAGAACACCAGGGGCCTCATCCTGGCCACAGCAGGAACTGGGCAGTGCCCAGTGATGGAGTGACAGAAGGACATTGGAGAGACATCAAAGAGTTTCTGTGACTTTTTTGCTGAAACTTTTAGGTACCTCAGCCTGTCTCAGGATGAGTTGTGGAATTTGGATACCAGAACACAAAGCTCTCCTTTATACTGGGAGATCAGCCATTGAATCACAGACTGGTTTGGGTGGGAATGGACCACCCAGTGCCACCCCTGCCGTGGCAGGGACACCTCCCACTGTCCCAAATCCCAATGTCCAACCTGGCCTTGGGCACTGCCAGGGATCCAGGGGCAGCCACAGCTGCTCTGGGCACCCTGTGCTAGGGTTCCCCACCCTGACAGGGAACAATTCCTAATTCCCAAAATCCCATCCAGCCCTGCCCTTGGGCAGTCCTCAGAGTGAACTGCCACAAGAGCAGAGGGGAAAAATCCCCTTCCTCAACCATCTGGAACATTTTGAGCCAAAACAGGAAAAAATATCACCAAAACAGGCTTTGTTTTTTCTGTGTGTTTCTTTCTGTTGCATTTTTAAGCCATTTAGAAAGCATAAACCTTTTCAAAGTGTGCAGTAGTGTTAAGTTAAGCTCTTAGTGGAAATGTTTTCCTTCTGAGGATCTTTGCAGGGGGAAACACCTTTCCTTGTTTGCTTTATTTGGTGGTGTTAATCAAATTTGGCAGGATACATTTCTTGTTGAGATAAACTTAATTGAAACAAACAAACAAAAAGCTCCAAAAGCCAAAGCAAACACTCACTTGTGTTTCTCAGGGCTCTTAATCTAAGTTGTGCTCTAAAGGGGATATGCCTGGGAAGTATTTGGAGGTCACTGTGCTTTTAACTTTAGCTCCAGATTTTAAGATAAAATATTCTTTTGTGCCAAATAGTTCTCTTCATTTAACTTTGTGGGAGCTGAGACATTTAGCTGCTACTTTTATTAGATTTATTTGATAGTCAGGGCAGGGTTAGTTAATATTTTAACAACTATAGTTTTCAAAGTCCTTTTAGCATCCCTGGCATTTCATTGTGAGTCCAGAAGCTAAAAAAAATACAGTTTTGGAAAGGATTTCCCACTTGACAGGCTGGTAGCACACCCTTCCTCATGCAGAACAAACGGGTCTGGAAATCCTTCCCCTCCCTCCTCTGGGAAGATAAATGAACTTGTCTTGAGGATTTCTCTCACCCCCCCTCCCTGCGAGCTCCTCGTGGTTCATCTTTAGAAAGATCTATAACCACGTTCTCATGACATTTGCCTTCCAGCCCTCGTGGGAAAAGCCCGTGGAGATGGAGCTCTGCAAGTGCTGTGAGAAATGCTGAGTGTACACAGAGGGCTGCTGGAAATGATCTCTCAATTACTTGATTATTTGAATTCCGTGTTCTCCTTGCATTCCCTGGTGGTGTGTCCTGTTCTGAGACCTCTCTGTCCTTCACTCACCACAGCTGGAGCACATTTATTCTCACTCCTAACCTAGCTCAGTTATCTGGGCTACAAATAAACCAGCTGGTGGCTTTTTTAGATAGCAAAGTGCTCAGCTAGGCAGGTGGGAACCCGCTGGTGTTCCTACAGGATGTGCCTCAAAGTTCCTGCTGAGCCTGGACCTGAATCTCCCCAGTGATTCCTCTCTCTGAACCCCAGTTCCTCACTTTGTCCCTCTGCTCCTTTCTGACCTTCCTGGGCATCTGGGAGCTGTGTGCCCTGGAGTGAACAAAGGCAGGATTTCAAGGAAAATCACTTTTCTGTCTGTGCAGTGCCCACGTTCTCACTGCACTTGGAAAATTCCATCTTCCCCGAGAGGAGGAGATCCATTAAAGCTCAGTTGTTCCCATCATTCTTTCCTATCTGATGCCATCACTCCTGATGGAAACAGCCATGGATGGAAACACACCCGTGTCTGTGAGCTGAGCTGTTGACAGAGAATTATTCCCAATCTTTTCACAGCTTGGATGCATTCAGGTTTTCTCATTCTCTCCTGCCTTTCTTTCCCTGCTGGTACCCAGGAAAACTTTTAGTTCTGTTGCACAGCTTAATCAAGTAGAACTAACGAAATTTTAGCATTTGACAGAGGAGATGGCAATTGTGATTGCATCTCAATCTCAGCCTTTCCTGCAGCACGGGCAGTGGTGAAGTGTGGACACCCGAGGTGTTTGCAGAAAGCACTTTCCTGATTCCAGGGCTGCTGAAACCACTCCTGGGCACAGAAATCATTAGTGGCTGCTCACTTGTCAGATCACTTTTTCTCTCCTTTTATTGTTATTTTTTTCTAAAGGGATGATGGGCACTTCATGAGCTGGGAACAGTGAGGAGATTTTGGTTTTCAGGGTGGCTGATGGCCTCTGGTGGGATGAATGGTTTGAGGGGTTTGTCTTGTAAATAATCCATCTCACAAAATCGTGTCTCATGTTCCCTCGTGTTTGTACAGCCCCCACCACGCAGTGCAGGGAGGAAGAGGAGCAAATCTGGGAGGAAAAAAGCAATTATCAGGCATTTTTATACCATGATCAGCAAGTGGAGCACAGCAGGAATCCTGAACTATTCAATTTCTCCACTCCACTGCAGTAACCTTAACATTCAGCCTTTATTTTCCTGTTTCTTTCAGTGTGGGATGCCCAGTGCTTTTGAGAAATGTGAATTTTACAGAGCCTGTATTCCCAGCTCACCCTTGCCAGGCAGGTTGTCAAAGGGCTGAGCTACCCCTGTTACTCCTTATTAAGGGATTGATGGCTTCTCCTCTTTCCCTCCTGCCTTAATGTCTTGGGAAGCCTCTGCTGCTTGGTCAGATTTGGTTCCAATTAGTGAGAAGCTAATTAAGAGAGGAGCCTCGCACACATGGGTGGGCACCATGGCTGTAAAAGTTCCATTTCTCCAGGAAACCAAGCAAAAAATCTGCTAAGATGGGTTGGAAGTTGGTTCAGCTATTTGTCAGAAGGCTGCAGGGTCACCGAGCTGCCTGCCATGGATCACTCCCGGGGCTGGAGGGAAAATGTGAGCAGGGAAACTCTGCCTTGGGGCTGGGAAAAGCAAAGGAAAAAGAGGCAGGGAAATATTTTTCTATTAGGGACACTCAGCGATGGATTTGATGTGTTTTGACTGTGGTGTTGGGTCGGTGTTGGCAGACCTGGAGCATCAGGAGGTGTTGCAAACATCCCTGGGTTGTGGGGCAGGTGTTAGACCTTGTTTTCCATGGATAATTCTGCTTGGAGGATGCAGGGAAGGACTCAGGAGAGGCTCAGCTCCCAAACTAACAGGAAAATGCCCCAGCAAGGTGGTGCTGCCATGGGCTGGGGCTCCAGAGCTGACTTTCCTGGAATGGGAACTGGTGAAATCACAGCAGGAATTCCCAGGAGGTGGATGCAGGATGAGTGCTGGATGTGTGTGGGACATGGAGGGGACCATGAGGAGAGCAAAGGATGCAGCATCAAAAATACCAGAATCTGTCAGCAGTTTTTTCTCTCAATAGTGACCCCAAGACAGCAGGAAAATTCCCATGTCCAAAGTGTCAACGTCCTCAAAATATTTTCCAGAGCATGAACAGTTGGGCTCAAAAAGCCTCTGAGTGATTGAGTTCAGGCCAAGATCCAGAAAACAACTTCCCAAAGTTCCCAAAAAACTCCTGCAGTTTGTCTCCTGCTCCTGAAAGCTGGATCTGAGCAGCCTGGCAGCATTTCTGCCAAAAAAATTCCCACAAAATTCAGCCCAAATTTCCCTCCAGGTGTCTGTCTCCATCACAGGGAGTAGGTGAGTCACACACTGGGTTTCTGTAATTCATCTGTGTCTGGCTCCATGTGATGGAGATTATTACAGTTCAGCAAAAATGGGGTTCATTAAACTTAAAACCAGGCATATGAAACTCTCATTTAAATAAAAAGTGATTGAGAATGG
The DNA here is from genome assembly GCF_052056855.1 of Sturnus vulgaris. Lineage (NCBI taxonomy): Eukaryota > Metazoa > Chordata > Aves > Passeriformes > Sturnidae > Sturnus > Sturnus vulgaris. The sequence continues at coordinate 1,842,021 of NC_142253.1, read as the reverse complement.
TAACTTCCATTTAAAGTGCATCTCCCATCATTTATTTTTTATGCTCTGCCACAGTCACCGTTTAAATTATTAAAAGCAAGAAGTAAAAAGCTCCTCAGGAGATAGAAATGGATTAGATTAAAATTAATCTGACATAATCCTTTCTCTAAAACTGCTGATTCAGTTTGTGCACAAGTTTATCAACATATTGGAGGATGAGGGATAAGGATAAATTCTCCTCTAATTTGGGAGTGCTTTGGTTTGATATTTCTGACAGCACAGGGAACACGCAGCGCTCTCGTAATTGAGAGATTTATGAAATTACAAATATTTCTCACAGCACAAATGCCAAGCTCATCATAGATTTCCACTCATTTGAGCACCTGAGGTGGTGAATGTGATCTGCCTCATTTCAGCTGGGATGAATTTTGAGGTGCAAGAAACAGGGGCACGGTCAGGAACTGACATTGGCCACGGGAGTTTGGACCCAGATTTTCAGCTGGCACGTGTCCCTTGTCACCTGCAGAGTCAGCACCCCCCAGCATTCCCTTTTTTGTGCCCCAGGTGGGTGCCATGGACACAGGAGGAGCTCTGGGGGTCTGTAACTGCAAGGGAAGAGGCTCAGCCCTCCACTAACGACCTTGGAAACAGAGAAGTAATAAGGAACATGACGTTAATGGATTTTTTGTTTATCGGTGACAGCTCGTGACATCTTTAAAAAGAAATCATCTGCGAGCCAGTGGTGTGGTTTATTCCCTGCTTGGTTGCAGTCAGCACTAAATGAAGACTGAAATGGGATGGAGAGGGGGGTAGGGCAGGGTTTGGCTGCAGATGAGTGAAATCTGTCGTCTGGCAGAGCGCAGTCAATGGTGTTTATGGGGAGTTGTAACGCCTTGTGATGTCTTTATGAACTCAATTAGAGATCAGAGCCCTGCTCCCAGGCTCTGCTAACCCCTTCCCTCCAAACCCAGCTCTGCTGGCCTCTGCAAAGCCCTTGCAAGCAGCCAGGGATGCAGGAATGACACAAACACAGCGCTGATGGATCCAGTTTGGGGTTCCACATCCCTGGTGCACATTCTGCTCCGTTCAAGGCAGCAGCCCTGGCTGTGGGAGCCCCCATTGCCATGGGGATGATGTTTTGTTGTTGAAAAATCAATGGGGGTTTTGGTTTGGGCATCTTCTCTCACCTCATGCACGTGAAGTGCCTAAAGGTGCAACCGTGATGTGTTTAAATATAATGAATGTGCAACCACGATGATGTTTTCAGCTGGTAGATATCAAAACACTTTATCTAAACACTGATTATCTATCAAATAAATTAGGAGAATGTTTTTTTTTTTTCCTGTGTGCTACAGGCAAGTGCCCTACAGGCCATACCCCCCTCAGGCTGTTTGGGCAGATATTTCAGCCTTGGAGTTGATCATAATTTTAATTCATTGCAGTAAGAAAAGTCCTCTGCAACCAACTTTTTTTTTTCTTTAAGAGGTTTGATCTAATCTCTTACAACTACAGATCAAAGGTAGTGAAAGCTGGTATTAAAGGATTAGTTAGGTCACATTGAAATATGTTTTAAAACAAGCCCTGGGACCTTTAGCTTTTCTGAAGCAAGCACACACACAAAAAAATGATTTTTAGGCTAACTCTCTCTGACTTTAAACAGAAAACAAACTGATGGATTAAATCTGTGAGTCATTCCTTCAGGTGATGTGTGGAGCACTTTATGTAACACAAGCCTGGAGAATATCAGCAGTGACTGAATCTCTCACAGCACAAATGCAGAGCACAATTTAAATTCAGTGTAAGCATCACTTGTGCACATGCCCAGCTTCCCGTGTTTTTATTCTCTTTTGATGATTGCTTATAAGTAATTAGCAGCTTCAGCCCAGCCTCCTTTTGATGTTTTCCTCTGGCTGATCTCTCCTGTTTCCATGTTATCTCTGGCTGCCAGGTGAAGATGAGTGTTTCTTTGCAAAGATGTTGATTCCACTCTCTGGACCATATTAAGCCATTATTCCCATTTTTAATACCAGAATTTCCTCATTGAAATGAACTTAGAAAGGGGGAGTGACACCCAGCTGAGCACTGCTGGGCTGAGCCTGACTCCAAAAACTTCACTTTAAACCAGAAGGGCTTGAAAGTGGCATCAAATCCAATCCTGGCTCCCCATTTCCAGGGAACACCAAACCTGCTTCAGGAGGTATCAGTGATAAACACAGCTTGGGTTGCTGGGTGAGTTTTCTTTCCTGAGCTATAAATATCTGTAAGACGAGTTTTAAAAGCTTTCCAGACAGAAAACCATCAATTTTCTCCCCAAACCAGCCAGGCTGTGCTAGATGGGAGGGTCTGTGCCCAGCAGATGCTGTTGAAATAGTTTTTGTTGAAATTATTTAACTGGAGTCAATGCCCCAGTGCAGGACCTCACCTCACAACGTTTTCTCTTCAGCCCTGATAAAAATTTGTGTTGATTTTCCTCCTTTTGGGTTCAGATTGCCCATGGCACAGTGTTCACACAGATAAGCCAGGCCAGCAAACTGCTTTAGAGATCCACGAGCTGCAGATGCAGGAGATACTGGGGGTATTGATTAGGCTTCAGGTAATGAAGACTTCTTGCTCTTTTAATTACCCAGACGTGGGCAGTCGAGGGGCTGGGAGGCAAACACAGCACTGAGAATTGCTGTGAGAATGAATCTAACACAGAAATTGGGTAATTTGGGCATTTTTTCTTGTTCTTATAAACTTCTGACAGCACATTTCTCTGTTGCCTGGCTGCTGGGTAACTGTGTCCTCAGATTTTGGCATAGCTGAGGGTTCATCCAAACGTGTTTTATTAACTTGAGATTAATCTTGTTCATTATTTATCACTCTCTTTATTAAAACCTGCATTTGAGGCACAGAGCTGGGGTGTGATGTAGCTGGGCAGCAGAACTCAGACAGACTCAAAGGGAGAATTACCAGGTGATACTTTTGTCCAGGCTGATTTCCTTAAATTGCTCTGCAATTATTTAAGACTGGAAAATAAAAAATTGATCCAGTGGTGCTGGCAGGGCAATGGAACAGTCTGTAGGCACAAAAAAAAAAAAAAAAAAAAAAAAAAAGGGGGCAGTGCATAATTCATGTAGCTTTAACATTAAAATAAAACTGTGAAAGAGAAAAATGGTTAAAATGTCAGGAATTGCAGAGGAGTGGTGTGTGTGGAGAGGAGCCTGGGTAGGGCCATGACCATGGAGTGTTGTGCCAGGGATTTGTCATTCCTGGATAATTCCCTTTTCCCCAGGGCACTCTGCCAGGGTCTTGTGGCACTCAGCTCCTTCCTCCCTGCTCCCGTTTTGTCATTCTGGGGGTGTTGATGCTCAATCAAATCACAGTGAAATCTGGAATTGTGAAATTGGAATTATGAATATCCCCTACAAGCAGCTGGCAGATTTTAATAAGCAAGTTGAGAACACAGCTCAGGCTCACAGGACTGCTGCAGTTTTCTAAGGGAACACTAATTATACTAAAAATTATATTCTTATTTTAATACTCTAATGGACACTCATGAGAGAATCAGTTCAGCTTTAGCCTTGCCCAAATTTGCTGTAACTTTCATTTATGAGCAGTTTGAACAACAAGGAATGGAAGCAATCAAAGCAAAAAAAACAAGAGGTCTGTAAATTATCCACTAAAAATCAGTTTTCTATGAAGTTTATACAGCAAAAATGGGTATGGCTAGGGGTTGTACAACAAAATGTTATTATTGCATTTGGATATATTAAAATAAAGAGCAGGGGGGAATGTTTGGCACAGGAACACACCCAGAGCCAAGAAATTTTTCTGTGCTAAATCACCTGAAAGCAAAATGCTGAATTCAGCTCCTCCTGTCCAGCACCTGCTCTGCAATAGCTGAGGGACAGATTCTGTCCAGGAAAAACTTCCCTGTTGCTGTTGGCTGGCTGGGAATGGCTGGGAGTAAAATAGACAGGAAAACTTCAGCACTTCCCATCCTGCAAAAAATAAATGCATTTTGAAAAAAAAAAATTAAAAACAGCCATGATTTTACAAAGTGCTTTCTGCAAAAAATAATTGAATTTTGAATAATATTTTTTTAAACAGCCATAATTTTACAGAAGTGCATTCTGCAAAAAAATAATTGAATTTTGAACAAATTTTTTAAAATTTTACAGAAGTGCATGATCAAGGGAAGTGCCAACCAAACACTCAGAGCTGTGTTCACTCCACCTGGATTGAAATTGTTCATAGCAGGGGATGAGGCTCACCTGTCCTTTCAGAATGTCTCAAAATTAATTTATGTTTCAGCCACAGTTTGGGTTGCTTGGGACGGTTTAATGGGAGGATTTCATAATTTCATTAATTTCATATTTTTCATAATTTCTTTAATTTCATGTTTTTCTTTTGCCGTGTGTAATGAAACATTTTTGTGCATCATGATTTACAGAAAACCTTCTGCTTTACACTGAAAATCACTTCCCACCTGTCCAGCTTGAGAGTGACAGAGTAGGTGATAATGTAGGAATTACAGCAATCATTAAAGATTGGATTAATCTCTGTAACTTTCAGTAAAGCCTATAAAAATAATAGTGAATTGTACCCACACTGTTCTTATTAAAAGTGATAAATGACCCCCATTCTTTGGTTAATACTGATCCCAAAATTTCATTCTTCTACTCAGCTTTATGGCTGCCATCATCTTGATATTTTAATAGCTTTTCCCATAATAGCCACAGAGACCTTTTTAAGTGGCAGCCCTAACTTTATGGAAGAGACTTCAAACAAAAAAAAATCAAGAAGAGTTTCTTCTACTTAAAGGCAAAGAAAAATATGTGCATGTCTCAAGATGGGCGAGCAAAAAATATTTTGGCAAATCACACGCTTCAGTTAATAATTACTCAGAATTTTTGTGCAGCTTTCACTATAGAGTAGATAATGGAAAGGAAGAAAAATAAGATTCCAGCATGTCCTGGGTCTGTGCAGGCAGGTGCTCAGTGGCTGCTCTGGGATTGCAGCTCTTGGAGCTTCTCCTTTCCTTTAAAAACAGCAAATGCAGGTCAGAAATTGAGGAATATTCTGTGTTTGAGAGAGCTGCTTGAATCTGCTTTAAAGGGGAGATGAAAAGCGTGGGAAAATAGACAAAAATCACATGAAAAAAAGGCCCCAAATGAGACAGGAGACGTTTGTAATAAATACCTCGAGGAATTAGAGCCTGATGTGTGCTCAGGAAACCACGGGCTGCCTTTGCTGCTCACTCCTGGTGCTCCAAGGCTCCGTGTTGGTGACTTTGGGAACATCTCCATCAGGCTGGGTTTGAAGTGTCTGCTTGCACAGGAATTACAAATTGCCCGTGGGATGGGAGCTGCCTGTCACTTCCAGAGCAATTAGAGAGGGAGACCTTATCAAAAGGAACCTGTCAGGCTGGAGGAGCCATAAATATTGCACCAGCCTCTCTCAGGAAATCAAAGGCACTTGGAGGGAGCATTTATTTACATGTTGCTACACAAGCAGCTGCACTTAGGGATGCTCCAGTTCCTGCTGCTCCCTGGGCTCGATATTCCATCAGTCCCATGGTGTTTGAGAGAGGGGGAGAGAGAGAGAATTAGCCAGTTTTAAATGTTATAGAGCAATAATGGACTGCTCCTAATATCCAGTTCTGTGTCATTTGGGCAGCTGGATCTCCCTGGCATTGGTGGGAAGGCAGAGCTGCACCTTCAGAGCTTTATTGTGCTCCTCAGTTTATGCAGACAAATTAACAGAGTTCATTTGAACAGAGTTTAACAGAGTTTCAAGGTGGCTTTGGGGGAGATTTCAATTTTTTTCCCTCTAGAAATGGGTGTCTTTAGTCCCCCCTGTGCTGGGTTCCTCATTTTGGAGGGATCCCAGCTCACCCATTTATTTCTGTCTTTGATCAGACCTTTTCTTCTTGCCCTGCTTACCCAGGGTTTCCAACCCTTAAATATTATACAGCAATCTATTTTAAAGATCTTTAAATATTATATAGCAATAATGAACTGCTGATATCCAATTCTGTGTCATTTGGGCAGCTGGATCTCTCTGGCATTGGTGGGAAGGCAGAGCTGCACCTTCAGATTTTTAATGTGCTCCTCAGTTTATGCAGACAAATTAACAGAGTTTGAAGGTGGCTTTGGGGAGGTTTTGATGTTTTGCCCTCTAGAGATGGGTCTCCTTTAGTTCCTTACACCTTTTTGGAGGGATCCCAGCTCACCCATTTGTTTCTGGTTTTGATCAGACCTCCCCCTACTCCTCCTCCTCCTCCTCCTGCACAGGCTCCTGTGCCCTCCTTACCCAGCCTGGCCCCAGCTCCACTGACAGAATTATCCCAGACTTTTTCACTGAGGCAGAGCCTTGGAAAAGCTCCTACAACGATTACAGGGTTGGAAAGTCTTGAAAATGCCAGCACAAGGGCTCTCAGTGGCTCTCACCAGCAGAGAGATGAGAACTCCTTAAGCCAAAGGGATCATTAGCCCACAAGCACGGAACCACAGACTACAATGAAAATATTTAACCTGGAAATTAGAGGGGTTTTAGCAATTAAAGTGATACTGGCTCACAGAGAACAGCAGGAGCTGCTCCTGGGGTGTAATTATAGCCAGGAGACCTCCTGGGGGAGGATGGAGAGACAGGGATTGATCCAGAAATTCCCTCCCCCCTGTTTTTCTGTGGTCATTTCACCATTTCCACAGTCAGTGCAGAACTGCAGAGCTCAGTGGGGGGCTCTGGAGCAAACCTTGTATGTGAAAGAGTCACCCCAATTCCAACACCTCTGTGCATCCCAGGGCAGGGATGTTTATTTGCCTGGTGCTGGCTGCTTCTGTTCACTGGGAGTAAATTTAAAAAGAAAAACCCAACAAACTTAACTACTTGCAGAAAATAATGAGCTGGCTGAGGAGTGGTACCTTGTTTGCTCTGAGTATCCTCTTGACATCAGCATGAGGTTCCTTCTAATGAGATGCACATGTGTAAATATGATGATTAGCTATTCCCTCATAAACAGAATTATCATCTCTTGCTAAAAGTCTAAGCAGGCGTTTTTGAGTCCTGTTGTTGCAAATAAATAAATAAAGGCCAAAAGTCTTCATTCAGCCTCTTCTGGCTGGGAGCAGTGGGATGTGAGGGCAGAATATATTTTCCAAAGTACCTAATGGTAGCTGAGGTCAATTACAGCCACGTCTCATTAGAGTATTAAAATAAGAATATGATTTTTAGTGTAATTAGAAGACTGCAGCAGCCTTGTATCCACTTCAGGCTCTCTGAGTGTGTTTGGGCATTTGGCTCAGGCAGATAGAACAGGGTTAGGCTGCATTAACCTCACTCACAGCCCCTGCAACAGCTCTCACTTCTTCTTTATGGCTCAAATAACTTCCAGAGGCGCCTTATAAAACACAGAGCCCTGTCTAATTAGTCACAGAGAAGATTACAGCTGCTTAATTTAGTGTTCAGTGTTCTGCTGAGTCAGAAATTCCCGAGGAATAAAGCATCCAGTGGGTGATAACACAACTCGGCAGATCCTCCTCACAACTGGCTTTAAGGGGGGAAAAAAAATTAATTAGGGAGGATGAAAGCAAAGCCATGGGCAGGCTGGAATGCTCATGACAAAAAGGTGAGATTCCTGTGAAATGCAGTTTATTCTGGATGAAGTTGAAGGAGTAGCAGGAATATCAGATCCCTGTGCGGGCTCGGAAGCGTCACAGCTGGAAATTTGCATTTGGAGTGATGCCTTTTTCTCTGGTCCTAAAAATATGAGCCAGACACAGTCAGGGGGATAAAAGGGGCTCCTTTGTGTAAGGATCCTTAAGTGCACAAATTTGTCAGGTGGAAAAGGCTGAGGATGCACCCTGATCATGATTTATGTACATTTTTTATTGATTCTGCAAATGAGCATATCTGACAAGAACACCCCAATTAGGAATTTCCCAGTGAATTAATCCCCTCAGTTCTGGTCCCTCCTAAATTCATCCCCCTCAGACAAGATCCAGGCCCTGTTTATAAAAATATGTCTCAAAAAGTCATTTTCAGCCTTGGTTTCTAAGGAGAACCAGGACAGCATAGGGATCCTGGAATTTTGTTTTGTCTTTCTGCCTAGGAAAACGTTGAGGCTAAGCTTCAATAAAAAGCTACAAATAAATATGTAAAGAATACAGAGAATATAGGAAAGAAAAAAAAAAGGTAAAAACCAAATCAGCATCAGAGAATATAGAGAAGATAAAAAGGTAAAAACCAAATTTGCATCAGAGAATATTGAAAAGATAAAAAGTTTAAAACCAAAATGGTATCAGAGAATATAGGAAAGATAAAAAGTAAAAAACCAAATCGGCATGAGAGAATATAGAGAAGGTAAAAAGGTAAAAACCTAAATGGAATGAGAGGATATAAAGATAAAAAAGTTAAAACCAAAATGGCATCAGAGAATATAGGAAAGAAAAAAAAAGTTAAAACCAAAACAGCATCAGGGAATATAGAGAAGGCAAAAAGGGAAAAACCAAATCAGCATCAGACAATGTAGAGAAGATAAAAAGGTAAAAAAACAAAATGGAATCAGAGAATATAGAGAAGATAAAAAGGTTAAAAAACAAAACAGCATCAGAGAATATAGAGAAGGTAAAAAGATGTAAAACCAAAATGGTATCAGAGAATATAGAGACAATGAAAAGGTAACAACCAAAATGGCATCAGAGAATATAGAGAAGGTAAAAAGGTAAAAACCAAAATGGCATTGGAGAATATAGAGAAGGCAAAAAGGTAAAAACCCAAATGGCATCAGAGAATATAGAGAAGGTAAAACACCAAAATGGCATCAGAGAATATAGAGAAGGTAAAACACCAAAATGGCATCAGAGAATATAGAGAAGGTAAAAAGGTAAAAACCCAAATGGCATCAGAGAATAGAGACAATAAAATGTAACGACCGGAATGTCATCGGGGAACACAGAGGTGATTAAAAGGTGACAAGCATAGTGGCAGCAGTGGCCTTGGGGCTCGTTCCTGCCCGCTGTCCCCATGTCCCTGCTCACAGCTGCTCCCTGTGCTTGCAGAGCTCAGCTATGCGTGGATCTTGAACGGCTACCCCAGCTTTGTGCAGCAGGACAGCCGGCGCTTTGTGTCGCAGGAGACCGGCAACCTGTACATCGCCAAGGTGGAGACCTCGGACGTGGGCAACTACACCTGTGTGGTGACCAACACCGTGACCAACGCCAAGGTGCTGGGGCCACCCACGCCCCTGGTGCTCAGGAACGACGGTAGGACCCTCCCAGGCTGGCCTGGGTTGTGTTTTATCGTGTCAGACAGATATTAAAAAGTGGCGTGAGATGTTTATGTTGGGGTTTTTTCCCCCCTGTGGGATACAAATTGAGAAAGTATTGCAGCCTGGAAAATATTCCAGGCTGGAGCTTCTCAGCTCTGTTCCCAGCTCAAGGCTAGGGAGAATTTCTCCCAGGGTGATAATTTGGTCAAAATAAAAAGGAATTAATAACAAAATCAAACCCCTGTTGTGGTGTGTGCCCAGGCCCTGGCCATGGGGTGTCTTCTCTCTGAACCAATCACCTTTTCTCTACTCTGGGAGTTGCAGTCCTGCTATAAAACCAAGTGTGTTTGTGAATAAACTTGGCTCTTTCTTCCTGTCATGACAGACGACCATGGAGCTGTGCATCTTATTTCTGCTGCACTTAAAGGGTTAAAACCCCTTTCCACAGCTACATTTCTCCCTCGTGATTTTTTTTCTCCTTACTGTTGGGAAGGATAAGGATTTGACAGGAAGGTCTCACAGATGTGTGTGTGTGTGTGTAACAGAAAGATCTTTGAATGTAGAAGCTGAAGAAGGAATAGAAATGATAGCAAGTTTTGATATAGAAGAAAAGAATTGCTGAGCCAGTCTGACTGAGTAACTAAAAAGCAAAGAGCAAGTGAGTTGGAAGGGGCTTTTATGACTTAGAACAAAAGATAAATCCACCTCAAACAAAAGACGTTTTTACCAAGCAAAAAGATTTTCACAGACAACCAAGAAAGCCAATGTTGCAAGTGGAGAAAAGATCTCAAAATATTCCACTGCAAGAAAACTGAAAAACAACTTCTAGCTTAAACTGTAAGATATTAACCTTTTGTGACTGGGAAATAGTAACATGAATATGGCAATATTAGTAGTTATGATGGGCTATAGGTAACAGTAAAAGCATTGATTGGTTGTCATGTTTTAAGATGCTCTGCAATGGAAAGTATAGAATGAATTGGAACCAGAACTAGAGAGGCTTCAGACAAACCCAGAGCTGAGGTGACAGGCTGTGGGCTGGGCTCTTGTCACCCACAATCCCTGAATTGCTGAATCATTTTGGATACAATAAACAGCAATTTCAAGAGAAGCCTGGAGCCCTGCATCCCTCATTTTTGGCTCTTACAGTGATGCTGGAGCTGTGGTTCAAACTCATGGGCAGCTGAAGTTGCTCTTCCCACCACTGGAGCGACTCTCAGAGTCAGGCAATAATTACAAAGGAAAAACCCACTGGGAGTTGGTCAAAGACAGGAAACAAAATAGATTTTGGAGTCTGGATATACCAGTTTTTCTCGTTTTATGCAGCCCAAAAGTGAACAAAGGCACTTGGTTGTTTCGGTAACTGTTAGCTCAGCCTGTGTTTCCCAGCAGAATTAGTGCTATTTTTAGTGGTCTGTGGAATAATGGAGAAAAGAGGAAAAGAAAGCAAAAGAGGATTTCTAAATTTATACAGACAATTGATCCGTATCATCGTCATTTTGGAGCAGATAAGAAAAATGCATTTACATGTTAATTTCCAATTAAAATTAATTAAAATGTCTCTGTTTAAAGGCTAACAGTTGGGACATTTAGTTCCAGGAATAGAAATGCAATGTTAGCAACTTCTCCTGGAAGA